>NC_133423.1:70091136-70394318 GCF_049350105.2 Macaca mulatta
GTCCATTATATCATTCTTAGGCCTTTGCATCTTCATAGCTTAGTTCCCACTTATAAGTGAGAACATAGGATATTTGGTTTTCCATTCCTGAGTTACTTCGCTCAAAATAATAGCCTCCAGCTCCATCCAAGTTGCTGCAAAAGACATTATTTCATTTCTTTTTATGGCCGAGTAGTATTCCGTGGCTTATATATACCACATTTTCTTTATCCACTCATTGGTCGATGGGCACTTAGGTTGGTTCCATATCTTTGCAATTGAGAGTTATGCTGCTATAAACAAGTAGGTGCAAGTTCTTTTTCATATAATGACTTATTTTCCTTTGGGTAGATACCCAATAGTGGGATTGCTGGATTGAGTGGTAGATCTACTTTTGGTTCTTTAAGGAATCTCCATACTGTTTTCCATAGTGGTTGTACTAATTTACATTCCCACCAGCTGTGTAAAAGTGTTCTCTTTCACCTCATCCATGAAGGGAGACATTTGACATCAACCCTAGATGTGTATAGATCTTCATCTTCCTTGTAAGATGTAGGTGTTCGTATGTTCTTTTTTTCCCCAAAATATACATGAATTGCTAAATTCAAAGAATGGGAGTGAAAGATTTAGATATGATGCTCCCCAAAATATTTTTGCCTGCTGAAGATACAGCTGAAATGCCTGGAAAAAGAAGTTCCAATTCTCTTAAACTTGTCTCACATCTGATTCTCATTCCAGATAATTTTATTCTTCCGGACTGGGAGGAAAAGGCCTACCTCAGGAACTACAGTGTTAAAGATCTTCCCTGTAAGTGAATGTTCAATGAACTGCGAAACCCATCATAAAAAGCACTTCAGATGGCCTCAGTTACTCCACAAGCCAACTATGCCTGAAACACACAAGCTTATGCCTTGGTTGTATTTTCAGTTGCCACAAGGAGCCAATACATTGAGAGTATTCCTTTTCTCCTATCACAGTGCTTTAAAAAACAAAAACTAAAAAAAAAAAACAAAAAAACTTCCTTTTTACCATGGAGAATCTAATTGTATTTCTCTTCTTAGAGAGAACTGGTTCTGAGATGCTTTTTACAACGTGTTTGCGGCATCTAAAAGTTCCCTACCTCCCACACTTAAGTTCTCAAATTTGAAAGAATACATCATTCCTAGTTTGATGTATCTCCAAAACCAAGAACACAATGCAAGGGAGTGTACACCATATTTCACTCCACCGTGGAGTCACAGCTTTTTCTTAGACATGGTTTTAGCATAAAGTAAATTGTATTTCCAGGACTGCTGCCAAATCCAACAATACAAATAATGATGACCAAAAACAGCAGAATGCAAGTGAACCAGAAGTGATGATGTTTCATAAGGAAATCCCATAAATACTCTAAATATGCTTTGGTTTTACTTGAAGATTAATTAATCAAACCAAACTGGCAAAACCCCAATGTATAGAACTGTACTAGAAAATAATTCAATAGAAACCCAGTGGGGATACAAATAAATTCTTAGTGCTTCTTAATGCAAATGAAGAGCTGTATCTCAACAATCAATGATTCTGAAAAGAGAGCTCAGAAGAATCCATTTGTTCTTTTTCTTCTTCTTCTTTTTTTTTTTTTTTTTTTTTTTTTTTTGGTGCTGGCTATATAGTGACAATTTCCCAGAATCTCTAAGTTACTCCATTTCTGGATTGCAGGGATTTCTAGCAAATCATCATCATATCAGTGTCAAATCATTCATAAAGCATCAATATGAATTTGCTCCCTGAATATTCTTCAACTGAGTGAAAGGAGTTGAGGAGATAGAGGAAGAGAACTAACTTGTATTTTATATAGGAACTGTGCTAGGCTGTTGCATGATTTTCTTATTTAATAATCATAAAACTGACATAGTTACTATTATCTCTATTTTACAGGTAAATAAACCTAAACTGTGAAAAGCAAATTATTAAAGTTCAAACATATTGTACTTTTTGGAAGCGGGAAGGAGTAGACAGGGGCTTTTGGGGAACGTTGCTGTGCTCTGTGTGTATTGCTATGTTCGACATCATTCAAGAAATTCAGGTGAAGGGATTGGCTCAGTTTAAAAGAGTTTTAGCCCACAAGGCCATGTCCTTCTGACAGCAATGCTACTCTGAGACAGAGCCGTGTGGGTCTCAGTCTCTGAAGCATTACATCTTTACTGGGGTAAGGTTTGCCAAAATGAGGGAGAAAAGATTTTAAGCAATACTATAACATGGTATTAAATAACACTGAATCAAAATTATTCTTTTGGGCTTTTTAAAAATTGAGATAAAATACACCATTTTAACCATGATGAATTTTAAAGTGTGTCATTCAGTGGCCTTTAGTACCTTCACAATACTGTGCAGACAGCACTTCTCTTTGAATCCTTCAGAGTGTGTCCAAAAAAAAGTCTCAGTTTGTCACTGGAATATCTTTAATAATGCTCTCACATTTGATTATTTACCTTTAAAAAATAAAAGCAAGCTTAGAGGCTTTGGTGAACAAGCATACAGCTAGAATGTGATAATACAAACCTGATTTGGGGTGTTTTGTGGGGGGTGATTTATTTTTTATTTGATGTGAATTTCTATGTATGTGGTCACAACATTTCCTTCTTAAGTACCTGTTTAAGTGAAATGGTCAGATGATTTAACAGTAGCATTAGTGGTAGGATGAGTAGTATTAGCGGTAGTATTAGTAGTATTCGTGGTAGTATAGTGGTAGATATGGCCAGGAGTCATAAAGGAGGAACATGAATGACAAAGCGCTGGAACCACCCTCTGGTGGTGGCACAGACAGCAATGGGAGGGTTGTGTGATTTAGGAAGAGGAGCATAAGAAGAATGAAAAACCAGTCAAAATATCATGGGAATGATGGACTAGGACATGTGAAGGTAGAGTCTAATCATAAATCCCAGAACGCAGGCTGGTCCTGACTCCGCTTTCCTGTTGAGAGCTCACTGGCCCGTCCTGCCTTCCACGGTGGTTTAGAAAGGATTCGAAGCAGTAAAACACCCTGCCTCAGAGCAATAGGAGATCCATTTGCAGACCGGCCGTGAGAACCAGGGGCAGAAAACCATGATGGCTCCAGGAAGGACAGACCGAAAGGAAGCTGAGAGACGTCGGGGAGAGCTGAGGGCACAGCTAACAACCGTGGGCTGTAATAGAAGGAAATGTTTCTGTCTCCCAATAACTGGTAAGAAAGGAGGTAGAGAAGAGAGGCAAGGTCAGGGGCTGGAGAGGTGATTAATAAACAAAGAGCGTGTCCTTTTGCCCTCAGGCTCTCAGATGAAGGCGTGTAGTTGGAGCTGCAGTGTGGGAGTCGGCGTGTGGAACGAGTTGTCCTCCCTCCCATGGAGCTGCTCACAGGCCCGTTTGTGCAGGAAACCGACTGCATGCCTCAGAAGTGAGGCGCTGCTGCTGGAAGATCCTTCCCCGCCTACGAATCTGTTTCTAATGATTCACCATTTGTAAATGGAACTCCCATCCAAGGCTCTTCATTAGCAAGAGGTTATCAAGAAGAAAAATGGGGCACCCATCTGGAGATAAAAATTCCCTGATGCCTAACAGATTGTCAGGAAAATTTCCAACCCACCTGACTTGAAAACAATGTGCGTGCACACGTACACACACACACACACACACAAACACTCACTCCAGAGCTAGTCTTAGCCAGAACATTTATTCATTCTAGGTACTGAAGGTATATTAGACTATCTACTACACTCAAGACAGAGGTTTTCATTTTAAAATACAACTACATATGAAAGAAAACATTAAGCCTTCATTCCTGTAGAAACTGGTATCACACAGTACAATGAGAATTTCTCCCCTAACGTCTTGGAATATGAGGCTTTGATCCACAGAAATCGCATTTCCCCACAGTTACTGCCGCATTCCTTTGCTTTCCTTCCTGCAAAACTTGTCCCACGAGCTGTTCACTGTCCCCTTGTCCACTTCTTCCCCTCCTGTACTCACTCCTCCCTTGCTTCTGCCCTTATCATGCCTCTGAAACCTGTCTTGTCAAGGTCATCAGTGACTTTGTGTTGTCGAACCTAATGGTCACATCTGGGTCCTCATCTTTTTTGACTGCTAACAGAATTGGATAGAGTTGAACCTGCTAACTTGAGACACTTTCTTGTCTTGGATTCTGTAACACTAAACCCTTCTGATTTTTATCCTCTTCACTGGCCATTCGTCCTCAACCTTCCTCCCCTCATGCTACTTCTACAAGTAGGAGAACTCTAGGGCTACACTTCAGCTCTTTTCATTTCTCTGTCTACTGGCTTTTCCTGGGTGAATAATTCCATCTAGTCCCGAGGGATTCAATACCATCTCTCAGCTGGCAACTCCAAATTTCTCTCTCTAGTCCTGACTCTTGCTTGAATTCTGGGCTCAGTCATCAACTCTCCACTTGATATCTCTCATTGTAGGTCCAATAAGCATTTCAGACTTAACTTATCCTAAACAAAACTTTGATTTCTCCTCCCATATTTCTTTGTCTGTCTTTCCCTTCTCAATTAGGGCATCAACATGCAAGCATTGATGAAAACAATCCATCATGGTGAAAATTGCGGTGAAAATCATGGAAAAAAGTGGTGAAAGCAAAACCATCATGTCTTGACAAGATGATTACCTTCTAGCTAGCCTTCCTGCCTCCACTCCTCTACTTGAAACTCTGCAATGACTAGCCAGGTGTGGTGGTGTGCACCTGTAGTCCTAGCTACTCCGGAGGTGGAGGTGAGAGGATGGTTTGAGCCTGGGAGGCAGAGGTTGCAGTGAGCCGAGATCATGCCACTGCACTCCAGCCTGGCTGACAGAGCCAGACCCTGTCTAAACAAACAAACAAACTCTCCAAGGGCCAGGGCTACCAGCTCTATGATTTGCCCACCTGCCCACCTCCCCATGGCCTTGTCTCCCCTGCATCCTCTCTCCTTCACTCCACTCCCTCCTTGGTGCCTGCGCCCCACTCTGCCTGCATGCCACTCAGGCTTCAACCTCCGGGGATCCACATTTGCCATTTCCTCTTCCAGGACACCCTTGCCCCAGAGAGCAGTGTGGCTCACTTCCTCATTTCTTTGCTTAAATATCACTCCATCAAAGAGAACTCCCAATTATCTTATCTAACTCTAGCCATCCATGTCCCTGTCTATCCCTTCACAATGCTTTGCTTAACTTCAAAGCCCTGTCACTACCTGACATAAGATGTTTATTTATTATCTGTCCCTCTCTATGAGAGAATAAGGTCTCAAGAGCCGGGACTTGACCTGTTCTGTTCACGGCTCTATCCCCAGAGCCTAGAAGAGTGCCTGGCCTATAGTAGACGTTAAATCAGTATCTGCTGAATGAATTAATAAATCTTCTTCTTTTCCCCTAATCCTCATGTTCAAGCCATCTGATAAATCATTCTTTCATCTCAATCCCAAATGCATCCAGCTTTATCCTAGGGGAAGCCACCATCCTCTCTCTCCAGGACCACTGCCTAGTGTCCTAACTGGCCTCCCTGTTTTCTCTCCAAAATCCATTCTCCAAACAGCAGCCAGTGATTCAAAACACAAATCAGGCTCCTTGCTGAAAACTCACAAAGGGTTCCCAATGCTCTTTGAATAACGTGCAAACTTTGAGCCCTGGTGTAAAAGCCATGAGAGGTCTGGGCCTCACAACCGCTCTCACCTCACTGTGGTCCTTGCCTCTGAGGCTTCTGCCACCCTTCTTCTCCCTGTGCCTTGAACACATCGGGTTTGTTCCTGCCTCAGTGATTTGCAAATGCTGTACTGTCTCTCCAGACAGCTCTTCCCCCAGACAACCACACAACCGGGGCCTATCCAAGTTTAAGTGAAATATCACCTGCTCAAGATCTTCCCTGGTCCTCCATCTAAGTTAGGCCCTAGCCCATCACTCTGTTTCAGGTTAGTGTGTCTTATTCTCTACATAGCACATATAAGCATACTGTTTATTCACTTCTATATGTTTTTTAACTTGCTATTCTTAGTAAAATATTCTCCCTTGTTCTCCATATATATTCTCAGTACACTATATAAATGTGGTGTTATTGTTGCTATTGTTATTAGTAGTAGTAGTAGTAATAGTGTTTGGAAATGGGGTCTCCCTCTGTTGCTCAGGCTGAAGTGAGCACAACAGCATGATCCTGGCTAACTACAGCTGATACAGTTTGGCAGCATCCCCACCCAAATCTCATCTCGAATTGTAACTCCCACAAGTCCCACATGCCATGGGAGGATCCTGGTGGGAGGTAATTGAATCATGGGGGCAGGTCTTTCCCATGTTATTCTTGTGATAGTGAATAAATCTCACAAGATCTGAAGGTTTTAAAAACAGGAATTTCCCTGCACAAGCTCTCTCTCCTTGCCTGCTGCCATCCATGTAAGACACGACTTGCTCCTCCTTGCCTCCTGCCATGATTGTGACGCCTTCACAGCCACGTGGAACTGTAAGTCCATTAAACCTCTTTCTTTTGTAAATTGCCGGATCTTGGGTATATCTTTATCAGCAGTGTTAAAACAGTTTTCCTGGCTCAAGCCCAGCAGCCTTGAATTCCTGGGCTCAAGCCTTGAATTACAGCAGCCTTGAATTCCTGGGCTCAGGCCCAGGGGTTCAATATTATTATTACTATTATTATTAATTTTATTATTATTATTCATCAACTATATTAAATTGAGTTAACTTTGGTAACTTTTAAAATTTTTTCTTGGACAAGTAATTTTTCTTAATAAAGTTTTATTAAAGTTTCAAATCTTGGGATGAATTAAAGATATTATTTGTATTAGTCAGGCTAATTAACTGCAGCAAGCAACACCAGAAGCAACGCCAGAGGTGTAAATAAATGCACGTATATTTTACATACATTTCAATGTTCAGTGAAGAAGTTCTATGAGCAGCATTCCATACAAAGGTCCCAGGACCCAGGTTCCTTCCGTCTGTGGCTCTACCATACCCAGCCTTCAAACCTTCCACTGGCATTTCCTCATCTGTCCCGTCAGCATGCAAAGAGAAAGAGCAAGGTAAGAATCTCCATGGAGATTTGAGGGGCCAGGCCCAGAAGTGGAAGACAACACCTTTATTCACATTCCGTTGATGAGAGCTTGTCATATGGCTCCAACTTAACTGCCAGGGAGGCCAGGAATGGCCAGGAGGAGGGGTCAGGACTGGCAAGCATTTCCTCAGTCTCTGCCACACCATTCTTGTTCTGCATGGAGCATGGTGACTTCCAGGTATCTGCCTCATAAGCAAGTTTGATTCTGGCCTTTTAGGTACCTGGGGTTTACAGAAAGTGATGAATAACCCTCAACAGATAGGGAAGACCAAAAGGTTTCTGACCCTGTCAGAGCAAATGAACACGAAACTCTGCCAGAGCAGTTCTAACCTCCTCTCCTGCCCACATGTGCCTTCACGTTTTTCTGCATTCCTAGGAGTACAATATTTGGGCCCAATTCCAGCCATAACACCAACTCAAACTTTGCAATGTTCAGCAGCAACTTGAGACTCTGAATTTCAAGGCCTGTTTTCTTGCTAAGACAAATGGATTTTGAGAGCCACGGGTTTTAGTTTTTACTGGTGGTTTCTCCCTTTTAACTCTTCTTACACTTCACTTATTTTTGTTGAGCTGTACATGATCTTGTCCAATATCATGGGAAACAGCCCACCTAAATCAATTATCAATAGTTCAGCCAGGGTGGGAACAAATTCAAACAGCCCATTCTAAAGCAATATATTTAAATATTTTCTAATTCATGGTAAATTAAATCCAATGAGGATACCCTGCATATCCCAGTGAGGAAATTTTTATTTTCTCATCTTCTTTCTTGGTTTAATCTTATTCACTTTGGGCTTATTCTGTGATCCGCATCTCATGATTGTTTCCCTCAAGTAATCAAAAGAAATAACAAGGCCATAAAGATGAGAAACAAAGATGTATGTCAGAACAGGGTGGTATTTCATGTATAAAATAATAAGATCCAAACCCCAGTTCCATCCCATGAACAAGTATGGGACATTGGGGCAACATACATGAAATGAAAGTGTTGACTCCTACAAGGTTCTTATTTGTTGATTTGTTCAATAACAATTAAATACCAAATTACAGGCAGCTAGACAAAACAAAGAACAGAAAGCAGTTGAAAAAAGAAGATGTACAATTATATAGCAACCTTAATAGAACAACTATGTAACAACCTTCATGTAGTCTTCAATTTGAAGTAATTTGACAAATACAGACCACAGTTCGAAATATCACCTCGGAAAGACGGATTGCTGTGGAATGGGTTGAGAGCAGGAAGTCTTCAGGAAATTAAAGGAAAGACATCATGTGGAGTAGGGAAGAGGAGGTTCTACAGGGAGGGCAGAGGATAAGCAGAGACGAATATGGGAATATACAGGAAAAGAAGAGAGCACACTGAAAACTGTGTGACTGAAGTCAGGCATGTATAATGGGCTGCTCTGTGAAAGAAAGTTGAAAAATATGGTCCATGGAGCAAGGCTCATCGTTACTAGGCTGAGCCCAGACTTGAAGTAATCAGAAATAAGGAAATAGTATAGGGCCTTAATCAGGAGAGAGAGATGATGAAAGCAGTGATGAATCTGGCTGCAGGCAGGAGGATAGATTAAAAGTGAGAAGACCAGTAAAGAGGCTGTTGCAAAAATTTATACGAGACTTGATAGGGACTTGGCTCTGAGAGGTGACAGCTGACACGAAGACCCAGGGACAAATCCAAGAGTCTCTGTGGAGAAAGGAAAGATGCTTGTAAATAAAGGAGTAAAGGAGAGGAAAGAGGGCATGAAAATCCTGGGGATGAGAACACGGGTGGTGGCATTGAAGACAAGAGGAATTTATCAAGTAGAGGATGCATTTTTTTCAGATTAAATTTTGTAACGTATATTTATGAGTTAGTCATCCATGGAATATTTCTTTTTAACTTCTAATTCTAAGACACATGGTTAAAATTAAGGTTAATATTCTTGTTGGCTTAAGTTTTATATAACTTTGAAATTTACAAGGTTGGGGGGATTGAGAATACATATCAAGATATTATATGTTGCCAGGTCATGTTTTAATCTTTAGCAGAATAGCAGAACAGTGCTACATGTAATCAAAACATATTTTACTAGGAGAAGCAATCAGAGCTCAAGACAAAAATGGTTCTTGGATAAGGATAGCTGGTATAAGACAGCTAATTGATCTTTTAAGGATCATGTGAATTTGTACCTGACGTTTTCTCTTCTTTTTTATAGTTACTTCAGTAACAAACAGAAAGCGGCCCAACCGATGCCAAAATCCAAAGAAAAATAGACACTCGACCCAGAATAAGGTAGATACCAGGCAAGATGTTTTTAAAAACCTGGTGAAAAGCAAAGCATGCAAATTTCAGGAAGAGAGAAATGTCTGTATGTGAAATGAATGTAAACATGAAGATCTTCCAGGAGCAAATGGGAAAGGCAAAAGAATAAGCAAAACACCCCACCCAGAACAGAGACTTTGGAAGAAAGTTGTGGTAAATAAAAGTAAACTGGAGATCTGGAGCTCCTCAGATTAGAAATGTGTAAATTACCACAAAGTAAAATCACATACAATATTTAGCAGCGAGACTTTAGCTTTTGGCATTGTCAAAAGTACGATCTTTTCTCAGATTCTGGAGTTTCCAGTTTACTAAAAAAGCGTAACCTCCAGTACCAGAATAAAGGTGGCCTGCCTCTTGTAGTGCTATGGAAGGTAGAAGAGCGCCATTGGGAACATGGAGAAGTTCTGCATTAGAATTTTGGCTGGGCACGGTGGCTCACACCTGTACTCCCAGCACTTTGGGAGGCCAAGGTAGGCAGATCACTTGAGGTCAGGAGTTCAAGACCAGCCTGGCCAACATAGTGAAATCCTGTCTCTACTAAAAATACAAAAATTAGCCCAGTGTGGTGGCACACCCCTGTAGTCCCAGCTACTTGGAGGCTGAGGCAGGAGAATCGCTTGTACTCGGAAGGCAGAGCTGTTTGTTTGGGACCTCTGCCATGGGTTCCCACAGACAAGACTGTAGAACTAAATAGTTTCCAAAATGTAGATACATAGATGGGATTGCAGAAGAAGCAAGTTGGGGATGTGTTTGAAATTAAGGTATGCATAAATATTTCTAATTGACCTCCAATATAATTATTCCCTTCTGGCTCAGTAACAGAATTTCCAAAGGTTAGCAGGGCATTTGGCTGCCTAAAATAAAGACTAGCTTTTTTTTTTTTGCAGCTGAGATGTTGCCCTACAATGAAGTTTTGGTCAATGGATTATAAGAGGAAGTCGTGTGTGCAATTTCAGGGAGTATGCCCTGTTGCTCTTCCTTTCTCCTTTCCTGCTCACTGAAATCTAAGCATGATGGCACAGGCTACAGAAGCCATCTCAGACCACAAAGTGAAAGCCACATGTTGAGGATGGTGAGGCAAGAAGAGAAGAGCCTGGGTCCCTGATGATAAGGGAGCAATCGTACCAACCATAGATAGTGTTTACTTGAAAGTGAGATCAACGTCCACATTGTTAGAGTCCCTGACAATTACCTAACAATTAAAGTTACCTCAGGATAACTTGAACTTACAGAGGCAGGACAGGCTCGACCCAAACCAAACTGGTACACAGCTTCTTGCACTAAAAAGCAGAAAGCTGCATTCAAGGTAGATATTAGGGTGAGTCCGATCGGTGTGAATGAACGTGAGTTTTAGTTTTAGCTTGACAGTGAGAAAAAAAGGAAAACGAAGTACCCACCTAATTAGATAACCGACAAGGTGGGGATTGGGGAAAATGCAGCCAACATACCTACCACTTTCTGCTTAGAAACACACAAAATAGGCCGGGCGCGGTGGCTCAAGCCTGTAATCCCAGCACTTTGGGAGGCCGAGACGGGCGGATCACGAGGTCAGGAGATCGAGGGACGATCCCGGCTAACACGGTGAAACCCCATCTCTACTAAAAAATACAAAAAAAAAAACTAGCCGGGCGAGGAGGCGGGCGCCTGTAGTCCCAGCTACTCGGGAGGCTGAGGCAGGAGAATGGCGTAAACCCGGGAGGCGGAGCTTGCAGTGAGCTGAGATCCGGCCACTGCACTCCAGCCTGGGTGACAGAGCAAGACTCCGTCTCAAAAAAAAAAAAAAAAAAAAACACACAAAATAGAAAAGGGGGATTAGGCTTTGAGCCGAAAGTGAGGGGCTTTACATAATAATCATTAGCCAACAACGGACTAAGAGTTTCCCGGTTATAAACATGGGACAGAATGGAGGGTGTTTCCCAGAAAAAAAAGTGCATTGTAAGGAACAAAATCAACAGCAACCTTGGAAAATGTTTGCAGGGCTAAGAAAATACAGTAGAATTTTCCTAGGCAGAAATTTCACAGTTAAACCATGAATATGCGGCAACAGGGTTTTACTACAAGCCAAATATCTATGAGATAAAAACTGGAAATACTAAATGAAAGTGAAGAAATCACAAGATTAAGCAAGTTAGAAAAACGATGGACCTCGTTTAACCGTACGAACTGGCTAAACGCCGTTTGGTAAGGAGCATGGGGATCAAACAAATGACTGTTCTTTAGAATTCACAAACAAAGGAAATATCACAGTTGGGCTTTAAGAGCCAGATAAGAATTTACAGAGAAAGTATTTTCATAGGAACCACCATGTAATAATGGTTACAACATAATTTAGTTCCACATTCTGGCAGAAAATAAAAAATATTCATTATTCAGTTACCCAGTTTTAAAAAGGGAACTGTAATTAACTCACAAGCAGTCAATTTGAAACAACAACAACAAAAGCATTAGGGGAATCATATCAAGAAAAATTAATTGAGAAAACCAGGTTATTGTTTAAACATTACTAGAAACCAAAGGAAAGTGCTTGCCAGAGACAAAAAAAAAAAAAAAAAAAAAAAAAAAAAATCTGATCCTTTAAAAAAAAAAAACAAGAAAAAGGAAAAAATCTATATGACCACTAATAGTTAAAAACAAACAAAAAACAAAAACCACTTCTATTTTGGGAAGAACACTTTTTTTTTTTTAATTTGAGACAGTCTCTCGCTCTGTTGCCCAGGCTGGAGTGCAGTGGTGCAATCTCAGCTCACTGCAACCTCTGCTTCCCAGGCTCAAGCAAATCTCCTGCCTCAGCCTCCCAAGTAGCTGGGATTACAGGAGTGTGCCACCATGCCCGGCTAATTTTGTATTTTTAGTGGAGATAGATTTTCACCATGTTGCTAGGTTGGTCTTGAACTTCTGACCTCAAGTGATCCACCCACCTCGGGCTCCCAAAGTGCTGGGATTACAGGCATGAGCCACCGCGCCTGGCCTCTTTTTTTTTTTTTTTTTTTCTTTAAATGTAAAGGTTGACCAAGTGAGACTCACAGAAACAGGGGACACAGGAACAGATTGTGAGGGACAGGTGTAAACCAGAAACTGCTGGGAGCTTTCAGTGCTGGAGTAAGAGAATGAGGAAGGTCAGCTGGAAGTCTGTGGGACCTCCTTTGATCATGGCACAAAAGATTTAATAGAAGATGGAAGTAAAAAAAAGAGACAGCGAGAAAGAGACTAAATGAAGATTTTAGTGAAATTTTGTCTCCCAAATTCCATTTGAAAGTACTGATTGGAGACACAAGAACAAGCAGCAATAAATGCCCAGAATGTTCTAGATGTGGCTGATAGAATGAAGTCATCAGAGCCAGAGAGCTACTCAGGAGCTCTGAAGGAAGTATTTCCAAAAATGTGTAAGAAGCCATAGTCAACGCGTGACTTCAGATCGCCAAGTAAGCATCTCATCTGCGTGAATATCTTCAAAAAATGTACCAACAAAACAGAAGCTTCACGTATTTAACAGGTAAACTAGTAGAAGAGAAAATCAAGTAGAAATCCTCCATATTTTTCAAATGTGGCAAAATAGGGGAAATCAGGCTAAAGGAATCTAGTATTTTAGGAGAGAAATAAACATGAAGACTAGGAGAATTCGTGGACATAATGTATTTAGAGGTTTAAGGTTCTCAATATGAAAAATAATTTACATGGAAAGAAATAATTTAATTTTACCTGAAATACAACTTGGTCTATTTTAAAAAACAAAACAAAACTCAGATCTGACCGAGGCCTTACAGAGCAGAGTAGTTTATCACGATAATTTCTTGAGGGTATGCAGAAAAGATGCTGCATTGCACATCACATAGCACAGTGCTAAAATTCTTTCAATACCTCTCTTCTCGAAGAGCGTGAGTGTGCATATGTGTGCACGCCCCCACTTCACCCTCCTCACCCACATAGACCCAAAAGTTAGTTTGATGGCTTCAGCAAGAGAAAACCCCTCATTTGGCCCAAATATTAACCATCTACAGTTCTTTAAATATGCTCTTGGGAATATTCAATTCACTCTGCCATGTAAGACAGAAAACGTTTCGGAAGAAAATCAAAACATCGTTCTATCTTTGCACATGTGGAAAAAAGTGATGATGATAACAGCTAACACTTTCATAGCATTTACTAATGCTTTATGTATATCAGCTCCTTTAATATGGCCTATTATCATTATCATCATCATTATTCCCTTTACACACATGAGGAAACTGAGGTCACACAGCTTAAGGAGCAGGACAGGTTTACGACCCTGTTCTTTCTTCTGGCTCCAGAATACATGTTTTTTACCACCACCATATGGACTCTCTTCTCTCCCCAGTGGCTTTCTCTTCCTGAGTCTTCTCTGTGGATGCCACCTTTGCACGGCTCCTACCTACTTCTCCCTCCCCTTTACCACTCAGTAGCTGGGCCCGCGTGGATTCCTCCAGCAGCCACTCCCTGCCTGCGATTTTGCAGAAACATGCGTCCACTCTCACGCACACTCACGCTCACACATGCACCGTGCAAACTCACTCTCACACGCACACGAACTCACACACATACCATCTTTTCTCCATACAGTCAGAGTGTGGGGTGTCCAGCACTTCAAGCACTTAAAGTCAGCACTTCTGCTTCCTGCCTGGTAAGAGTAAACAAACAAGAAAATAAATAAACAAGAACACAAGTGTTCACTTTTTAAATGATTTAAAACACAGATGTTGATTGCAGTGGGGTGTCAGGAGACTATATCTCACCGTTTCTGAACACTTGAGGGTAAAATTAGGAACAAAATGTATTTGAAATCTTCCAGAAATTGGCTTCCTGAGACTCTAAAAGTGGAAGTAAGAATGCGTCTTCTGGGCACGCTTTTCTTGGTTCTGGACGGGAGCAAGTTGATGATCTCAGGGTAGTGGCCACTCTGGGTCCACGTGGCAATGGATGCCAGAGCCTGTCCCAAGCTTGCCCTGCCAAGAATATTAGCACCCAAGGAAGGGCCATGGAGGGAGCAAATTTTAAATGTAGTAGTGTTGGGAGCAGGCCAGTCTGGGGAGCGAGTTGGTGTGTGTTGCAGACTGGAGGGAGCACTGTTCCAGAAAGGGGAAGAGCAGGCCAGTGGGAATCTAACTCTTTTACCCTTTAAAGAACAATTGTGTGCCCGCAGCAGTGACCCAAAACAGAGATCCAGGCACAGCTCATTCCCTGGAACAAAACCAGTAACAGTGAAGTGTTCTTGGAACTCAACAGTAGGGCTCTTCCAGCTTCAACAGGGCACCTGAGTTCTGGGCCCAGCATGAGAAAATAGGCACCAATAAGGCTCCACCATAGTTCCTGTCCATATAAGGGGAGGGAGGGGCTAAGAGAGGAAGACTGGATTTCCTAGGCATGTGGGGAGTAGAGAAGGTATTAATTTCAAAAATATGTGAAATATGACTTTATTTGTTACTCTATGTATGTGAAATGGGTCATATCAATGACATTGGCTATTATTATCATTTCTTCCTTCTCCCACTCTCCATTCCATCTCTAGAACCATGCCCTGGACCACTGCCTTCTTCAGACTTCCTGAGACCAACATTACAGATCACTGTTTGACCCTATTCTGCCCTGACATCATTTCATCATCAAAGAACACCTGTGCTTTTGTGATATGTTTATGTTCTAATCTGGTCCTCAAATTTTTGGGACCACAAGATGCATTTTATCTGTTTACTCTGTATGATCCAATGGTTATAAATTGATTCGCACTAATTAAACCCACAAAAGGCTGATTCACAAACTGAGAGAACAATGTGTTAAATTACAGAGAAAGATTAAACTGGGGTGAGAAGCAAGGACATGCATTTTAAAGGCCACTGTATTTGGGGTGAGTCCACCCTAGAAGCCAACAGCAAAGCCAAGCATGGCCTTGTCAACGCAGAATCCATGCAAAGATGTTTGTATGTTGTCATGTGATATTTCTAGAAAGTTCTGGTAGACTGAGAATTTGCCTTTCATGATGGTTATGCTTGAAAAACCAAGTCCGGTATTTAGAAGGAGATAGTCTTCTCCCTGGAGGGGGCCAGGGTGACATTGATAAATTCTTACAACTCAACCCTCATTTTTCCCATTGTCAAAGAAAGATATTCTCATTCTGTTTGTACTTGTCGTTATGCTTAGATTATCAAACTTACAGGTAACTTTTATCAATTATACTTTGATGGGTAATTTAGATTGTGTCAAATAAGTCTAAGCATCATAGCACAGCACCTAAGGGCTGGAAAAACATTGGTAATCATCTCGTTCAGTGGTTTTCAAATTGCATCTCAGGGACCCAACAGGCTGCTGGATTAGGTAGCTAGAAGTGTGAGGAGGAAGCTGAGTAAGCAGGCTGTGGCCGGCCATCATTCCCTTTTAAGGAGCTTGAATTATTCAAAGTGCAGTAGCCATTGATACATTTTAGTATAGAGTGATACAATGAAATTTACCTTTTAAAGAATCAATTTGAGTGAAGTGATTGGAGAAGGCAAGAGTAGAAGACCACCAAGGAAGTTATATAGCATTTGTCCAGAGCAGCCATGGTGGTGTTGGGGACCAGGGTAATAGCAATAGAGTTAGAGAGAAGTGGATGGATTTCAGATGTAATTTAAAGTTACAATTTGATAGGACTTGGCTAGTGAGGAAGCAGAAATTATCTAGAATTCACTCATGTACCCCAACTGGAAAATGTATTGAGTACT
Source organism: Macaca mulatta (assembly GCF_049350105.2). NCBI lineage: Eukaryota > Metazoa > Chordata > Mammalia > Primates > Cercopithecidae > Macaca > Macaca mulatta. Next base: position 70,107,191 of record NC_133423.1, read on the forward strand.
AACAATGGGCTAGGCACTAGGGTAGGTGTTCAGCTAGACAACCAAGTCCCTGCCCTTCCTGGAGTTCATATTCTAGTAGAAGGAGATGAACCATAGATGAGCATACGGGGAAAAGCTAACGTGCTCTGAAAGAGCTTGGGAAATTAATTGTAGGACCCACACTGTTTTCCTTCTTTCAGAGATCTCTGTTCTGAACCACCTGCTGTTACAATCAACCAAGTATCCAATCCCCTCAAAATCATTGCATATGTTTTGCCTATTTCTCAGTGTGGAAGATGGAAAGGTCAATCTACTCCCTGTTATTTCATCATGGCCAGAAGTAGAAGTAACTTTTTCTTGCATAAATGTGGTAGAAGGGACAAAGGAAAGGAAGAAGTCAAAACTCCTCATGCTCTGACTTAAAAGCACAGTAGACAGTTGTGAGACAGAACCAGATGGCTTTGGATTTATTTTTGTTTCTTCCTCTCTTCCTCCCTTCCCTCCTTTCCTCCCTCCCTCCCTTCCTTCCTTTCTTTTGTATATGTGTGCTTTAAGTTTTGTTTTGTTTCAAAGATTCCTGAGAGCAGAGTGATGTGGAAAGGATGGAAATCAATGGACTGGCTCTGAACATGCTGAGTTTGAGATGCCTGTAGCACCTGTGGCACAAGAAAGTTCCAAGAGAAGGCCAGGGATATTCTTGAGCACTTGGGCACATGAAGATATAATTCACTGAGATGGAGAATCTGTAGGAGCAGATTCATGGAGAGAGATTTAGCACTCAGATGTTGAGAAGTTAATTTTGAAATATCTATGAGACATTGAAATATCAACATCAAATAGGCAGTTCAATATTTACTTGTGGAGCTTAGAAAGAAGAGCTAGACTGCTTACATAAATTTAAGACTCTTCAACATAGAGGTGGCATTTAAATCATGGTAAAGGATGAGGTTACTTTGGAAGAGAGAGAGAAGAAAGGAAAGCAGAAGAGGAAAGGAAGGAAGAGCACAGGAGAAGAAAGAAGATGAGAGGGCGGAGGGGAGGCGAGAGGAGAGAGGAGGGGAGAGGAGAAGAGAGAAGAGGAGAGGAGAGGGGAGGGGAGGGGAGCGGAGGGGAGGGGAGGGGGGCGGAGGGGAGGGGAGCGGAGGGGAGGGGAGGGGAGGGGAGGATCTAACGAGCCACCAGCGTTTAGATGAGTATCAGCGTTTAGAGGCTGCACATAGGAAGAGAGACCATCAAAGAAGAATAAAAAAGGACTGGCCGGGCGGGCGCGGTGGCTCAAGCCTGTAATCCCAGCACTTTGGGAGGCCGAGGCAGGCGGATCACAAGGTCAGGAGATCGAGACCACAGTGAAACCCCGTCTCTACTCAAAATACAAAAAATTAGCCGGGCGCGGTGGCGGGCGCCTGTAGTCCCAGCTACTCAGGAGGCTGAGGCAGGAGAATGGCGTGAACCCGGGAGGTGGAGCTTGCAGTGAGCCGAGATCGCGCCACTGCACTCCAGCCTGGGCAACAGCATGAGACTCCGTCTCAAAAAAAAAAAAAAGGACTGGCCACAGAAGAAAGAGGGGAAAGTATAGTGTATTTTCAAAAGAAAAAGTATTTCAGGAGGGAATATCAATTGGTTCAAATGCTGCTGAGAGGTCAAATAAGGTAAGAATGTAAAAGTGTCCATAGGATTCAGTATTGGAAAGTATTTAGGATTTGAAAGTCACTAGTGGGTTTATTAAAAGCAGTTCCTTAGAAAAGGAATTTCCCTACAAAGGACACAAACTCATCCTTTTTTATGGCTGCATAGTATTCCATGGTGTATATGTGCCACATTTTCTTAATCCAATCTGTCACTGATGGACATTTGGGTTGATTCCAAGTCTTTGCTATTGTGAATAGTGCTGCAATAAACATACGTGTGCATGTGTCTTTATAGCAGCATAATTTATAATCCTTTGGGTATATACCCAGTAATGGGATGGCTGGGTCATATGGTACATCTAGTTCTAGATCCTTGAGGAATCGCCATACTGTTTTCCATAATGGTTGAACTAGTTTACAATCCCACCAACAGTGTAAAAGTGTTCCTATTTCTCCACATCCTCTCCAGCACCTGTTGTTTCCTGACTTTTTAATGATTGCCATTCTAACTGGTGTGAGATGGTATCTCATTGTGGTTTTGATTTGCATTTCTCTGATGGCCAGTGATGATGAGCATTTTTTCATGTGTCTGTTGGCTGTATGAATGTCTTCTTTTGAGAAATGTCTGTTCAGATCCTTTGCCCACTTTTTGATGGGGTTGTTTCATGGATGCAGCTGGAAACCATCATTCTTAGCAAACTATCACAAGAACAGAAAACCAAACACCGCATGTTCTCACTCATAGGTGGGAACTGAACAATGAGATCACTTGGACTCAAGAAGGGGAACATCACACACCGGGGCCGATCATGGGGAGGGGGAAGGGAGGAGGGATTGCATTGGGATTTATACCTGATGTAAATGACGAGGTGATGGGTGCAGCACACCAACATGGCACAAGTATACATATGTAACAAACCTGCACGTTATGCACATATACCCTAGAACTTAAAGTATAATAATAATAAATAAATTTTAAAAAAAAGACAAAAAAAAAAAAAGAAAAGGAATTTCAACCACAGTAAGGTGGAGAATGAATGGGAGGTGATGCAGAGGCAGGATATGTAGAGAGTTCCCTCATGGGGAATGAAAAACTAGAGTATCCTGGAGAGACATGGCACATTAGGGAAGGTTGATGTTTGGTTTTAAGATGCAAGACACAGAGAGTATTTGGATGATAAAGAAAAGAGGTTAGGAATGCAGAGAGAGAGACTAACAGGCAGAGCAAGGCTCTTGAAAAGGTTCCTGAAAGGTCTGGGATCCAGAACGTACTTTGTAATGGCTACTGCCACATTCTCCTGTTAGCTCTAGCAGATCTCCCCTAATGGGCTAAGACTTCTTTCAAAGCAGGGATCCATCCCCAACCCTCAGTTCTTTTCTGAGCCCACGTATGGCATAACAAAAGCAAGTGTTTGAAATATTAATACTTCTTCAATAAATTAATATGTACACAAGGCAAATGAATGAATAAAATTTATCTGATAAAATCTGCCCTTTAAAGAGAAGTACAGATATCTATGTATTTAATTACTCCTAGACCAGAAAATATTTTCTATAGCTTTTGGTGACTGTCCCCAGAGTAGAAAATAAGCACAATAAGAGCAAAATTTTTATTATTAATATTTTAGAGACAAAGAATGTGCTTTTTTTCCCCAAACTAATCACAACTGATGAATAGCTACTTCCTGTGTAGACCCAAAGGCTTCTTTCATCTTCTAGGGCAAAGAGTAATTGCTATATTGTACATCTAAAATCCATTCTCATTTATCAAAAAAAAAAAAAAAGAAAACCTTAGTTTGGAAAGTACTACATAAATTATTTCCATTATTTCCATAATGTGTCTCTATATGTTGACATAGTATTAGTATGCCATTAATTTTCAATCATTAGGCAAGTAATAGAATCAAATCCTGGTAATAGAATCAAATTCAAAACAATGAATAGTAAGTGGAGTGGAAGACAGCAGATCTGTCAGCCTAATTTGGGCTCATTTGGACTAATAGTCCATATCAGAATACTGATGACAGAGGTTCAGCTCCAAAGTATTTTGTGTGTCAAGGGGTCGACTCAGAAATTTTTAATTCCTGAGATTTATTTACAAAGTGCATTAAGAACTAGCTGAAAAGATAGACCCCTATACAGGAAGAAGGTCATGTAGTTCAGGGACATAGCAAAAGGCAAAATTAGAGCATAGCATATACAACTAGAACTGAGAAATTATCTAGTCGTTCCCTTTCATGTCACACATGAATATAAAACCCAGAGCAATTACATGACTTGCCCAAGGTCACATAGCCAGTTTAATGAGACATCCCCACAGGAAGTGGTATCTGGTGATATCCTAGTTCAGTGCTCTACACTGTTTTACATCCCCAATGAGTTTTTGTTTCCAATGTCTTCTACAGCAAAAAGAATTGTCTTCAAATTCTAAAGGATATTTTAAAATATAAAGAATAAACTGAAACCCAACATAGATAAGGCATTAAGAGAAATCAGGATTTTTGAAGCTCATTTTACTCCAGACACTTCACAGCTGTTAAACTCATTTAATCCTTTCAATTCCCTTTCAGGTTTTATTCTCATTTACAGATAAGGAAACAGAGGCTACAGAGACTAAGTAATTTACTGCACGTCACACAACTAGCAAGTGATGCATCAAGACATGAATTCAAGTCTATAATTCTAGGTATACTTCTCTTTCTACTATATCACACTTCAAATGAGATCACATCTCCCAGCCCACACAGATCATAACCCAAAGCAATGAAAGACTCCGAGATGCAATTATGCAACCACTGTTGGCAATCTTTGGGGGAGGGGGGAACGTGAAGAACAAAGAGGTGCCAGGAGACTAGAAAATATTTTTTGATTGTGAAATTCAAGAAAGCCTAGATTCTGGGAACTGCAGCCTGGTCAAAGCAAATTCTTGATGTCAACTGTTGGCAAAATTCAAGGATAAATGACTAAATAGATGGTTTGTGAACCACTTAGAAAAGAATGTTATGATCACATGGAACCAACATGGGTTCACTAAGGCCGTGTCATGCCAAACCATCAAACATATTCACTAGAAAATAAAGTTGTCAGTCGGAATGTCATTGTGGTTGATTTGAAAATATGTGATTTAGATAATAGGACAGTTGATATGTTTACGACTGCTTGAAGTTACCACTGACCTGTCATATTGCCCTGCCTAATATTATTCCATTAAAAAGTGTAATGATGTCTTTTTAAACATTAAAAATTGTCAAATTTGTAGATAATTCAAAGTTTAAAGAGATGCGATAAATAATAAAAACCAATAATTATTTTAACAGACTAAAATGATGGTCAAGCCCCCAATTTTAGATTTAACAGGGAAGAATACAGTTATGCATTTAAGTAAAAATAAATAGATGGTACGTATCAGATAAATAGACATGTAGGTAGGTACATATATAAGGACTTATATCTGTAGATTTTGGTATCTACAGGAGGTTCCGCAACCAATTTCCCATGGATATCAAGGGAGGACTGTGCATACATTGTCACTGGGAATTGCTATAATAGAATTTGGATTACAATTCAAGGTTTCTGATTCTTCATGCATTTTCCGTGGAGAACTACCTTCAAATGTTCGAAAAAGATGTATTAGTTTTAGTCTACGACCATATCACCCTGAACATGCTCCATCTTATCTGAAAAAGACATTTTAGGAAAAAGGATTAGAATGATTCCACAAGACCCTAGAGGTCCCACCAACATCAGATCAATAAGGGGACATTATCAAGAAGCCACTTTAGTGATCTGGAAAATAGGTTGGTATAAACCCAGAAATTTGAAAAATGAATAGAATTTTTTTTTAAATAGCATAAGAGATATATAAGACGTGGGGAAAGATCTAAGATGTATTTAATTAGAATCCCTAAAGGACCAAAGTTTCATGTAACTAGAGACTCAAAAGGGGAGATGACACAAGTGGAGCAGAAGAAATATGTAAAAAGATGACGTCCTAGATCAGGGGTGTTCACTCTTTTCACTTCCCTGGGCCACGCCGGAAGAAGAAATGTCTTGGGTCACACATAAAACACACTCACACTAACAATAGCTGATGAGCTTTTTATATATATACACACACACACTATATATATACACACACGCACTATATATACACACACACACTATATATATACACACACAATATATATATATACACACAAAAACTCATAACATTTAAAGAAAGTTTATGAATTTGTGGGGTTGGGCCTCATTCAAGACTGTCCTGGGTGAAATGCAGCCCATGGGCTATGGGTTGGACAAGCTTGTCGTAGATATTTCAAAAGCTCACAAAGCAATCAAAGAGAACTTAAGAATGATCTGGAATTAAAGTAGAATAAATGCAAAGGAAACCACATCTTGTCATATCAACATAAAACTACTAAGAGCAATGACAAAATCTTAAAGGCAGCCAGAGAAAACAGGCATGTTACTTTCAGAGGAGCCACAATAAGCAAAACACCAAGAGCTTACTCCTCAATAAACAGTGGAAGCCTGAAAAACAAACAAACAAACAAAGCAACACCAAAGCAAAACAAAAAAAGGGCATCTTTAAAGTCCTGAAAGGAAACAAATGCTAACCTAAAATTCTATACCTAGTGAAAATATCTTTTAAAAACGAAGATATACTAAAGATATTTTCAGGCAAGTAAAAACAGATAATTTACTCCCAGCAGACTCCTATTAAAGGAAATATTAATGAAAATTCTTATGTTTGGAAAATAATACCAGATAAAAATAGAAATTCAGAAATGGAAAAGGTAAATGTGTTACTGTGATGTATTAATTTAACTGTATTAAGCAATAACAAAAAAGTTTTGCAGTGTTGGAAATGTATATAGGTTAAAATGCATACCAAGAATAACAAAAATAGTGAAGAGAAAGAGTTAAATGCTGTTTTCTAAGAGGCATTGTGGAAATGATAAGAGTATATATTACATTAAATACAAATAAGTAAGTATTGTAGAAATGGTAAGAATGCAAGGAATGGTATTGTACTCTCTAAGGTAACAAAAGAATGGCAAAATAATATATTGCAAACAAATGAGTAAAAGGAAAAATGGAATAATAAAAAGTACTTAAAATAAAATGTACTTTTTAATAAAAGACAAAAGAGAAGAGGAATCACATAAGGTTAAACTTAAAGAAATATTAAGAAGATAGATGTAAATCCAATTATTTCAGCAATTACATTAATATAAACAGAATAAAAGCTTCAGTTAAAAGACAAATATCATCAGTCTTTATGACGAACATAACAACAAATCCAAACCAACTGTGCAGCTCACAAGATACATGCCCTAATCTAAGACATGGAGAGATTGAAAGTAAAAGATGGAAAATAATAAACCATGTAAATGCTAACAAAAACTTTTATAGCTATATTTATATCAAGCAAAGTGAACTTTAAGGCAAGAAACCATACTAAAGATAAAAGGAACATTCATAAAGATAAAAATTCAAATCTACTGGGAAAATGTAGAAGAAGTATACACCTAATAACATAGCTTCAAATATTGAAGAACTGAAGGAAGAAACATACAATTATAGGGAGAGATTTTAATAAACCTCCTTTAGCATATGAGAGAAACGAATGGCCAAAAAAAATTAGTAAGGATACAGGAAGTATGAATAACAAATTGAACTTATTTATAAACAAAATTGACATTGGTAGAATGATCTATCCAACAATGAATAAGTACTCATCCCAAGGGCACATTGAACATTTACAAAACTGACCTTATGCTGTTCAGAAATAAATTCTTGAGAAATTTCAAATTATTAAAATCATTCAGAGTGTATTTGCTGACCACAGTGAAATGCCTCGCAAATGGATTAATGCCACTATAGAAGGGTTTGCAGGAGTGAGTTTGCTCTCTCTTCCCTTTCCACCTTCCACCCTATGAGGACACAGTAAGAAGGACCACACCAAATTCTAGTGCCACGATCTTGGACTTCCCAACCACCAGAACTGTGAGAGAATAAATTTTTGTTCTTTATAAATCACCAGGTCTCTAGTGTTCTGTTACAGCAGCCCGAAACAACTAAGACACTTCTACACCCATGTTCATTGCACCATTATTCACAATTGCTAAAAGGTAGAAATAACCCAAATGTTCACAGTAGATGAATGGATAAACAAAATGTGGTATATACGTACACTGAAATATTATTCAACCTTAAAAAAGATGAAGTTCTAATAATGCTACAACATGGATGCACCTTGATGATATTATGGTTAGTGAAATAAACCAGAAAAAAAAACCCAAATATTGTATGACTTCATTTATATGAGATACCTTGTATAGTCAAATTCAGAGTGAAAGAAATCATATTACAGGTTACCAGTGGGTGGGGGAGGGAGGAATAGGCGTTTATTGTTTAATAAGCACAGAGTATCTTTTGAAATGATGAAAATGGGCCAGGGACAAAGGCTCACACCTGTGATCCTAGCACTTTGGGAGAGTGAGGGGGTGGATCACCTGGAGGTCAGAAGTTCAAGACCAGCCTGGCCAACATGGCAAAACCCTGTCTCTACTAAAAATAAAAAAATTAGCTGGACATGGTGGTGGATGCCTGTAATCCCAGTTACTCGGGAAGCTGAGGCAGAAGAATCACTTGAACCCAGGAGGCAGAGGTTGTAGTGAGCTGAGATCATGCCACTGCACTCCAGCCTGGGCTACAAAGTGAGACTCTATCTCAAAAAAAAAAAAAAAGAAAAAAGAAAAAGAAATGATAAAAATGTTCTGGAAATGGATCATAGTGATAGATGCACAACAATGAGAATGTACTTTATGCCACTAATTTGTACACCTAAAAATGATTACGATGGTAAATTTTTTGTATTAGGTATATTATACCACAACTGAAAAGTTATGCAAAAAATCAATCAATGTAATTCATATTACAATGAATTATATTCACATGTAATAACAGAAATTTTTCCTGCAAAAGTTGGGGATAAAATAAGAATGCCCACTATCACTCCTTCTAACATTGTTCTGGAGTGCCTATAAATTTAAAAAAATAAAATAAAAGTTTTAATTAATGGAAAAAAGAAATAAAGCTATCATTATTTGTAAATCATATGATTGTGTATATGGGAAATCTGAAACACCCACAATTAGAATTAATAAGTGAAAAGCAAGATCCCTACTTAGAAGATCAGTAAAGAAAATTCCTCTATAACAAACAATTAGAAAATGAAAGTTTTGGCCGGGCGCGGTGGCTCAAGCCTGTAATCCCAGCACTTTGGGAGGCCGAGACGGGCGGATCACGAGGTCAGGAGATCGAGACCATCCTGGCTAATACGGTGAAACCCCGTCTCTACTAAAAATACAAAAAACTAGCCGGGCGAGGTGGCGGGCGCCTGTGGTCCCAGCTACTCGGGAGGCTGAGGCAGGAGAATGGCGGGAACCCGGGAGGCGGAGCTTGCAGTGAGCTGAGGTCCGGCCACTGCACTCCAGCCCGGGCGACAGAGCGAGACTCCGTCTTAAAAAAAAAAAAAAAAAAAGAAAATGAAAGTTTTCAGATGATAATGATTATAATCTCATTCAAAAAACTGAATACCTAAAATAATTCTAACATATGAACAAGACATCTACACAGAAAACTATTAATATAAAACATTATTGTGAGAAGTTAATAAAGACCTGAAATAAACAAAGGGATGTACTACGTCTGTGGACCCAATAGAGTTAAGATGCCAATTCGTCCCAAATCAATCTACAGATTCAATGTACTCCCAGTAAAAACTCTCAGCAGGGTTATGTGTTTGTTTGTGTGTAAACTGGCAAAATAATTCTAAAATTTTTATGGAAATACAAATGGCCAAGGGTGGTGAAGAAAATCTTGCAAATAAAGAAAAAAGTTGAAAGACTTATACTTCTAGACGTCAAGAAACATAAAACTATAATAATTAAGATAATGCAATTTTGGCACAAAGGTAAATAGAGCAACAGAAAAGAACAGAATAGAGAATCCAAAACCTGACCCACCTGACAAAGGTGGCACTATAGCCCACTAGGCAAAGAGTGGCTGTTTTCAATAAATAGTGCACTGGCAATTGGAGATTCACAAGAGAAAAATTAATTTTGACCTTACGCTAGACACAAAAATATACTCCTGATGGTATAGATCGACATGTACCCTAAAATAAAGCTTCCAGAAGAAAAGCACAGGAGAATGACCTTGTAGGGAGAAACAGATTTAAATGGGACACAAACATAGAAGTATATATTCTGGAGTTAACTGCCAAAGTATGAAATCTAATTCCAAAGTTGTGCAAATTATTTCACCTTTTTGTGCTTCAGTTCCTTCATCTGTAAAATGAAGATAATAAGTGAAGGACTATTCAAGCATCAAATACAATGATATACGTAAAGTGCCTAGAACAGTGCCTGACACATGGCAGGCACTTATTACTATTATTATCCTTTCTAAAAATATTGAGAGGGCCTCCTTTAAGGGAGAGATACTTGTTTTCATTTTGTGTAGAAACCTTATGTTCTGCACTTTAACATACAATTTTTCTTTTCTTCTTTTTTTATCAACTGACTTTAAGATTCATGATTTTTTTCCCCTTCCTATTGGAGGCATTGAAGATATTCATATCAGAGACACCGCCTCACAATTCACAAGCATCTGTTACACACCTGCCTGCCGTGTGCTGGACTCAGGTTCAGGGACAGGGAGAGGAAGGTGGAGAAGATGCTTATACAGGAAACAGCTGACAGATTTTTTTCCCAATCATCAAAAGCTTCCCATATAGTTGAGCAGTACAATATAGATTTGAGAAACTACTAGAAAATGTGACAGCCAATAAGAAAGTGCTACACTGAGACCCTGTGCAGTGGCTCACACCTGTAATCACAACACTTTGGGAAGCCAAGGTGGGAGGATCACTTGAAGCCAAGGGTTTGAGACTAGCCTGATCCCGTCTCCAGAAAAAAAAGAAAGAAGAAAGTGCTACACTTCACAAAGGAGATCATTAGAAAACGTGACGGCTATTTGCACATATAGATGTAATTGTACATAGAGATCTAAGTGTTTAAGAAGCTGGAAGAGGAAGAAATTGAAAGCATAAAAGAAATTGATGAGACTGAGTCATGAGAAGTCATGAGTACTTGCCCTGGAATACAACTTCTAAAAGGTGGCAACCCCTAATGCTGCCATGGTTTGCTCTATTTGCTTAAGAAACACCCAGAACTGGAATTGCCTGGGAGGGATTACAGGTTTGGACGGCGGAGCCTTGGCAGAGAGAGGAAAGAGAGGAAGTCAGCCGGGGGACACCCACCCACGGCCCTCTCCCGGCTGACATCAGCACTCTCCCTGGGCACTTCATCAAATGATAACTCTAAGAAGTCCTTTGTATGCTGGGATGGTACTACTGATCCAAATTCAGCAAAGGAAAGTGTATGCACCTTCTCCTTCCCACTGTCAATTTCTTATTTAACTAGATTTGGAGTAGAAACCAAACACCGTTTCTCATTACTATCAAAATCCCTCCAAAATAAGATGACTAAATCTCAAAGAGATTAAACTCAAAAAACAAGTAAGCATTTTATGCTGTTTAACCCATGCAAGTAGGCATAAGGATTTGAAGTCCACAGTTTCACGAATCTTGTGGACATATCCCCAAATTTGTTCTTAATTTTTCCCACTCTCATTTACTTGATATTCCAAGATCTGTCTGACTCAAGTGGGTGAATTATCAGTTTGTAGACTATCCAATTCCCTATTTCTCCTTCTTTCTTCTATCAGCTCTATTTTCTTTCTTTTTGCTATGTACCACTCATTCTGGAATCTCCATCTGATGATAGTGGAAAAAGGAGATTGAAATACAATTAATGAAATGTCAGGGAAGAGGTAGAAAGTGGTGTCTGAAAGCAGTGGGGTTTTAAACATTGTATTAGCGTTATCATTATTATCTTTGTGTTTTTCCTTTATCCAGTCTCCTTTCTCAATCTTTTAAGACTCTCTTCCTTTCTGTTTTAAATTATAAATGTAATTTGGGCTCAGATGTTGCTTGTTCCTGACTGAGAATCTTTGACTGTACACTTCCAGTTTAGACATGCTTTTTGAGGATTTAGTCATTATAAATAATTTATTTGATTACTGAATTCCAGATGTAATAAAATAGAAGCACATTTGTATCATATTCCTACATTATAAATTCTGTATCTAGCTAAAATTTTTTTTCAAAAGGAGCATATCATCTTCCACTCTCAAATCCTGCTCTCTTCCTCTTTTATTCTAAAAAAATCCCCCAAATTAGTGACACCCCCATCCACTCAGTTGCCTAATCAAGACACCCGGAAGTCATCCTGGACTTCCCCTTCCCCTCACTTCCCACCCTCAGCAGTCACAAGTCCTGCTGAGTTAACCTATAATTCTTTTCTCCTCCAATGAAAATACATATTCAATCAACAGTATCCCATGGCCTCCAGGCTGGAGGTCAAAGTCTCCATGATCAGCCTTTCTTCTAGCCTGTTTGCCCCCCATTCCCAGATTTGCACATTCCATTCTGGCAAACTGAATTCCCCATGGTTGCCCAATGACCCTGCTGTTTCTCACTTCCATGCCTTTCTCATGCCAGGAGCCTTCCCCAACCCAGTCACTGCTTTTTTCGCGTAAGTTCTTTCAGGTGCCCATTATCATTCCATTTTCTAGGCTGGCTTGTGACTGTCATTTATGTGTCTGTTTCCTCCCACTATTCAGGGACTGTGTCTTGCCTCTACATAACCAGCACCTGGCTTGGCACATAGCAGATGTTCAAGAAATATTCACCGAATACATGGAATGAATAGTTGCTTATGTAACGTGTATATCTGAATAGTTCAGAAGTTAGAGATATAAAACACAATGGACAAGAGTAAAGACGAGAAACAAATTTATTTTTAAAACTTTTGCTTTGGATCCAGAGCACAGAACCAGTCTTTTGTTCTTCCCACAAATCAGTGGCATAGAGCCAATGCATGGGATTGCTTTTGCTTCCTGAATAATCAGAGTAAACATCTATTGCACTGCTTATTAAATGCAGGTGCTAAGTGCTACAACAGGGATTGTCTCATCTAACCCACAAAATTACTCTATTAGGTAAGAACAATTGTTACATTTGAGGAAACTGAGGCTTAGTAGAATTAGTATGTTACTGGTGGAGCTGGGATTTGGAATCTGACATCTGACTCAAAGTTCATGCTCTTAACAGTCGTAATTTCCACGGGAGTTAGGGTCAGAAGGTAGCCTATTGGTGAAAACATGTAGAGTTGAAATTAGTTTTGGAAATATCTTTTCATCAGGAATCTGTACTTCTTTGGCAGGAAGTTAGAACACATTAAAATTCATAGGCATATACTCATAGTCTGAGTCTTCCAGGCACAAGTCAAAAGCCATTTCAATCTTTTCTAAAATCTTGTACACATTTGGCCGGGCGCAGTGGCTCACACCTGTAATCCCAGCATTTTGGGAGGCCGAGGCGGGCAGATCACCTGAGGTTGGGAGTTTGAGACCAGCCTGACTAACATGGTGAAACCCCGTCTCTACTAAAAATACAAAATTAGCCAGGCGTGGTGGCACATGCCTGTGATCCCAGCTACTTGGGAGGCTGAGGCAGGAAAATCACTTGAATCTGTGAGGCGGAGGTTGCGGTGAGCCAAGATTGTACCATTGCACTCTAGCCTGGGCAACAAGATCCAAACTCAGTCTCAAAAAATAAAGAAAAGAAAAGAAAAAGAAAAAAAAACTTATACATATTTGATGTATCTGCTTAACAATCTTTTTATTGTTACTTTATTTATTGTTCCATAACAATACATTTATTGGGGTACAGGTGGTATTTGGTTACATGAGTGAGTAAGTAGTGGTGATTTGTGAGATCCTGGTGTACCTATCACCCAAGCAAATCAGTAAGAAAAAAACAAACAATCCTGTCAAAAAGTGGGCTAAGGACATGAACAGCCAATTCTCAAAAGAAGATATACAAATGGCCAACAAACATATGAAAAAATGCTCAACATCACTAATGATCAGGGAAATGCAAATCGAAACCACAATGTGATACCACCTCACTCCTGCAAGAATGGCCATAATCAAAAAATTAAAAAACAGTAGATGTTGGCATGGATGCGGGTTCAGGGAACACTTCTACACTGCTGGTGGGAATGTAAACTTAACAATCATTTTAGTACTTAATGCCACCGCTTCATGATTTTTTTTTTCTCTCTCTCAGGTCTTTATGACTCCTGCTAGACTGGGCAAACCCGTAACTGGGAACCATGCTGCAGATGGACATCTCCTCTCTCGGGAAGCTCAGCACAGCCAGCCCTTACGTTGGAATTGAAACTAATCACTGAGCATTAGATGAAGATGATGACTTGCATGTAGGAGCCATGCTGTGTGGGAATGAAAACTGTTAGACTCACACTCAGCAGAGTGAGATCACACTGAGAGCCTGTGAGAGAGCCCAACTGTGGGGCCAGCAGATCCCTGTACCCCCATCCCATCTTCTTGTGGGACGCTGGACTGAGTCATAGGCCTAATTGCCAGGTCCACTCAAATGGCCCCCTCCTCACCCATGTGTGTGCGTATTTGAGCTCATGTAAATTAAATATACAGACAGAATGATACTGTTGATCAGGACCCTCTCATTGCCCTGAAGATCAGGACATCTGATGTAGGCAATAATATTCATTTTCATTTTGACATCTCTCTTAGGGAAATGGCCTGACACACAGTCCTTCCTGACCTCTGACCTAAACCCCTTAATCTGCATCATAAAATGTTCTCTATCTGCCTTATTCTTCTCAGCAGTAGAGAACTGATGCCTCATCCCCATTGGGTCAAAAGAGGTACTTGACTTACGTGTGCAGTCTGTATTTCTTTCCTTTGCAATAATCAGATTAAATTAGATGTTTGCAAGGTCCCTGAACCATCAATAGGAACATAAATAGACATAGATATATACTTAGGTAGATAGACAAATAGACAGGTAGATAAACAGACATAGAACTAAAAATCTGAACCAATAAATGCTTTTTAAATTCCTTTGAGCAAGTTTAAGAAAGCTCATTCTTTTCTCATGGGAAATTATGATTCAGGCCTTTTTTTTTTTTTTTTTCTGTTTACACTAAGTACATTATGGCCAAACTCTAATTAACTTTAGGTAAAAGAGGTCAAGAACAAAAGAGCTGAATTAACATAGAGGAATCATCAACTCTCACAGAGCACAGAGTACAATGGAATCTACTATATGTTTTTTTTTTTTTTCTTTTGGTGGACATAGTAGCTTAGCAACACATATTTACTTCCTGTTATAAGAAAGATGGGTCCTATCAAATGAAGAGTTCCTGCGTGATGAATCATATATGAGGCCACAGTTTTTCTTGTAATTGAATAGCGTTCTAGAAGATCGTCACAAGCTAGAAGATCGTCACAAGTCACTCTCTTACAGGAAAAGTATATGTCAATAACAAGATTGAGTATAGAAACGGAAAGCGCTCCATCAACAAGCTCAAAGACCCAAGCGGAACCATTCCCAAGCTACTTAAGGTGTGGCTGGTGCTGGTTCTCAGTGCCACCGCCACTGGTCCCAGCTCAAGGAGCCTGCCCCACAGGGGAAGTAGCTGGCTCCCCAGAGACTCACGGCTTTGAGTCAGGCCACAATGCACTCAAGTTGCAATGGAACTGCACCTCCTCACTCCACACACTCCCCTTTTGGGCAAGCTGCATTCTTCAGGTTTCATTGTTTTGTTTTGTTTTGTTTTGTTTAATTGTTTTGAGTTGTTTTTGTTGTTTTGAGACAGGGTCTCACTCTGTCTCCCAGGCAGGAGTACAGTGGTGTGATCTTGGTTCACTACAGCCTCAACTTCCTGGGCTCAAGCAATCCTTCCACCTCAGCCTCCCGAGTAGCTGGGACCACATGCGTGAACCACCATGCCCAGGTAATTTTTTTGTATTCTTTTGTAGAGACAGTTTCACCATATTGCTCAGGCTGGTCTCAAACTCCTGAGCTCAAGCAATCTACCTCCCAAAGTGCTGGGATTATAGGCATGAGCCATCGTGTCCAGCCCGGCTTTGTTGTTTTAAACTCTTGTAGGTGGTATGTCTGTGTGTGTTAATTGTAGTAAAAGACACATAATATGAAATTTACCATCTTAATCATTCTTAGGTATAGAGTTCAGTGACGTTAATTCTGTTTAATTGTTGTGCAGCCAATCTCCAGATCCCTTTTTGTCTCGCAGAACTAAAATTCTATACCCCTTAAACATTAATTCCAGATCTGTTCCTCTCATCCACTGACAACCATCCTCTAATTTCTATGTCTGTGAATTTGACTTCTCTGGGTGCCTCATATAAGGGGAATATGGTATTTGTATTCTTGTGACTGCCTTATTTCACTCAGCATGAGGTTCTCAACTTTCATCCATGTTGTGGCGTGTGTCGGAATTTCTTTCCTTGTTCTGGTTGAATAATATTCCATGTGTCATAATTGTTTCATCCTATCTGTAGAATATTTGTGTAAGGTGAGGGGAGTAAGAGGCTGATTATGTAATTTTCCCACCTCTCCCAACTGCTATGGGATGTACTTGATACCTCAGATATAACTTTGTTTCTATTGCTAACAAAACTACAGAAAATCCAGAAGAAAAATCCCTTGTACGAAATGTTGTGAGGACCATAGGTTAAGTCACAGATTCTAACCTGGGGTCCGTGGATCCTTAATGAGTCCATGGTTGGACTCTGAGAAGTTTGTGGTCTACCTGAAACTATATCCAAAACCGTGTGGTTTTGCTTGCTTTTGGGGAAAGAGTCCTTAGTTTTTAGTCGTCTTTTGAGAGAGTTTTTGACCCCGAATGCTAAACATCATTGGTCTAAACAATATTTCACTAAGACTGAGTTGAGATATGGGATGAATTGGCATTGCTCCCTTCCATCTCATTACGCAGCTCCAGGACGCTGCAGTCCTACCACACAGGCGCTGAGCCTGTACCTCCAACTCCTAGAGCACCAGCTCTCCAGAGGGACGTTGAAAGGGTAATGGATGCAGCTTTGCTTGGTCTCATTATTCCTCACAGTCCCTAATAAATTATTTCTGCAATGCCAGAAAAAAAATATGACACTCAAAATGTTTTTACCAGATTTAATTTCAAAATACTGCCATAATGAGAGGTAGAAAAGACACGCCCAGGTAGAAAAGCATGGTCCCAGATCTTGAGAAACATGCAATCATGGGAGAGAGGCAGGGTTTGGACACCATCAGGAAGCACTACCACTGAACAACACAGATACAAGCCAGATGTGTGGCCTAGACCTGAATTTTCTAAAGGAATTTTCTTAGGGTCACAGCCTGTTAAAATGATTCTGCCCTGCAGAGAAAATTCCTCTTCATGCTAAGATCTAGGGAAAGTCTGGTTTCCAGTACAAGTTGGTATACTTTCACTTCTTTGACAAGGAAAACTATGTAAGTGACCGCATCTTCCTTTAAAACTTGGCCACCAGGAAGCTCAGCATCATATTTCTGGCTCAATAATGGCAACTATGTAAGTCCAAATGATCTCACATTTTTGTTTTATTGTCCAGCCTTCTCCCCTTCTCCCTGCTTGACCTTTAGTTTATGTTTTCTGTGGTCTGGATTGTATTTTTGAATTTACAGTTACCGCTTCGTCGTGTATTTCAGCTGCATGCTGTCGCAACTCCTTGTAGAATATTTGTGGTCTATGATAGAGACGATTAATGGGAGCTGGGGGAGTATGAGGATATCTACCACGCGGGGAATTTTCTGCTCCATCTGGATATACTCTAGATCCTTCCCCATCCTGCTGTGACTCTCCCCACTGGGCAGGGGGCTAGCAGTGACTGTGTGCTTTTACCAAAATCCTACGCATAGCTCCTACACACAGCCAGCCCCTCCACGTGCAGCTGCAGCTTTTTCTGAATGTTAATAACCGCGCCTTCCCCTGTCCCCTTTGGTGCCAGAGTGGCAGCAGCAACACCTTTCTACCCTTGCTGGCCCCGAGGTGCGTCCCCAGCCCCTCCTGGCTTATTTTAACAGTGTCCATACATGTATAAGGACTGGCTGTTCTGTCTCAGTGTTTCATTTGAGTCTGAGTCGGGGCCATGGCTGACGAGTCTATCAGCGTGAGATGGAGTTTTGCCATTTCTCTCTACACAGTGTGCTCCAGTCACGCTGCTGTGTGTGTATTTCTGTGAAAGCACCAGTTCCCTCTCGCCTAGGAACCCTTGTATGAGCTCCTTCCTCCTCCTGAAACTCCCCTTCCTCCGCTCTCCCTCCTCCCTGTCCTTGTACCTGCGCAGGTTACTCAGCAGATGCGGCCACCCAGACTGGTCCCACTGAATTCTAATTCTTCATTTCTGAGTCTGTCTCCTCTAGTAAACTCCAAGTTCTTCAGAGCAGGGTTGTGTCAGATTATTTGTTGTGTTCCCACCAGCTGGTATTCAATTTTAAAAACCGCTGAATAGAATACAGGAGAACCGCTGAAAGAATACAGGAGTGGGTAAAAAGCCCGTGGCCCTTCCATTGAGCAGCGCTATGTCCTGAGCCAGGACCAGCCACCATGTTCCTGCCCCAGAACTGCCTTGTCTTTTCCCCATGGCTGGCTGGGCTGGCCGCAGTCCAGCGTGAGTGTGGCACTGTCACACAGAGGAAGGAGCACAGGTGGGGGTGACCCAAGGGCGTACATTTTAGAGGGAGTGAAGGGAAGTGGAAGATGAGAAGGGGAGCAGAGGGCTCTGCATGCACCTCCCCAGACTGGAGCTTGGCTTCAGGATAACTGGGACTCACCCAGGCTCAAAGAGCAAGATGATACCCCAAAAGTGAGCCAAGAGATGGTCGATTTGGAGATGAACATGAACTAAATGGGAGGGAGGTGGTTCCAGGACAGGGTGTGGGTTGAGGGCAGTGGCCACTGAGCACTGGGAAACAAGGAGCAAAATGACCATGGCTGTGACCCACAAAACCAACAGTTCTCACTCCTCTTGCTATCTCCCCAAAGCCTTCCCCATGCCCTGTGTAACCATAACAACCTTAACCACTCTAAGATGTGAGATTATAGTAACACACTGCTTTTGAGTGAACTCAGTGTACATTAGTGACTAAGAATGTGGTCTCTGCTGTCCTAAAGACCTCCATTCACATCTCCGTGTGGCCTTGGCCAGGCGACCCAAACTCTTCCAGATCCAGTGCCCTCATCCGCAAAGTGGGGACAATGGCCTGAGGTTGTCTGGAATATTGGTTGTTTATACGTGTAGAATATGCAGCCCACTTCCGGGCACAGATCACAAATTCTACTCTTTTTATTGTTAAGCTTCATTTCTAAGATAACTGCCCCACAAGGGGCAATCAGCTCTGATACCCAGTAAACAAAATTACAGAAGTTCTACTGAGTCCATCCATCATCTTCCATATAAGAAGGGAAAAAAAATCTGACAAGAGCTTAAAATGCTAAATCCTAAACACATATGTACTGTTTTACTTTTTTAATAACCAAAGATTCCAGGTAGAATTCCTACCACCACTGGACCTGGGCTCAGCTATTTTCACAAGTTATCTTAACTCCTCAAAACAACCCTTTAAGTTAGTATAATTTCTCCCGCTTCGAAGATGAGGTGACTGACACCTGGAAGGCTAGGACTTGTTGGGGATTACACAACGAGAAATGCCGGAATGGTGTAGAGCTGTTGGCTCTAAAGCCTAAGCCTGTCCTGCAGAGTCACTGTGTCCTCTCAAAGTGACATTTTCAGTGTTCCCAGCATGATTTAGAGGCAGTTATTTCCAAGCACGTGAAACTCAATGACCACATCTATTAGAAAACCCCTGTATATCTATGAAAAAGTTTGCTGTTTAGTGTAACTGATGAATTTCTAACTGCTAAATGATGACATCCACCTGCATGTACAGGCTGGTATTCTCAATGCTCCCTTTAAAGTTGAACATCTGCCCTCCTAGCCTACCTTTCCTGCACAAGCTCGTGACCCTCAGCATTCAGAGAAGGTCTGCACCCTCTCACTGATGTTGCTGGCATCGGGCAATCGGCTTGCCAGGGAAGTCGGGAATCGCGCCCACTCCCTGAAACATCTCTAAAATTCTTGTCTCGATGCGTAATGTTTGGATGGTTTCTGAGCACCATCACCCGGTCTGCGTTACATCCTCCACACGTCCACAGACACTTTGAGAGTGGTGGAGCTGTGTGAAAAAAATAAAGCCGAGAAGCAATTGAGCAGTAATAGTTTCAGTCCTACACAAGTGCTATTTTGGTATCTTGGCCTTGTACCTGACAAATGAAGGAGAATTCTGAGTGGAAACATAGACGTCCATTAGTACGAGAAATCGGAGCGGGGGCGGCCATTGGGTTTCATGGATCCCAGCTCCTCATGCACTTGACCTTGTTCCCCGACAAGACAGGGTGCCAAGGATCTTTCCATATCCAGACCCAACTGCCTCTTTCATTTAGCTCGTCCTTAAAATGCCCCACAAGAAAACAAAGCCAAATTGTGACAGCATGCATTTTAAGGCCTACCAAATACACCCAAGTATTGTGATGTATGTACTCTTTTTTTTTTTTTTAAGACAGAGTCTCACTCTGCCACCCATGCTGGAGTGCAGTGGTGCCATCTCAGCTCACTGCAACCTCCACCTCCCGGATCCAAGTGATTCTCCTGTCTCAGCCTCTTGAGTAGATGGGATTACAGGCACGCACCATCACACTCGGCTAATTTTTGTACTTTTAGTAGAGACAGGGTTTTGCCATGTTGACCAGGCTGGTCTTGAACTCCTAGCCTCAAGTGATCCACCTGCCTCAGCTTCCCAAAGTGCTGGGATTACAGGCATGAGCCACCACGCCTGGCCTGTATGTACTCTTCACAGCAAACCAGAAAGGATGTCAGGGCAGATATGACTATGCCCCTTTTAGAGACCAGAACACTGAGGCACAGAAGTTAAATCAATTAATTAGCCACGGTAATGGAACTGGCGAAATCAGATCTTAATTCCAGGATCCAGTTGGTCTGACTCCAAGTCCGGTGTTCTTTTATCTCACTGTTAAAATATAATGTATATTATATATACATTAACATATATACATATATGTGAACACTGTTACATTTTTTATCAGAGCCACCAGGGCTAGAAGTAAAAATGTACAGATAAAATTTGAGAAAAACCCGGACAATAGCCACGGTAGTCAGAATCTAAGGAGTGTGCAACAAGTTACCTGCCAAATCAACAAAAAAAATTAAAGAAGAAAAAAGAAAATAAAAAAAAATCTGAGGAAAGTGCCAGGACAGGGTACTAGAGTTGACTCACATCCCACTCAAAGATCCCCAGGTAGCAGCCCTATTAATGAGCATTTTCCTCCCGACTCGCTGGGCCTGTCCCCTGCCCAGGGCTGTGGGTGTCACTCCTTTCTGCTCCGGCAGCCACTCTCCTCCACAGGCCTGCTGGTGCCAGGAAACACACAGCCCTCAACACAGGGTCCCCCGTATTGCCCAGATCCATCAGGAAACAGGAACAGAGCCCAATGGCTCATCCTTGACACCACAACTGGCCCCTTTCCACTCCTGCCCAGCCCCCCTCCCCGCCCCCACGTCCCTGGGTCATGGGTCACATCCTGCCTGCCCTTGGAGGTTGACCAAGGCTGAAATGCAAAACTTCATATGATATTTGCCCTTGGCTGACTTCTCACATGACCAGGTACATATCCATTTCTCCAGAGCACAGAAGAGAAACTGAGGCTCAGGGACCAGAATACCGATTGAGCCCAAGGTCACCTGGTGAGATCACGGCAGAGCTGGAATTCCAATGTGACAAAGGCTGACCTTTTACTATTTCCACGTATCACATGAGCACACCGAAGCCCAGTGCAGTTTCACAGAGAGCTCCAGTCACTGCAGAGGCATGGTACACAGGCCTGGGAAGGGGCCTCCGCTTTCCTGGCATCCGGTCTGGGCCTCCAGCCACAGGCCCATGCCAGTCCTCCTCGGCATTCCATCTAGAAGCGGACAGTGGGTCTCACTCCTCTCCAGGCAGTCAAGTGTGGGGGTATTTTCCAGATGAGTATTGAGGGAAAAACACATAACAGGGAGCTCAGGTTAATGTACAGATCTGTGGACCAAAACACCCAAAGGGAAAGCACAGTAATTCACCCAGGGCTTCAAAGGAAAACAAAGGAGGGAAAATTGAAACAAAAGCTATCTCATTGACAATCTGCCATTTCCTTTTTTCCAACTGTTTTCTTTCCCTCTTGGGAAACTGGCATCAGTCTCTCCCTTCACCAAGTGCATAACATGTAGGGACAAGGGCTCGAACAGTTGGGTCTAGTGAGGCGTTAATATGATGTGACCGTGCAGCCGAGAGCCGCAGCCTTCCGCAGACGGCCCAGTGCTCTGTCCTCAGCCCAGCACACGGTTCCCACCTGCTTTGGAAGCTGTTTATTGATACTTAGTGATTGAGACAAGGTCACAGGTTTATTTATTTATTTATTCATTTATTCATTTAATTTGATACAGAGTCTTGCTCTGTTACCCCAGCTGGAGTGCAATGGTGCAATCTCAGCTCACTGCAACCTCCACCTCCCAGGTTCAAGCAATTCTCCTGCCTCAGCCTCCCGAGTAGCTGGGATTACAGGCACCTGCCGCCATGCTTGGCTAATTTTTGTATTTTTAGTAGAAATAGGGCTTCACCATGTTGGCCAGGCTGGTCTCGAACTCCTGACCTCAGGTGATCTGCACAGCTCGGCCTCTCAAAGTGCTGGGATTACAGGCAGGAGCTACCGCATCTGGCCAAGGCCACAGGTATGTGAAACAGGCCTCTTTCCTGAATTTTATTGCCTGGTTTCATTCTGTTTGACTAAAAATAACTAACTTTCCGTAACTTACACTGAGCAAAAACAATGTAAAAAAGTTATTTAGCAAAAGCAAGGTTAAAAAGAGAGCTGAATGCTTAACATAAAACAAGTGATAAATAAGTGAATGGTCTCGGAAAAAGGAATATCCACCTCTGGACCAATCACTTTTTTAAAGTCTGAAAGATGTACCAAGCTTTTCTGAAGTTACTAAACCAACAAGCACTGAAAATGGAGCCCTGTTAGGGTAAATGGTTTGACACAGCCACCAAATGAACACAGATGAGTCTTGTGTTTTCCTTCCAATGGCTGTGGCTCATATGGACATCCTTTCCCACGCAACCCGTTCCATCTGATCCCTCACATCCAGTGGTTGCTGTGTTGGCAGGATTTCTAGGAACAGCCCCCAAGATTCCACACCCTAGTGCCTGGAACTCAAATGTGATGAAATATCACAACATGTGGCCAGGCACGTTGGCTCATGCCTGTAATCACAGTGCTTTGGGAGGCTAAGACAAGAGGATCACTTGAGGCCAAAAGTTCGAGACACATCACAGTGTGTCATGTTATAAGGCACCGTTGACTTTCAAAAGTGAAGATCACCCAGGTGAGTCTAATCTTGTAACATGGGCCCCTAAAAGCTGGGAACTTTCTCCAGCTTGTGGCAGAAGAGGAAGGTAGGAGAAGTCAGAGGGACTGAGGCATGAGAAGGACTTGATGTGCCATCACTGGCTTGAAGATGAAGGAGACCACATGAGAAGGAATGCAGGCAGCCCCTGGGAACAGAGAGCCACAGGGCTGATAGCTGGCAAGGAAACAGGGATCTCAGTCCTACAACCACAAGGCACTGAATTCTGCCAACTTCAGGAAGCCTAGAAGCTTATTCCAGCTGGGTGCAGTGGCTCATGCCTGTAATCCCAGCACTTTGGGAGACTGAAGCAGAAGGATCACTTGAGTCCAGGAGTTGAGACCAGCCTGGGCAACATGGCAAGACCCTGTCTCTATTGAAAAGAAGAAGAAGGAGAAGGAGAGGGAGAAGGAGAAGGAGAGGAGGAGGAGGAAGGGAGGGAGGAAAGGGGAAGGGGAGAGGGAGGGGGGAAGAAGAAGAGGAAGAAGAAGAAGGAGAAGGAGAAGAGGAGGAGGAAGAGGAAGAAGAAGGAGAAGGAGGTGGAGGAGGAAGAGAAGGGGGAGGAGGAAAAGGAGGAGGAGGAGGAGGGGGAAAGAAAGAGGGAGAAG
The DNA here is from genome assembly GCF_049350105.2 of Macaca mulatta. NCBI lineage: Eukaryota > Metazoa > Chordata > Mammalia > Primates > Cercopithecidae > Macaca > Macaca mulatta. Next base: position 70,130,928 of record NC_133423.1, read on the forward strand.
GAGAAGGAGATTTCCTAGAGCCTCCAGGTAAGAGCTCAGCCAGCCAACGTCTTGATTTCAGCCTCGTTGAGCCCCTGAGAAGAAGAAGAGGAAGAGGAGGAAGAAGAAGAAGAAAAAGAATAAGAGGAGGAGGAGGAATCCCCAGAACCTCCAGGTAAGAGCCCAGCCAGCCAACATCTTGATTTCAGCCTCGTGAGCTCCTGAGCAAAGCCCAGCAGAGCCCACTTTGACTCCTGACCCATAGAACCATGAGATCATTAATGGGTATTATTTTAAGCCACCAAGTTAGCGCTCCTTTGTCAACAGCAGCAACAGAAAACCCATACAATTGTCCGAGACGTATTGTGCTATAACACAAAGACAGAAACAGAGAAAAAGAAAAACATCGGAGCAGACTGTGGAGAAGAAAGCGCAAGGCGGGATGAGGTTTTACACTGGAACTCTCTGAATCGCCACTTACCACCTCCTCGAGACCTGGTCTGGTCAACTCAGATCATCAGGGAACTAAGACGTAACTAGAGAAGTCACTTCTGATCCCTGAAAAAGCATTTTTTTCTTTTTCAAATACAGTAGTGGGTTTTTCTGCTCTGAATCAAAAGGTACTAGATTTTAGTCCGTCCGAAAGGTCTGCCAGCTGTGACACGTGGGTGGTTGGAGCTATGAGACACAGCCACAAGGCACAGCATCTTAGGAGAATGGGAGATGCCCCCTTCATAGCCTTCTACTTCCAGAACCTTCTCCCCTGGCTCCTGCTCCTCAACGCGCTCTTAGCTCACGTCAAAACGTACTCCACTAATGTTTCCCTTTCTCTATCAGCTTTCCTCTAGGTCACTGTCTTGGCCAGATTCAACTTATTTTTCTTAGAGGCCTTCACAATACCTAGAAAAGAAATATTACTTTGGGGGAAAGCTATTCTTGAAGGATTTACTCTCCCTTCTCAAATCCCATCTTTCCCTTGATGTTGAATCAATTTGAAGTAAAGTTGAAGTACAGGAGGATTATGGAAGGTTTCAGAGGGCGTTGTGAAATGTAAAATTCCATCTTCACTCTTCTATACTTCATCCAAGGGCTCGCACTAGCTGAGGTCAGCCAAGGACTTAAGTCACTCCTCAAGCATATTCAAGCTTTCATTTCAATCCAGCAAACATTTATTGAGGGCCTCCTACATGTGCTAAGCTGGTACTAATGGGATTCACCCACAGCGGGGAATCTTGGCACAAACAATGAAAGTATAATCGCCTAATTGAATTGGGACCTTGGCAAGAATATTACAAAGAGTGTATCCCCAATACTATTGCCCCAGGCAACTGGGCAGCAAAGCCCCTGTGTGGAGGTAGGTACATTGCAGTGGACCCCAGCAAATTGCAGTGCACAAAACCCAGGTATAAGAATCTTGGCAACCCATTCTCTCCAACTGTCTGCCTTGAGCACTTTATCTAGGCACGAGGCTTTGGGCTGTGAGGCCCCCCACAATAAAACAGTCTCTCCTCCAGAAGTTTACAACCCAATGGTGGGCAGAGCTGGCTCACAGAGGAGGCCTTGGAAAATGAAAACCTGCCTGTTTAAAAATCTAGCCAAATAAAAGAAGGAGCTCTTCATTTAACTAGACTCTTTTAGATACTGATCCAAAAGCAGAAGGAAAGGTTTTGTATTTCCAGCTGTCTCATGTCTCTTCTTCTACCTTTCATCTCGGAGATGCAGTTTCTCAAGACAACCAACTCAATATGGAGACTTATAAATTGCTTTCTTATGGAGCTCAATATTCGGTGGCGATGAAAGTATAGTCTTGTCAAAAAAGAAGTGTCACACCAATGGTCGCCACTGACTACTGCTCAGATTAACTCCCCACCTGTGACAGGCCATCACTGATGAGCTTGGAGACTGTTCTTTAATGGTGAATTGTTCCCCAAATCTTCAGAAAACGAATCTATGTGTCCACTGTTTCTGGAGTGCCTCTCTCTAGAGTGCCTCTCAATGATTTTGTTTATTTATAAAATGGGGATAATGCTCTACATCTTTCTGTAGAGGCTGCTTATAACGATATTTATATAAAGTACCTAGCATAGTGGCTGATAGACAGTAGACAGGTTTTGTTGCTGTTCTGATTTGTAATGATTACAATCATTCCCAACTGCTTTCTGAGCATTTGTACCTGGATATCTCAAAGGATTCTCAAACTCAACATCTCTAAAACTAAACTCATGGCCAATATTCCCAAATCTCTCCCCCTATGCTGTATTCTGCTTTTGTCTAATGATACTACCACTCATTCAATCATCCAAGATACAATACTATATGTTTTTCTTTTCCTCCTCTTCCCCCTCCTTCCCCTTCTCCCCCACCCCTCCTCCTCCTCCTCCTCCTCCTCCTTCTTGTCCTCTTTCTTCTTCTCACTCAAAAATGATTGGCCATCAGGTCCTAACTATTCTATCCCCCAAAAATGTTTTCAATCCATTTCACTCTGTATTAATCCAAGACTATTATTTTCTACCCGGACCACAACAAAAGCCACAGAACTCGCCCTCACTATAAACCATCATCTTCATTGCCTTCTACGACTTAAACCTGATCATGACACCCTCGTCAGTGACTAAAGCCCTACAGTGACTTTCCACTATTGACAAGACAGTGCCCAACTCTTTGGCACACACAAAATGCCTTTCACAATCCAGTCCCTTCCCTCCCTTCAGCCTCATCTTCTGCCCCACGCCACCAGTATGCACCTGCGCTCCAGCCATAACCACCTTCCTGCTCTTCCTCAGATGCACCCTCCTTTTCCTCCCTCCATGCTTCTGCTTCTGTTTAGGATGCTTTCCCACACTTTTCACTTGGCAAATTTGCCTCTCAAGAGCTGATTCAAAGCTGGGCATGGTAGCCTGGCACAGTGGCTCACGCCTGTAATCCCAGCACTTTGGGAGGCTGAGGCGGGCAGATCCCCTGAGGTCAGGAGTTCAAGACCAGCCTAGACAACATGGTGAAACCCCATCTCTACTAAAAATACAAAAAGTAGCCAAGCATGGTGGTGGGTGCCTATATCCCAGCCACTCAAGAGGCTGAGACAGGAGAATCATTTGAACCTGGGAGGCGGAGGCTGCAGTGAGCAGAGATTATGCCACTGCACTCCAGCCTGAGCAACAGAGCAAGACACCATCTCAAAAAAAAAAAAAAAAAAAAAAAAGGTTGGGCATGGTGATACATGTCTATAATCCCAGAACTTTGGGAGGCTGAGGCAGGAGGATCCCTTGAGGCCAGGAGTTGAGACCAACCTGAAAAACATAGCAAATCCCATCTCCACAAAAACAATGTTAAAATTAGCTGGGCATGGCAATCCCAGGGGCCTGTAATCCCAACTATTCAGGAAGCTGAGGTGCGAGAGTCACTTAAGCCCAGGAGTTCAAGGCTGTAGTGCACTATGATCACCCCTGTGACAGCCACTGTACTCCAACCTGGACAACAAAGCAAGACTTTGTCACTTAAATAAATAAATAAATAAAAGAGCTGAGCGGGGTGAGGTGGCTCATGCCTGTAAACCCAGCACTTTGAGAGGCCAAAGCAAGCGGATCACTTGAGGTCAGGAGTTTGGACCTCATGGGCAGCATGGTGAAACCCCATCTCTACTAAAACTACAAAAACTAGCTGGGTGCGGTGGTGGGAGTCTGTAATCCCAGCTACTTGGGAGGCTGAGGCAGGAGAATTGCTTGAGCCTGGGAGGTGGAGGTTGTAGTGAGCTGAGAATGTGCCACTGCGTTCCAGCCTAGGTGACAGAGTAAGACTCCATCTCAAAAAAAAAAAAAAAAAGAACTGATCCAAATATCTCCTCCAATTTGAACTTTTCTGACATCTGGATCAAAACTAATCTGTCTTCAATATTCCCACGTCATTTTCTAAAGACTTTAATGAGATCTAATTCACATACAGTAAATTCACCTATTGAAGAGTTCTCAGTATATCATAGGGTATGCAACTATTACCACAATCTAATTTGAAAATATTTTCATGATCCCTAAAAAAACCATTTCTCATTAGCAGTAATCACTCCTCCTCCCTCTGCCCCAGCCCCAAGCACCTACTTATCTACTTAATGTCTCTGTGGACTTGCCACATAAAGGGAATTCTGTCTCTATGGACTTGCACAGCTCACATAAAGGGAATCATACAATATGTGGTCCTTCGTGGCTGGCTTCTTTCACGTAGCATGTTTTTAAGATTTATCCATACGATACATGTGTCGGTACTTCATTCATTTTAATTGCTGAGTAATATATTCCATTGTATGGATATAATACAGTTGTCTATCCATTCATCCATCAGCTGGTAGACATTTGGGTGGTTTCCACTGTTTTTTTTACTATTATGAATAATGCTGCTATGAACGGCTGTGTGTAAGTTTTGTGTGTTCTGAAGCATTTTGCACACAATTCCATTATAACATTGCTCACTTTATACTACAATTATTTTTACATTCTTCCTTATTGAATTATAAAATTGTCTAGGACCTTACCACTCTCAAGACCTGCCACGGTCACAAGCAAATCTGATGAATACATGAATGAATGAATGAACAGAGCAAATAATAAATGGATACTCTTTTGAGCAAGGTAGAGCCAGCACAGTCATATTTATTTTCTGTAAAGAAAAGAAGAGTTTTGGCAATACGCCAGGAAGGCGTTGGCAACATAGGAAGAGAATAATCCTAAACTCAACTAAATAAACATTAACAGCATCTCCCATGTGCATGTGAATATTGCTATATGGCTTCTCTTGTTCTTTCATAGGTATCATCTCATTTGATATGTGAGGCTGGTGGGAAAGGCTGCTATCAAAATTAAGTAAAGTGCCTAGTTGAGCATCTGCTCCACATAAGACCCTTTTAGTTCCTGCAGCACAGTGGAGAGAACAGAGCACTTCCCAAGGCTGCCCAGAGGGAAGTGGCAGGGCTAGGCTGGGATCCTAGCTCCTCTCTCCCCATGCCCACCACTCTTCTTTCCATCATACAGACTCCTGTTTCAATATAAAGACCTACATCAGGCCTGGCATGGTGGCCCATGCCTATAATCCCAGTACTTTGAGATGCCGAGGCGGGTGGATCACCTGAGGTCAGGAGTTTCAGACCAGTCTTGCCAACGTGGTGAAACCTCATCTCTACTAAAAACACAAAATATTAGCCAGGTGTGGTGGCACGTGCCTAATCCCAGATGCTCAGGAGGCTGAGGCAGGAGAATCACTTAAACCCGGGAGGCAGAGGTTGCGGTGAGCTGAGATTGTGCCATTGCACTCCAGCCTGGGCAACAAGAGAAAAACTTCATCCAAAAAAAAAAAAAAAGACCCACATTATTCTAATCCCATATTTGTAATTCACCGAGGGTATGGGACATGGCTACCCACATGAAACTGCTACAGACCACACCTCCTTAGTGCCCACACCAAAAGCCAGCAGGTTGGCAACCGAAGGCAGAACGGCTCTTCCCCAGACACTCAGGGCAAGCCCCATTCTCCTTTTGGATGATTGGACATACCATAAAAACTCCTATGAGCTCACCTCCAGAGTGACCTGGAGTTCGCTCCACGGAGAATATGTCTCATCCTCTCCGGAGCTGATTAGAAATGCCAAAGTACACTAAAGGAAGAGAACACGAGCCTGGCTGTGCTATTTACAGACCTGATAGGCTGCTGCCCCTGAGTGCCTCCAGCCTCCTGACCTTGTGTACCGAGAGCACGGGATGACGTCGCCTCGCTGGACACCTTCAGTCACCCCAGAAGTTCAGGAGGTTCCTGGTGACAGCTCATGGTGTGTGGACCCTAAAATAACTGAGTGAGAGGTGAATGCTATTTCTAAAAAGTACAGCCTGTTCTGCTTTGGATGCCAGGGGATTACATCACTGTATCTGTTCCCATCACAAAGGGATGCTTTTCGGGAGTGTCTACTGCGCTGCATGGATCCTGCATACATCAAGGCCAGGATTACCAACCAGGCGAAAGGTAGGAGTTTCGCCTTCATCCCAAGCGAGGGATATTTGCAAGCACATAGCCAAGAGAACAGGCATTCTGGTGTCACATGTTTGAGGTGTGGGAGGAGGCACTGAAATCCTGAAACTCAAAGGACTCCCAGCCAGCCGGGAACGGCCAAGAAAGGAGTTTCACTCCCAGGCAAGGACAGCAGCTTCTTTTCTCTCAAGCATGTGACAGGTGCCAGCAGGGAGGGGAAAGTGGCCAAGCTCTTTTGCCACTGTGCCAGGAGCAAGGGCATGGTGTCCGAGCTCAGCTTCCCACAAAAGGGGAAGAACACATCCAACTGGAGTCCACCAACCACAAGCCTGGAAGGAACTTTCAGACAGCAGGCAGGTGATGAAGAGTCAGACTCAAGGCTCAGGCTGTCTGGGTTGCCTGCTAATTCTGCCATTTCTTAACAGGATGCCTTGGGCAAGACCCCGAAGCCATCGTTGTCCCTGTATAAGAAGGTTAATATTAATATCTATCGCGTAGAATTTTCTAAGGACTAAATGAAGTAGTATTAACACTTTAAACCTTTTTTTAAATGCCTGGCACATTGTAATAGGTGTGTATTTGTAATATCAGCGGAACATTCAGACTGTCACCCTCACTCCAGAAGGATTTTCATCTAACCATCACACGTCACTGCATTTCTGTGTTAATGCCTCGGGCCTCAGCAATCAGAAGTCTCTTCATGCTCCAGCTCTTCTAAGACCAGTGGACTAAAGATGCTGGAAGGGATGCAGAACTTTTTTTTTTTTTTTTTAGACGGAGTCTCTCTCTGTCACCCAGGCTGGAGTGCAGTGGCGCAATCGTGGCACAGTCTTCACACACCGCAGCCTCTGCCTCCCAAGTTCAGGCGATTCTCCTGCTTTGGCCTCCCGAGTAGCTGGGATTACAGGTGCCCGCCACCATGCCCAGCTAATTTTTGTATTTTTGATAGAGACAGGGTTTCACCATGTTGCCCAAGCTAGTCTCAAACTCCTGACCTCAAGTGATCCTCCCACCTCAGCCTCCCAAAATACTGGGATTACAAGCGTGAGCCACTGCACCTGGCCTTGAGATGCAAATTTTTTAATGGTAAAAAATGTACAGTAAAGTAAAGGCAGGTCCTTCCCTGCCAATGCAGGTTGGAGCCTTCATGTAGCTTCCCACTCTCTAAAGATGAAAAGGTAAAGAATGCTTGTGACTGGGGGAGCTCCTCTAGAAGGAAGCTTGGGAGGGGAGAAAAGAGTCTTTTCCCTCAATTCCTACATATTTCAAACTAAACAATAGATTTCAGAAGTAATTACAATTATCAGTTTCTGTCTGGAGCAAAAAGAAATTTTCTTTGTGACAATGGAGGGCAGGGACATCCTTGGGTCCTAAGGTCTCCAGGGCCCTACAACCTGTTTCAGGATTTTAGGTGGAGGTTTTGTTTTTGTTTTTGTTTTTGTTTTTAGTATTCATTACAAAAGCAGCTTAGCTTTATATTCAGGGACATGCCAAATTTCAACCTTGGGCTGCAGGCTGCACCTGTGAAAACAGACTTCCACCTCAACCTGCCAAAGCCTGGAGCATGAGTGGCTGTCGCCATCCCATGGCGTGTGGGAGGGAGGGGGTGCAGCAGGCCTCGGGGAACATCTGCGGCAGCTGGGGCTGGTAGCAGCCGCAAGGGCACTGAGAGGTGAGCCTCCAGCATGGCCATGGTTCTGGCTACACATGCTGCTAGGTGGCAGGATGTCTTCCTACCCCTCTTTTATTATTTTTAAAACTAATTCTATAGACACAAGAAGCCCCACCTTCCAATCCTGCACCTGCAGCTGCTCTCTAGGATTTGTTTTTTTTTTTTTGAGACGGAGTCTCGCTCTGCCGCCCAGGTTGGAGTACAGTGGCCGGATCTCAGCTCACTGCAAGCTCCGCCTCCCAGGTTTACGCCATTCTCCTGCCTCAGTCTCCCGAGTAGCTGGGACTACAGGCGCCCGCCACCTCGCCCGGCTAGTTTTTTGTATTTTTAGTAGAGACGAGGTTTCACCGTGTTAACCAGGATGGTCTCAATCTCCTGACCTCGTGATTCGCCCGTCTCGGCCTCCCAAAGTGCTGGGATTACAGGCTTGAGCCACCGCGCCCGGCCTGCTCTCTAGGATTTGAATGTTATCTCTGCAGGGACATCCCTCCAGCCTCTTTGTTACCATTTAAGACCTATGACAAGAGAAACAGAAATGTGTGTTTTCTCAAGAGGAACATCTCAGCAGCATAAAACCAAATGCATACTCAGGAAATGTCTGTTAGGCTTCAAGGAATAAAAATGAACAAGAATATTTTGATATCGTGAAGAAGACAAAAAAAGAAAAAAAATCCTTAGGCAGATAGCATGTGTAATCAGGCCTTCTTTCCTCATCGATAGGAGCAAAGCAAATATTAAATCAGGGTAGGGGTAGGCAACTCATTCCTTCAATTAACAAACACCAGTGTGGCACCTGCCACGCATCAGGCATGTGCTAAGTGCCAGGGAGCCATTGGTGAGCCCCACAGAACTCTCTGCCATTACAACGCTTCCTTCTCAGGGGAGGCCAGTGATAGACATGAAGGATGTAGAATTTTGCATGGTGCCAAGGGCCACAGGGGAGAGTGAGGCAGGGAGTGAATGGGTTACCATTTTAAATAGGGCAGTCAAGAAAGGCCTCAGTGAGGAGGTGACAGGGGCACTCTGCAGGGAGTGAGCTGCAGGCCCTCTTGGCAGAGTGTTTCAAATAAAGTGACAGAAACCACAAAGACCTGGACACAGCAGCGTAACTGCTGAGTTTGGGGAAAAACTAATAGGCCCATGGGAGTCCCGCAGAAGAGAGAGCGAGGAGGAAAGCGGTAAGAGGGGAGATTAGAGGGGAAGCAGGGCCGAGACCACATGGTGCCTTAAATAACTCACCCTTGCTTCCTGGAATCTGGCGTGAGCTGTGAAAATCCACACGTGGTGCTGGGTGCTGGGCATATAAGGGTGAACAAACTCCTCGAAGATCAACGAATAATCACATGAATAAATGTGTCTAAGTTATACCAATTAATATATTCAGATATCTGAACAAAAAGTACAGGGCCCCTTGACAGTATATTACAAGGTCACCCAAGCTGGGGGTGGAGGGAGCATCAGGAAATGTCTCCCTGAGATCAAGACATCCAGCTGACATCTAGCGGGTAAACAGGATGTATCCAGGGGGTCAGGGATGAGGATGCAAAGGAGGAGAGAGGGTTGCAAGCAGAGGAGAAGGCTGCGTGCAGGCTCTGAAGTGTGGGATGCTAGTGGCTCCAGAAGCTAAAGGAGGGCCCATGTTGTTGGAGAGCAGAGGTTCAGGATGCAGGAGGAAGTAGTACCAAGAAATCTGGAATGGAGGCAAGGCCAGATCCCATGGACCTTGTAAACTGTGTTAAAAGATTTTGTACCTTAGAGCAAGGGGATACCAAGAGAATTTTAAGTTAGAGAAGGACATCATTTTTTCATGTGCACTTTTAATGGAAAACAGATTTGTAAGGGCAAGTGTAAATCAGACCCCTCACAGGGAAGCTGTGGCAGAAAGTCCGCATAAGAGATCTAGCAGGTGGGTCTGGGGCCACTGTTAGGCTGCATTACCCGAAGTCTACTTGGGAGGCTGAGACAAGAGAATAGCTTGAACCCAGGAGGTGGAGGTTGCAGTGAGCTGAGATCCCGCACCACTGCACTCCAGCCTGGGTAACAGAGAAAGACTCTGTCTCAAGGAAAAAACAAAACAAACAAAAAAAAGAGGCTGAGGTAGGAGAATTGCCTGAAGCCGGGAGGTGGAGGTTGCAGTGAGCCGAGATTGTGCCACTGCACTCCAGCCTGGGCAACGGAGCAAGATTCTGTCCCCCAAAAAACAAACAAATCAACAAACAAGACATAGCCTATTCTCAAAAATGAATTAAACAGCACTGCAACCGAAAATGGGTCATAAATGCAAAGGAGTGGGTAGGGCTGAAGTAACAGGTTCCAGGTCTACAAGACAGGAGCCCAGGCGGGAATCCAGCTGCTCTGCTCCACAGTGTTGAAGACTGCGGCTGGCTAAGGCCACTCTACTACTGAAGTGAATAGAGGAGGAAAGAAAAACAAGCAACCTGGTGCCTACTACTGCCTGAGGCTAACGCTTTTAGCAAGCCACAGGCCCTGGAGGACAAAAGGACACGGATACCAAGAACTGAGCAAAGCTGCCTGGAAGCTCTGTGACTGTATCTGTGATGTCGCCAAATCTCATCAGGACCAGTGTTCTAAAAGCCATATGAGCCTAGGGACCCAGAGAACTGGTGGAGGAACGCTCCAAACCACCAGAGTGAGGGGCAAGCCAAGGGGAGAAAGAGTAATTCAACGAAAGAAAAGTCAACAAAATCAACAATCAGAATCAAATTCATGCCAACTTAAATTCATTTTATAGAACAAAATATATGTGATATGTATAGTACAATGCTCGAATAATGGAAAAATTTTCATTTAAAAAGAAGAAATTATGAGGCAAAAATAGTAAGGAATGAAACATGAGCAAATTAATATAGATAATGAAAAATCTTAGAATACTGTAGAAAATCTTAGAATAACTGTAAAAATACAGTTATTAGTATAATAACAGATCAATGGGATAAACGCTAGTCTAGACACAACCAAAGAGAGAATACATGAAAAGGTAATAGTCCTAAGGAAGAGAAAGCCTGTCCTCTTCAAGACTCTCAAGAGCAGGGAATTACAAAGAGGGAAAGAATAAGGAATTGTTCAAGACCGGCAAATGTGGAAAAAACAGGACCATTAAATGCATCATGCATTTCTGGATGGATTCTGGACTAGAAACGAAAAAGAGACACTGATGGGACAGTTGACCGAAACTGAATGAGGTCTGTGGACAGTGCAGTAGTTGATTTCAATGCTGAGTTGGAAAGTCATTGGTGAATATGTAGATAGTTGAAAAGTCATTTAGTGAATATGTAGAAAAGTTTTGGGGAAATACACTCTGGAATATTTAGGAGTTATGGGGCATTATGTCTGCAGCTAATTCTTAAATGGTCAGAAAAAGACTAGGAATAATCACTAGAGACGGGAAGAAATAAACGGTAATGGAACATATACAGTGAGATATTAACAGTCGACAGATGTGAAGGATGTAGAATTCAATCGGGGAAGCTGGTTGGGGACATAGGTGAGTTCTTTGTACTGTTCTTGTAATTCCTCTGTAAGTTTTAACTTATTTCTAAATACACTACTTAAAATATAAATAGGAATTTAATTCTGTTTGTTAATATGACCTAGTATCACTTTAAGCAAGAATAACTGATTCTTTTCTTCTTTTTGAGACACAGTCATGCTCTGCAGAGCAGCGGCATGATCCCGGTTCACTGCAAACTCCGCCTCCCTGGTTCAAGTGATTCTCGTGCCTCAGCTGAGACTACAGGCATGTACCACCACACTCAGTAATTCCTTTTTTTTTTTTTTTTTTTTTTTGTATTTTTATTGGAGATGGATTTTCATGATGTTGGCCAGGCTGGTCTCAAACTGCTGGCCTCAAGTGATCCGCCCACCTCAGCCTCCCAAAGTGCTGGGATTACAGGTGTGAGCCACCACGCCCAGCCATGAATAACTGACTCTTAAAAATCAGTATTTTTTAGTCAAACAGGAAAACATTTGTCTTACATACAAGCAGCCAACAAACATATAGAAAAATGTTCATCACTAATTATCAGAGAGATGCAAATCAAAACAACGAGATACCATCTCACACCAGCCAGAATAGCTATTTTTAATAAAAAGTCTAGAAACAACAGATGTTGGCAAGGTTGTGGAGAAAAGAGAACACTTATACATTGTTGGGAGGGAGGTAAATTAGTTCAGCCCCTGTGGAAAACAGTTTGGAGATTTTTTTGAAGAACTGAAAATAGGAATACCATTCAACTCAGCAATCTCATATCTGGGTATACACCCAGAAGAAAATAAATTGTTCTACCAAATGTTTGTTCATTGCAGCCCTATTCATGATAAAAAAGACATGCAAAGATTTTTTAAATATGGCATAGACACACCATGGAATACTACACAGCCATAAAAAAGAACAAAACCATGTCCTTGGCAGCAACGTGGATGCAGTGGGGAGCCATTATCCTGAGCAAATTGACACAGGAACAGAAAACCAAATACTGCATGTTCTCACTTATAAAATGGAGCTAAACATGGGTACACATGGACACAAAGATGGGAACAACAGACCCTGGGGACTCCAAAGGGCGGAGGGGAGGAATGAGGTTAAAAATCTGCCTATTAGATGCTATGTTCACTATTTGGGTGATGGGATCAACAGAAGCCCAAACCTCAGCATCACGCAAGGTACCCATGTAATAAACCTGCACATGCACCCCTAAATCTAAAATTTTTAAAAATAAAAATAGGCGGGGTGCAGTGGCTCACACCTGTAATCCCAGCACTTTGGGAGGCTGAGGCTGGTGGATCACGAGGTCAGGAGATCAAGACCATCCCGCCCAACATGGTGAAACCCCATCTCTACTAAAATACAAAAAAATAGCCAGGCATGGTTGTGCACACCTGTAGTCCCAGCTACTTGGGAGGCTGAGGCAGGAGAAACGCTTGAACCCAGGAGGCGGAGGTTGCAGTGAGCCGAGATCGCAGCATTGCGCTCCAACCTGGGCGACAGAGCAACACTCCATCTCAAAAAAAATAAAAATAAACAAATAAATAAATAAAAATAAAGAGGCACACACACACAAAGAAAACATTTGTCTTAGTACCTAAAAATTATTTCTTGTTTTCTTCCTTTCTTCTTGTCAGATGGGTAAGTGCCGACATCACAGCAAGGTTTGAGGGTGGCACACCTCACGCGTGTGTGTGAAAACCCAATTATCACACTTACAAACCACGAAAGATTGTAAAAATTATCACTCAACTGTAAAAATATAACTTTACTCCTCTTTGTCTTAAAATAATAGTAATTTTAAAACGATGCTCAATTAGGTTTTCATCTCAGGAATGCAAAGAAATAAGATTGTCATGCTTGCATGTCAGCAGTGAATGGATTTTGATTATTCACCCCTCAGAGGGCAGAACCTCTTTAGTGGGTCAGGAAAGCTTGATTATGACCTGACTGAAGTTAAGATGTGGGAAACTGCTTTCTTTTTCTCAGATTTCCTTTTCCCTGTGTCTGTGCCCTCAAATGCCTGGCTTTGCCCCTTTTCCCACTAGAGACATTATCTGTGCTGTTTTTTATTTTTTAAGTACATAGTATTAGTTGTTTTAAATTAGTAATAATAATAAAAGTGAGCCTTTATAAAGTGCTTACTATGTGGATGAAGTATTTATATGACCAACTTTTCTTACAGCAACCATAGGGAGAATTAAAAGCAGAGATTTTATATCGCAAAAGCAGGATTCTGTTGAAAACTTTAATGTTCTACGTGTGGTTGATATAATTAGGTCAGTCAAACTTTGTTGTTGTTTTTCTATCTGTGATAACAGAGAAAACGTGGATATCACATTTAAAGGGTGACACAGGGTACTCCAGAGTACATCCTGAGGAAGTGATGGGATGGCAGAGTCTGGGGAACGAGGGCCTGGAGGACCAGTTAAAGGAAACAATGGTGTTTATACTAGAAAGAGAATGCTTCAAGGAAATGCAAGAACTGCTTTCAAACAGCCAACAAGACCGTTTGTGGAAGAAATTTCATTTATCCTGAGTAGATCAAAAGGACAAACCATAACCAATAAAGAAAATGTATATGATAGAATATTTTGCTTTTTCTTTTTTTTCTTTTTTCTTTTCTCCCCTGTGGGATCCAAATTGGATTTTTAAAAAGGGAAACTAGCAAATGATTCCAAGTCTCTGACATGGAGTGATTCATGGCCCCATGAACCATGAACTCCTTTCCGCAAACATCCATGAACATCAGCGCCTCAGAGAAGTGATTCCTAAGTAAAGCAAAACCTGTACCAGATGATATCTCAAGACGATTCAAATCCAAGCTGCGATTAAGACATCTCCAAAATTACAGTCACTTTGACTTACTACACTTACAATTGAATATTGAAATATCTGGTTTATATATACCTTCAGGAATGCATCTATGGTGAGGTCAGTCTGCACATAAGTGATATTTATGAATTTCAAGTACACAATAGACTGAGAGAATGAGAGGTTATTATTGAACGAATGATTCACCACTTGGGAAGGAATGGGCTTTTTAAAAGAAATAGGAGAACATTGACGTCTATAAAATAAACGTGCACTAGGCTACAAAATAATTACTTCTTGTGCACCTCTGGCATATGTTAAAATCATCATATCCATTGCTGACTAACCCCCAGTTTTGTCCTGCCCTGAGGATATGAGAGATCTCATAAAGAAGGTGCTTTAAAGAAAGGCTGCAGCCCAGGCACAAATATCAGCTGCCCTCAGACTCAGGAATAGCAACACATCCTGCTTCAGGCCAAAGCACAGAGTCCACCATGACATTCATAACCTCCAGGGGTTAAGCCTGACCTATATGGAGAGAGGGTAAAAAGTCAAAGGTTTCTATGTGCCAAGAAGCGTATTTTTCTTCCTTTTGGTGTCAGCAACAGTTTGAACCCCGTAGCTTAGCTCATCAGAGTGGCCCTTCAGGACAGGATTGGGGGGTGCAGCTGTGAAGAGCAGTGCAGCAGGTCCCTGGGGGTGATGTATCTTGAAGAAGGTGGAGGTCACCCGAAGGCACATGTGTGATAAAATTGCATACAACTACACAGACATACATAGAGGCATGTAGAATCTGATGAAATCTGAGTAGTCTGTAGCCTGCTTAACAGTTTTGTTCCAATGACAGTTTTCTAGCTTTGATACTATACTAAAGTTAAGTAAGACGATACTATTGGGTGAAAGCTGGATGAGAGTTAAAGAGGGCTCTGTACCATTTAGGCAACTTCTGGTGAGTTTGTAGAGATTATTTCAAAATAAAAAGTACAAAACAAAAGAAGAAGGCCGGGCTTGGTGGCTCACGCCTGTAATCCCAGCACTTTGGGAGGCCGAGGTGGGCGGATCACAAGGTCAGGAGATCGAGACCATGGTGAAACCCCGTCTCTACTAAAAATAGAAAAAATTAGCCGGGCGCAGGGGCGGGCGCCTGTAGTCCCAGCTACTCGGGAGGCTGAGGCAGGAGAATGGCGTGAACCCGGGAGGCGGAGCTTGCAGTGAGCCGAGATCGCGCCACTGCACTCCAGCCTGGGCGACAGAGCGAGACTCCGTCTCAAAAAAAAAACAAAAAAACAAAAGAAGAAACAGAAAAAGGAGGAGGAGAGGAAGGATGAGAAGAGGAGGAAAAAGACAAAGAGGAGGAGGAGGAGGAGGAAGAAGAGGAGGAAGGGAATGGCCCTTCAGTCACTTGCCTCAAAGCTATGGATGAAGAGGGAAAATATACATGAAATGGGAATGAAGGGACATCCCATAAGAATGGATTGTCTATTTTCTAGGGAGTTGCAATTAGTCCGTAACTAAACCTCAGACTTCCTTCTCTAGTCTTGACTCCCTCAACACCATTATTTTCTTGGGTGCCAGATACACTTTTTAAAAACCAGGCCAAGTCCCTCTGGAGCTCACCCACCATTCACAGGGCACCTTGCCTCCCACTGCTCTCCACCACCCTCATGGACTTGGCCATGGGGATACCCATGCACACCTGGCTCTGCACGCTCACACTCGTGCAGCTCACACTCCCGCAGCTCACACTTGTGCAACTCACACTCGCGCAGCTTACGGTGACACCACTGCATGGTATACTCTTTCCCTTCCTCTTCACTTCCTCCTTCCTCCGCTTTCAGATCATCCTCAGTCAGTCAGAGCTGAGGTACCTATCCTCCCCCATCCCACAGCTGATCTGAGTCTTTCTCCTCAGTACTCTGCTTTGTACCTGTCAGTATCTGTCAGGGGATACTCAAAATGCTGACACTCCAGCTCTGTCCATGTACCGTCCAATCAGAACAGCAGCCTAAACCATCAGATCTGGCTGAACCAAACCTTCTGAGTGCACTTCAGGACCCATTTTTTCTACCCCTTAATTTGCCACATTGTTTTGAAATAATGTGTTCGTGAATCACTCTCCTTCCTAGACGGAGAGCTCCCCAAAGCAGGAACCATCCTCCTTCTCTGGGTCCTCAGTGCCTAGCAGAGTGCCCGTCACAGGGTTGGGATGCAACAAATCTATGTCTGGCTTCCCTGACAAGCACAGATGGACAGACCTCCTGACCATGCTTAGCTTAGAAGCAACAACTACACATCTAAAACCATGAGGCAGTACAGGCTGCCTTTCCTGAGGTTGTGGAAAGGCATCCAAAGGATTCATGGACACCAAAGTCAGTGGAGACCAAAGAGAGTGCCGGATAGAGCATCAGAGCTGAATCATAAGGAGGCCATGGAGGCTGCAATGCCAACCCTCATGGTCTGGACCCTAGGCAGGAGGGTGAGGTGGTCAGCATGGGATGGTGACCAGCCATGCAGACAAGGAGAGGGCTCCTTAGAGACCTAGGGACTTGACCAGAGTGTGGCTTTCCTGAACACACACACACACACACACACACACACACACGTCTCCCACAAAAGAGAGAAATTCACCAAATTTAGAAGTGCGCTGATGCAATCAAGAGTAACAGCAGCAGAAGAGTGGTAGCAATTAAGGTAGCAAGCTGTTTGCATTTCACAACTTGACAAAATTGCCCCTGCTGCTAGCCTGATTTTAATTGTGTAACGGTAACGGAAGATTTAGTTTGGCAAGGTATAAGCCAAGGAGGGGGTGACACAAAGGAGAACCAGGACCAGAAGAGCTGGCCAGTCCCTCACATTCCTGAGTGATGGAGGCACCACAGCTCACTCTTTTGTAGCCTCTTCAAGGTCCTGCAGTTTTGTTTGGGAACTTCTCAATTTAGGTTTCCAGACTTCTGAATGACAGACATTGACCGGGAATTCATCATCATCTCAGCATGATTTTAGAATCTCCCAGGCCTCCAGTCTCACAGACACTGGTTGCCCAATAGGCCTCTGACAGGGAATTCTAGGGGCCCAGGCCTTCTATGACTTTGCAAAGTCTCGGTGACTTGGCCCTCAAGGATATGTGACTCAGGAAGGCAATTTCTATATATCTATTTTATACCTAAATTTCAGAGGAATTTATACCTAAATTTCAGGGGACAATCAAGTCAACTGATGCTTTAAGAAGAACCTGGGGGGCTGGGCATGGTGGCTCACGCCTGTAATCCCAGCACTTTGGGAGGCCAAGGTGGGCAGATCACGAGGTCAGGAGTTCAAAACCACCCTGGCCAACATGGTGAAACCCTGTCTCTACTAAAAATACAAAAATTAGCCAGGTGTGGTGGCATGTGCCTGTAATCCCAGCTACTCCAGAGACTGAGGCAGGAGAATTGCTTGAACTGGGACCTGGGAGGCAGAGGTTGCAGTGACCCGAGATGGTGCCACTGTACTTCAACCTGGGCTACAGAGCAAGACTCTATCTCAAAAAAAAAAAAAAAGAAAAGAAACAAGAAGAAGAACCTCAGGGTCTGTACATATATAAAGTCTTTCAGGCCACCAGGCCAAATCAGGCAGATCAATTCATTTCCTTCTAAGATGTCCCTCAAGCTGCCATAGACATCCATTGACACATGACTGTTCCATCTGTCCAATTATTTTATTTTATTTTACTTTATTTTATTTTATTTTTGAGACAGAGTCTCACTCCGTCACCCAGGCTGGAGTGCAGTGGCGTGATCTTGGCTCACCGCAACCTCCGCCTCCCAGGTTCAAGCAATACTCTTGCCGCAGCCTCCTGAGTAGCTGGGATTACAGGTGCCTGCCACCACACCGGGCTAATTTTTGTGTTTTTAGTAGAAACAGCGTTTTGCCACATTGGCCAGGCTGGTCTCGAACTCCCGGCCTCAGGTGATCCACCTACCTCAGCCTCCTGAAGTGCTGGGGTTACAGGCATGAACCACCATGCCTGGGTCCCATCTGTCCAATTCTAATCTGGAGAGAGGAGGGGTCTCAGCCAGCAGGTTTGGGTCTTCTCCTCTCCTCCCCTCCACCCTCCCAGCCCTTGAGGAGGCTAACTCTGAGCAGGAGTCTCCTCCCATGTTGTGACAAGTGAACAATGCTCACATTAACTGAGCACCTATTTTGTGCCAGATACTTCACAGAGACACTTCACATAGTCTATCTGATTTAAAGCAAAGACTAAAATTGTTCACTAGTAAGTGAGAAAGATAAATAATTCCCAAAAAATCAGTTTTAGTTTCAGTTTCATGTTCATACTGTCTCTGTTTATGGTCCAATACTTGCTAAATTTAGGGAGGCTCCATATTGAAGCAAGTCTGCCAAGTATCATCACCTTTAGCTTGGGATCAGAGGAAGCTGAGATTTCTCATCTGACATGGAGATTCCAAACGTCCATCTCATACCAAGTCAAAGAGGCGTTACCCTCAGATCTCCCCTCGTCGGGGTTGGGGAGTGCCTTAGAACCGTCTGCATTTCAAAATTAGTGAAATCCCAAGGTAGTTGATGGGCAGTATCTGGAAATTCGTCAGGGAAAATGTTATTTTTGTTAAATGCCAACCTCCTAATAAAAGAGAGCTCCTTCTTCCTATTACTACCTCAATGGCTAAAGAAGGAAAGGGAGGGGCAGTGTGGGGAGGGCAGGGAGGAGCCCCCCAGGGTATTTTCTGACAGGGCTTGTGCTGTGACCTGACACAGCAAAGACTAGAGTACTGAAAAGAAGTCAATGCCAAAGCAAAGCTTTTACAACTTTGCAACTTTTGGG
Organism: Macaca mulatta; assembly: GCF_049350105.2. Lineage (NCBI taxonomy): Eukaryota > Metazoa > Chordata > Mammalia > Primates > Cercopithecidae > Macaca > Macaca mulatta. The sequence goes on from NC_133423.1 coordinate 70,149,726, forward strand.
CCCCATTGGTGCATTCTAGGGCTAAAAATAAAATAACCACCCTCGTAAAGACTCCAGAAGATGGCTGAGTGAAAGCTCGACATGCCAGCTCATGTCTTACGCCAAGTCAGTGGGGATTCGCTGAAGAAAAGTTCAAGGGGTCAGCCCCAGGAGCAAGAAGCCTCCACCTGGAAAGGGGGAAGAGGGAGAATGTAGAGAAGAGACCTCTGCCGGGATGGGGCCTCATACCTGCAACCCCAGCACTCTGGGAGGCTGAGGCAGGAGGATTGCTTGAGCCCAGGAGTTTGAAACCAGCCTGGGCAACTTAGCAAGACCCTGTCTCTATTTATTTTAAAAAATTATGGGAAAAAAAGAGGAAGAAGAAGAAGAGGCCTCAAGAGAAGGGTTCAGAGCACACCTGAGGTCACTGCCCCATGAGACTCCAGGGGGTCTCTGTATGGGGCTGGTCAGGAGCTCACTGACCCAGAGAACATTCAACCTGGATCACTTCACTATTCCAGCCCCTTCATTTCACAAATGAGGGCACTGAAGAGGCGATGTGGTATGCCCTAAGGTTCAGAACAGCTGGCAGCTGGCCCCTGGGGGGCAAACTCCCAAATTTAAAGCATCAACTCGGGCCAATTAATCTTCCTATTCCTGGGCAGAGGGCTACCGTGGTAGCTCGCCTCATAGGAGAGGCCAGGGAGGGGCCCGGCCCGGCCTAGCCACCGTCAAAGGTGCTCCAAACAATCATGAAGAGAGTTACTGAGAACGACACTCAGCCTCGACTTTTTTTCCCCCCAGCAAAATGAAAAGAAAAAAATAAATATCCTAGAGTCTTCATGACTGGCAGTGTCAAACACAACTGCGTAAAGTGTCTGCAGAGAGCCAGTAAAAGAACCATTTGGAAAGTTTTGTATTGTTTTCCTAAAGGCCCACGCGCTGCCCGGAGCCGACTGTGAGCTTGAAAGACTGTGCCTGACACTTTCCACTTCCTGCTCATCCTCCAGTTCCAGGATGTGGATGGGGTGAGAGGATGAGAGACTTCCTGCACCCCTAGAGCCCAGGCCCGGCTGACCCACGCGGGAGGAGGCTCTGTCCAGCGGAGCCGGGAGGAGGAAATCTTGTTTCCTCTTCTAAATCACCCAAGAGGTGGTGCAGAGGGATGTGTAGGAAGTCAGCTCATTGTTGTTGAAGTCACAGTCTGTTTCTTAAACATGAGGATAGCAACTCCGATTACATTCAAGCTGGGAAGAGGAGGGAAGTTGAAGGAAAGATTTCCTCAGTCACTCGGACAAGTGGCTGCACCGAAGGCCCTGCTAGTGGCTCAAGAAGGCCCCATGAAGCTCTCAGCCACAAAATCCAGAAACCAGGCCCCTGAGAGCCTTGCCCTCCCATAACCAAAGACCAACAACGCCCCATTTCCATTTACTCATTGCCAGAAATAAGCAGGAAAAAAAAGGTCTAGTTTTGAAAGCTGTTCCTCTGTAGCTCAAACAGGACCATTCAACGTGTTTGGGAGGGGGCCGAGGGAAGGAAGGCATTTGGGAGCCATTGTTAGCCAGAGAAAAAACACTCACACTATAAACATGTATAAATGTTCTGCGTAACTGCGTTGCCCAAGATCCTGTTGAAAACTTTTACTCATTACTCTTGTTATTGTTATTATCGGAGACATTCCCTCCTACACATCCTTCCTTGCTCCTGGCAGGAGACAAATCTTGATCAAAAGCAAAGAATGTTCAATCTCCCCTTCCAATTAGTAAGGATGGGGCTGCCTGGGACGAAGGGGAAGGCATGACTGTCAGAGCCACTTTCCACCGTTAGTAATGAATGGGAATTTTTATAGGCATTAGCTAAGCAGAATAACTTAATCCAAATAGTGACTTCTGAGCAGGAGATACAAGCCCCATGATTTAGAAAGCTATAAAGAGCAAGCTGGGCACAGTGGTGTACACCAGGAATCCCAGCTACTCAGGAAGCTAAGGCACAAGGATCACTTGAGCCTAGGAGTTTGAGGCCAGCATGGGCAACACAGCAAGACCCCATTTCTTTAAAAAAGAAAAAAAATGAAGGAAGAAAAGAAAGCTATGAAGAGAAATTTAGGAATTTTTTCATCAAATAAATGCTGAAAACATGCTTCCTATCAAACTCACACACAGGATACCATATACACCAACATACTGAATGTTCTCTGGAATTTACTTTAAAGAGGTCATACTATAAGTAGAGCAATTGAAAACAGGGGCTGCATTTTTTTTTCCCATTAAATCAGGGCTTGGTCCAACCTTATTTTGCCAACAATGAACATCTGAGATCAAATATGGAGGTTTATCCCTCAAGGCCCAACTCTACATGCCATTTCCTCCCAGATTTCCCAATCACAATCCTCAGGCTGGGCACAGTGCTCACACCTGTAATCCCAGCACCTTAGGAAGCAGCTGTGGGAGGCGACCATAATCCTGATCCTCATGTCTCAGCCTCCTGTACACCACTGTGCCCAGCTTGCTCTTCATAGCTTTCTAAATCATGGGGCTTGTATCTCTTTCTCAGAAGTCACTATTTGGTTACATTATTCTGCTTAGCTAATGCTTACTGTGAGACCGACCTGGGCAACATGGAAAACCCCCGTCTCTACAAAAAGTACAAAAACTAGCCAGGTGTGGTATCGTGCACCTGTAGTTCCAGCTACCTGGGAAATGGAGGCAGGGGGATCTCATGAGCCCAGGGAGGTCAAGGCTGCAGTGAGCCATAATCACACCACTGCACTCCAGCCTGGATGACAGAGTGAGACCCTATCTTAAAAAAAAAAAAAAATCATCTTTTCTCAGTGATCTCACAACATCTCCCTCATCTATTTCAATACATGTTGCCTTTGGAGTCAGATGAAATTACATTCCAACTCTGCCTCTTATAAGCTCTGAAATCTTAAGCAATCTTCCTTTTTAATTTTTATTTTAAGTTTTGGGGTACATATGCAGGTTTTTTACACAGGTAAATGTGCGCCATGATGGTTCGCTGCACCTATCAACCCATCACCTAGGTATTGTCCAGCATGCATTAGCTATTTTTCCTAATTAAGCAAACTTCTTAATACTCTATGTAAGGCTCAGTTTTATCAACTGTAAAAGGTCCATAATAATATTACTTACCTAATTCATTTTTTTAAACAAATATTTATGTGCCGTGCACAATTTTAGTTACTGAAGACAATGAACGGAAGAAGCAAAAAGTCCCTACTCTCATGCAGCTTTCATTCTAGAGGAATTATCGTGAGATGAAGCTAGATAAGGCATAAAGAGAGCTCAGCCTGGCACATAATAAGCACTAAATAAATGTTTCCTTGATGGATTATTAAACCAATAAATAAGTGAATAAATGAAAAACATGAGAATTGTGGACAAGCCTTTCAAGGTGAAAGCACAGCCTTTATTCTATTGATGCTCTGGAAATACCCACTCTGGGAGTATTTCCTGCAACCTTTTTGTAGAGAGTACAGTAATTCACTTCTAAAATCTGGAAATTAAAGAAAGATTGTATTCTGAGATTTAAATTTAAAAGTCGCACCTAAAGCAAGACAAGGAAGACTTATTCTTCAGGTTGGTAGAAATAAATCTTTTATCCTTGAAGCCCAGGGATTTGGGGAGAAACACAGCACAGTATTTCTGATCTAGTGTTTTTTGAGATGAGTGCTGGAGCCAAGAAATTAGAAAATCCTCTTCCATCTCACATGCAAGCGGAGAGAGTCTAGGACATTTTGCTGACGTTGTTTTTCTCTAGAGACAGTGTCTCTCCCTGTTGCCTGGGCTAGTCCCAAACCCCTGAGCTCAAGTGGTTCTCGGCCTCCCAAAGTGCTGGGATTACAGGGCCGAGCACCCTGCCAAGGGTTTTGGTATCTGCAATGGTCCTTCTACTTCATCCCGGCCTCTCCCACTGGGGCCCCTGTTTCCATCTCCAGGATCATCCCTCATCAGTGGGTCTCTCTTTTCATTGACAAAGTGGCCAGGGTGTGGAGAGTTGCCTTCCTTTTAACCACCTCCTTTTCTGGTGCCAACTCCCATTTGGAGGAGAGGCACAAGGAACTATTTGTGCAGGGAGTGGCTCGGCCTTCCCTTTCAGCTCCTGCAGCCACCCCCTCTTCCTCTGATCTTTACCACCTAATTCCCAGCAGCTGGCTTTGTTGCCGCAACAAGTGGTAACTCTTTCTTAATGTAGCGCAGAGGTGTCTGTAGGCAGCCAAGCATGGGACACTGCTGGCCACAGCTGGCTAACTGTGGTTTTAGAGACTTGTTTGTGCCCCTGTGTGACTAATACTTACCTACCGGCTGGCTGGGATGAGACCTCTCTCCTACTCATCTGGGACTTGGCACACGATCCACTGGCTTCCCAGCCACTGCCAAACTCAGTCACGGGCAAGGCAGAGGGATGGGATTTGGGTGGAACCGCACAGCAGGGCCCCCAGAGGACAGCTGGACGATTAAGCCAGGGGCTCAGAGGCATTCGAATGTGTTCCTCTTTTGAGGTTTTACACCCTCTCTGCTGATTGGTATAACTTATGGGTGGTCCAGGTAAAACATGGCACAGAGAAAGGAAGATGCTTAACATTCTCATCTAGCTCAGCAAGTCTTTGTCTATCTGCGAAAGAATACTACGGTTTTAAAAGATTCAGTTTAAGTTGGTCAGGAGCTTAGAATGGCGGGCAACACATGACAGGCTCTGAAATTGATCAAATCAGTAAATAAATCAATGAGTGAGAGAATAGGTGGACTAAGACAAGATGAAGGGTCAGTGGAGGCAGACAGTCTCTATATTCTGGGAATTTACCCCACTGATACCCTCCAAACCCGTAAAACTGCTGATGAACAGACCATATAAATTACAGTATATCTGTGTTAGGGAATACACCACCATGTGGCTGTTTAAAAGAGATAAGGCATCTGTATACATATGGGTATGAAAAATAGCTGAGGTCTACTTTGTGTGAAAAAAACAAAAGCTAGAGAGAGGACAGTAGGGATAACAAGCTATCATTTTTGTAGGTAAATTTTTCAAACTATATGTTTGTAAATGCATAAACTACCCAGAAGATACGGTATAAATTGTAAAAGTGGCTGTGTCTGAAAGGAACAATTGGTGGCTGGGGGTTCAGAGATAGATGAAGACTTTCGTCTCACTGTGCACCCTTTTATACCCTGCATAAAATTTTAAATTTTGTACCTTGTATACGTATTATCTATTCCAAAACAATTAGTAAATTTATTCTTATTAATAAAAAATAAAATTGAAAGACTAAGGAGATCTGTATCTTCAGAAATAAATAGATATCAGTCATATATTTAAAATGAAAAAGAAGGCCGGGCATGGTGGCTCACGCCTATAATCCCAGCACTTTGGGAGGCCAAGGCAGGCAGATCACCTGATATCAAAAGTTTGAGACCAGCCTGGCCAACATAGCAAAACCCCGTCTCTACTGAAAATACAAAAATTAGCCAGGCATGGTGGCAGGCACCTGTAGTCCCAGCTACTCCGGAGGCTGAGGCAGGAGAATCGCTTGAACCCGGGAGGTGGAGGTTCTGATGAGCCAAGATTGTACCACTGCACTCCAGCCTGGGCGACAGAGCAAGACTCTGTCTCAAAAATAAAAAAATAAAAATAAAATGAAAAAGAAGTCACACAAAATAAGTATGATACCATTTCTGTTTTTTAAAATACTCTGCATGTGTATGTGTGAATGCACGCACGTGTGTGTATGTTAAGATCTTTAAAAAATAGGTGTGAGAAAGCAATAGTGATGAGGCACCCATTTTTTATTCTGTATATTTCTGTATTGTATAAAGGCTTTATAATGTGTGATTGTTTAGGAATTAATAATATAAGTAAAAACACTAGCTTTATATGTACTGATCAGTAATGAGCTCTTAAGATACAGTGTTAGGTTAAAAAGCAAGGAACAAAACAGTGTATACATTATGCAAACATTTGTGTAGGAAATCTGCCTGTAGACATTCTCTGAAAGAGTTTATGTCCAACTGGCATCATTGGTTCCCTTGGTGGAGGGAAAAACTAATTTGGAAAATACAGAGCTTCCTTATTAGACCAGACTATGTCAATGAGATTAAAAGCCTAAAAGAAATTGGAAAACCACATTTTATTTTTTTCAACACATGTACACAGGATTCTCATTGTAGAACATTGTTTTCATGGGAGACAGTACTCAGCCGCACCCACAAAGACACCCCCTCAAAAGATCAGACACAGCTCCTCTCCCATTCTCTCTGTAGTCATCATCCTACCAACACCGAGCCCAGAGGCCCCACCCTGCATAAAATAATATTGAGGCTGGATTGAAATCAAAGTACCGCACTATTGGCTCTAAATAAATTATTCTTAACGCTCAAGAATTATTTGTCAAGTGCCTACTTGGCAACACTGCCAATACCCATCCCCATTTGTCTCTTAAATGTTTCAGGATCATAGACATGGAGGCCCATTTTTTAAAAAATCAGATTAGTATAATGTGATGGTATGTTTATTTTTAACTCTACCTCCTTCAAACCACAGATAGCGGGTAGAGGATACATTCTGTCAGAAATTCCCTTCCTCTGGACAAAGCCACAATTTTATGTATAAATATACAATTTGTCTAGACTTTTAATGGGTAGCTCCTAAGATAACTCTAAAATATCCCTAAAATTGGACCAGGTGCAGTGGCTCACACCTGCAATCCCAGCACTTTGGGAAGTCGAGATGGGCAGATCACAGGAGGCCAGGAGTTCGAGACCAGCCTGACCAACATGGTGAAACCCTGCCTCTACTAAAAATACAAAAATTAGCCAGGTATGATGTCACATGTCTATAATTCCAGCTACTCGGGAGGCTGAGGCACAAGAATCGCTTGAACCCAGAAGGTGGAGGTTGCAGTGAGCCGAGATCACACCACTGTACTCCAGCCTGAGTGACAGAATGAGACTCTCTCTCCAAAATTAAAATAATAAATCACCAGAATTGGCTAAAATTTTCAGAAGACCCAAAAGTAGGTTCTGTCTGTTCACTCCATACTACCCCAACCAGGCTCTGGGGGCCCCAGCTGCTGCTCAGCCCCGCTCTTCACCAGCTCCTCCCTCCCCTCCACATCAGCACCACTGACAAATGGGGCGACTCATGGTTCACCCCAAATACCTGGCACTTCTGCCCATACCATCCCAATTGCTGGAAGGTCTTCCGCTCTCAGCTACCAATCTGAAGCCTGCAATGAAGACCAGCCTAAAGCCCAGAGACGTTCTTATTTTTCTAACCACCCCGTAATAGACGGCGCTTGTGTCTTCTGCATCGTACGTCTTGCTATGATATCAGCTACTTCTTTGGCAATTCGCGGGGCCGCATCCTAGGAGAGATGACTCTTCTCTTGTGATTTCCATGACTCTTTCAATTACTGGTATTAACTAGAACGAGAAGGACCCAGGGCTTACGAAGGAAAAACAGAAGACTGGGCTGGCAGGACGGGAGGCGGGTTTTGGGCAGAATCATGCCCAGCTTGACAGAGAAGACAGAAATTGAGTCAGAGATCGCAAGGCCTTGACACTGCCTTCCTGTCAAGGGGAAAGAATTGTGGCGATGAGAGGGAGGGGAGACAGAGGGCAGCAGCGTGTGCCGCCAGCTTCAGCTGCCATGGTTGCCTCCAGCCTTGTCAAAACTCCAGAACGCTGAGCACTGGTGTGGGGTCTAGTGGCAGAAATGTCAGTGCTGCTCCTCCAACTGCCAACTTCAATGTGCTTTCAGTTCCCACAGCCAGCACCCCAGGCTCTGCTCTGGAGGACTCTTCCAGGGCTGCTGGAGCCCCTTTGTTCAGAGGGCAGAGAGCTGAAGAGCCTAAGAATTATTTCCCCAGGGCAGGTCCAGTGACCGACAGGTGCTGGGAGAATTCTGAATCATCCCTAATCATTCAGGACTCTTCTGCAAAATCAGGCTGAAGCTGCCCTCTGCGGGGACTGATGGCGGTGGCATCTCCTTCCCTCCTGCTCCTCCTCCTCCCTTACCTGGCTCCTTAATAAGCTACTGGCATGCGAGTCCTTCCCTGAGGGTCCATTTCTGGGGAACTTCATCTAAGATGGTGAAGTGGGGGCTAGAGAAACATCCTTGGTACGTCATGAAAGCAAGCGACGTGGTTCGTGCGTGTCGATTTTTTTTTTTTTTTAATTTCCAAAAATACCCAAGTTTCTTGGTGTCTTGGGAGTAGTGGCAACATTAGGAGATGCAAGCTAACAAGGTGGTGATTTGGCTTTTAGAATACTCATAGTGCATTGGCTAAACTGCACCATGAGCAACCTAGGGTAAGGGCCAGTCATTAGGCTTCCCCTGTAATCATCATGAACACATTCAGGATGCTCACTATGTGTCAAGCACTGTGACCATTCTCTCTTTTTTCTCTTTCCTTGAAGTAGCCTCCACATTAGAGATTAGGAAGCTGAGACCCTGAGAAATGAAGTACTTTGCCAAAGGAGACACAGGAAAAACCAAGCCTGCTTTCCCCACTGTGTGTGTGTCCACGTGATTCCAGACTCTGCGTTGCTCCTGGGCCCAGCCCTGGACCTTGAAGATCAGGCTCACTCCAAACTCGCCACTGATGTCTCTGAATGGAACAATCCTCAAAATAACCAGAAAGTTCTAAGCAGATTGCAAAGCAAAATGACCTATTTTACTAAAATCTTAATAATCTAGTAGGGGCCAGGAGATTGTTAAAAACGGTTTTGCTGTAAGATCATCAACTTCCACCATCCCTGCCCTCCCTCCACCTCACCTAAATAGGCACAGTAGGAAATAAGTCTGAGGTCTCTATGGTTGACTTGACTTAAACTTTAACTTTATAACTTCCCCATTTTTCCCTAGTTATGTATGAGTTTTACCTTCTTTCCTTCTGCCCTCCCCAACAGGCCAGGTGAGAATTTTTATAGAAACGTTCTTTGTACACTTATAAAACTTGAGGGGGAAAAAAGTGAACACTGAGCTTTTCTGGGTGTCAGGAAATGGTATCTACCTTATAAAACTAAACTCAAAACATATTGTGGGTCTTATCAAGGAACAGTACCCACACCTGTAATCCCAGCACTTTGGGAGGCCGAGGCAGGCAGATCACTTGAGGTCAGGAGTTTGAGACCAGCCTGGCCAGCATGGTGAAACCCCGTCTCTACTAAAAATTTTTTAAAAAATAGCCGGGCGTGGTGGTACATGCCTGTAATCCCAGCTATTCGGGAGGTCGAGGAAGTAGAATCGCTTGAACGTGGGAGGTAGAGGTTGCAGTGAGCTAAGATCGCGCCACTGTACTCCAACCTGGGCAGCAGAGTGAGACTCCATCTCAAACAAACAAACAAAAGAAACAGTACCACACAGATGCATGTTAATGCCTGTAATCCCAGTACTTCTGGAGGCTGAGGCAGGAGGATCGTTTGAGCTCAGAAGTTTGAGGCTGGAGTCAGCCATGATCATGCCACCGCCTGGGTGACAGAAACAAGGTGGAGGAAGGCTCCCCTAACATCGGTGGTGAGACAGTTGAAGTTGACAGCATGGACCTCCTCAGTGCACGGCACCATTTCTGTAGCATCCCTGCCAAGAATGCTCGACCTGAGTCAGAGCATGAGGAAACATCAGGCAGACCCAGGCACGGGCCATTCTACAAGATAGATACAGAAGGCCAGTACTCTCTCCTATCAAGGCCTGGATAGGGGAACACAGGGGAAGACTAAAGAACCACTCCAGATCAGAAGAGACTGTAGAGGCCTGACAACTAAACGCAGCATACGAGCCTGAACTGTATCCTGGACTGGAAAGAAAGAAGTGGCATTCTTGGGGTAGCTGGCAAAGTGTAAATGGGGTCTGTGAAATGATAATGGTTAGGGGTGTGGTATGTGCACCTGTAGTCCCAGGTATATGGAAGGCTGAGGCAGGAGGATTGTTTGAGCCCAGGCTGCTACAATCATGTCGTTACACTCCAGCCTGGGCAACCAAGCAAGACCCATGTCTAATAAAACATTTTTTAAAAAGAAACAAAGATCATGTGTGAAGGTGCCTTGGATGGTTGTACGATGGTGGTGTTAGAGAGTGTCCCCGTTGGGAGGAAATACACACTAGAATAATTAGGGCTGATGGAGTAGCATGTCAGCAACTTGTTCTCAGATTGTTCAGAAAAAGACTGTGTATTATTTATCTATGTATTATATATAATTAAACAATATATATGGAGAAAGGGCAAGAGAGAGAGCCTGCAAATATAAAATATTAACAATTTGGGAATCTGGGTGAAAGGGAGGTAAGGTTTTTCTCATTTCTACAAGTTTAAAATTATTTTTAAATAAATTATTGATTATTAATAATTTTAAAATTTAAATGTATTTAAAATTTGAATGATTTAAATTATTAATTTATTGATCATTAATAAATAAGTTATTAATTTATTTAAATTATTAAATAAATTATTTTTAAAACACAGGACTTGAGATGATCAAGAGAGGAATTAGAATGGGGTTAAAAAACTAAGGAAATGAGAGATAAAGAGAAGAAAACGATAAAGCAATTTATGACCTACCTTCTTCCTCTTGTTCCTTTTTAAAATAAATAAATTGATGTTGGGCATGGTGGTTCATGCCTGTAATCTCTGCACTTTGGGAGGGCAAGGCAGGAGGAATACTTGAGCCCAGGAGTTTGAGATCAGCCCGGGCAACATTGTGGAGACCCCATCTCCACAAAAAAATAAAAATAAAAAATAGCCAGGGGTGGTGATGCACAGCAGTAGTCGCAGCTACTGCGGAGGCTGAGATGGGAGGATTGCTTAAACCTGGGATGTCGAGGCTGCAGTGAGCCACGATCACACCACTGCAGTCCAGCCTGGGTGGTCAAGGGAGACTCTGTCTCAAACAAACAAGAAATAATAATAATAAAATAAAATAAGTAAATGGAAAAATATCTGACATAGAATCTTAGCTGGTTCTCTCACTTGCCAAATCCTACCCCACGTGTTAATTATCGTGCAGTGGAAAGAGCCTGAGCTTTGCTGTCGAAGGGACCAGGATGCAGACACTGCCGCAGCCTGTGCAGCTTCATGCTCTCGGCACGTCGCCTACCCTCGGAGCCTTCGTTCTCTTATATGTAAAATGGAGATAAACACACATATCTCACAGATCGTTAGGAAGACTGGGAGAGAGCCTTACAGGCAACACCTGGGTCATCTGGGGCATACCAGGTGGGGTAAGTTGTTGAAACGGAGTTCTCATTGAGAACTCACTACTGTTTCGGGCTCACATCGTGCATGAGTGAGTTTTTGGATACTGAAAGCTTAACTTTCACTCCTGAGTCTGTCACTTGACAGTTTGTGTTTAAAGCAATCCGAAAAAACTGTTGCAGTTAGGGATCAGGATTGTTATATCCAGAGAATGGTATAAAAGGGACCTCGGGCACATTTACGATTCTGACACCCAGTGAGACACCCACTGTTTAAACAAATTCGTAACTTGCTGAGTGTTATTTATTTACCCTGTGCTTGGTGGAATGTGCACAGCAAAATTACCTCCATCTATTTCTGAAAAAAGGAGTCATCAGTCACAGCCTCTCTATTTATTACACCCTGAACTTTATTACATTTCAAATAAAATGTCTGTCTCTGACATTGGCTGGCCTTGTGGTAGGGTTTCAGTATTGACCGATATTGACCTGGTCAGTTTCCTTGATGGTGAGCCCCTCAGCTCCCACCTTTGCAACCCACAGCGATGTTGCCACTGGTGGGATCAGAATTTCCATATGGGAGAGGATAAGGTTAAAAGGGGAAAGCTAGGGAACTTGTCTTAAAGGAGCGTTTTTTATAGCAAGCATACTTTTGAGTTAAGTTTAATAAAAATAATGTTCCTTTAAGACTTCACATTGAATCGAAAAATAGCAATTGTCCAGATTAAAAGATGTTATTAAGATCATCATTTTTCCTGGCTAGCTTTGCAGGGGCCGATGGAGACTACAGAGGGTGATGACTACACTGGTGGGCTCAGCCACTGTCCTCAGCCCAGCACCAGGCATGGAGCGACTCTCATGCCAGCCCATCCCTTTCTTGTCAGCTGAAATTCAGAGACTTCTAGACTCAATTCTCAATCAATGACAAGGCAAAGTCAGACACTGTGCTTTCACTGTGTTAGTAGGTGTGATTCCGTCTGTCCTGAGACTCGTAAAATTCTAAACTTCTGCCATCTACAATCAAGAGCAGGAGACAAGGCAAACACATGCGAGAAATAAAGGTGAGTAGAATCCAAACGAGGTATATAACTAATCACAGCCACGCAGTTCTGGGTGGAGAGGGCATGCTGGAGTGAGGGCAGGGATGGGGGCTGCTAGGATCCATGGGGGCTCATCTGGCCGAGGGGGCGGTCAGCAGACCACTCCGCTGCTAATTGAAAACAAAGCGAAAGGTAGATATTATTTCAGATCATCTTGCCAAGACAGATGATAGAAGTAGTCATGAGGAGCCATCTTAATTTTTTTTCATTGATGGCACAACCCCAAGGAGCCTAAATGGCCAAGCCACCCCCAGATTCCCAGGTTCGGCCCTTCGTTCTTTCCAGGGACTGCTCATGGCCTCTACTTGCCTGTCCCTAGGAAGATCTTTCTGCCAAGCGTGGAAGCAGGAAGAGCAGGCTTTTGGAGGTTTTGGCAGATGAACTCGATAGCTACCCTGCATCTACTTTTCTAGTTTGTGGTTGCAGGACCAGGTGCCTGGTGGGAGTCACGAACCCTGGGGAGACGCCTCCCAGGAGCCACCCTCAGTCCTCAGAGAGCCTTTGAGTCCATGGACAGACTTCTTGACAGAACAAACATATTTGAAGCTCAGAATCTTCTCTCTTGTCCACAGAAGCCATCCTGTAGACCTGCAACACTTAACTAACTGATCACTAATCATGAGGAACAGGTTTTGCGGGCAGCACTCCCATGCAAACACCAGACTGCCATTAACTTGCGTGGCTGAAGTGGAGAGGTGAGAACGCTGGATTCTGAATACAAGGAATGTGTGTCTCCTAGGTTGGAGGCCGATGAGGTGAAAAGCGATTTGTGCGATGCAAGTTCTCTCTCCCTTTCCTTTCTTCCTCGGGTTTTTCTCTATCTTGAGTAAAGTTCAGTTTTCAGAGATCAAACCTGGTTGTAAACACAACCTTTAAAACCTTTGCACTGCTTTACTGCAGAATTTATGGTCTGTTTACCTTCGAGGCGAGGAGCAGGCAGGAGAGGTAATCCTGAGCCTTTGGTGGACAACTCAAAAGAAAAAAGGGATGCAGGGCACATGAATAAAAATACTTCCTTGTTCCATCCGTGATTTGTGGGTGCAGAATTCTTCCCGAGAGAGGTCATGCCCTAAGGAAATTGGCTCAACTAGCCTTTTGTAACCATTAGAACAAGTAAGTCCTTGAGATCTTAAAAGAAACTTCTAGAAACCCACAGATTTGGGGATTTGGAAAATGCACATGAGAAAATCAGAGGCAGGTGCCTCAGTGGTGATGTGAGGTGGCGCTAGCACTAATGCCCTCTGGGAATTAAAGGCCAGGTCCCAGCACAGCTTCCTTAAGGGGAACTGAGCACAGCCACCGAGGGCCCGGACGCTGTCCCAGTCACACTGCATACATCTTCAGCTACAACCTTCCAAACAGGAACCCAGTCACAAACTGTCAGAAGCCAAAGAGAGTGGCTGGCAGGAATAAATAATCCAAGATTTTTTTCAACATAAAGTATGAGAGATTTCAATTCCTCCCTCACAGTTACAGAACTAGCTGTCCTCTCAGTAACAGAAGCTGTCATATAAATGAATGGGTCAAGGAGAGGAATTAAAAGACCTGGGTTCCTGAGAACTCATACCTCCTGCTTATTCATACCTGCTGGTCATGTTACCATTAGCAAACACCACACCGGGCTTCAAGTTTCTCCCCAGTAGTATGGGAACACCAATACTTGTCACTCAAAGGCACAACTAGGACACAATAGTGCATGTGAAAGGGCCATGACAAGTTAATCCTACAAAATGTAAAATATATATATTACTAATAATGATTTTGATGACTGCAATGGATATTTTTGAAATAAACTGTCAGTCCCTGCTCCGATAATGAATGAGTCTTACATTATGGGGAGGAAAGGGGAATGCTCTCCTTTTCTTAACTAAGTTAAGGAAACCACCTCAGACAAGCACCCAGGAGGAGTGCTGTGGTTTCTCTCTGGCCTGGTCCTCACAAACAGTGTGACCTGAGGCTTCTGTCTCCAGGGGAAGCGTCACAGTCACAGCTGGGAGCGGATGTCGCCATGTTAGTGAAGGAGAATCCTCAGGTTGGGGTCAGGAAAGTTGGGGTCCATTCCAGGCTCTGTTGCTCAAGGATCTCTAAAATTATGGACAAAATATTGATCCCTTTGGGGCTCCAATATTCAGGCCTGCGATAAACCACAGTGTTCCTAAGTCTTTGCTAGTACTAAGTTCCCATGATTCCCTATCAGGTAATAAGTGAATAAATTCAAAAACAATACATAGTTGACTTCAGAATAGTTTTATATTGTAAGCCATATGTTAAGTAATGAAAGAGATGAAATTGATAGATCTATTGTGAATCAACCTCAGGTAAGAATTAACTCAATTTTTTCTTTTTTTAGGCCAACCGAGTGTGGTGGCTCATGCCTGTAATCCCAGCACTTTGAGAGGCTGAGGTGGGTGGATCACCTGAGGTCAGGAGTTTGAGACCAACTTGGCCAACATGGTGAGACCCCCATCTCCACCAAAAATAAAAAATAAAAAATAAAAATTAGCTGGGCGTGGTGGTGCAGGCTTGTAATCCCAGTTACTTAGGAGGCTGAGGCAGGAGAACTGTTTGAACCTGGGAGGCAGAGGTTGCAGTGAACTGAGATTGTGCCACGGCACTCCAGCTTGGACAAGAGAGTGAGACTCCATCTCAAAAAAAAAAAAAAAAGAATTAACTCAGTTTTGCTGAAAAGACTTTTCTTTTTGTTACCCCACAATTCATATCTACATGAGGCTTGGCTGCCATTCTTACAGGCTATACTTTCAGTGTGCCATCCCAAAAGACAAGATGAAAAATCTTTCATCATTGATTTAGGGAATTTGAGTAATACCATTTGGCTTTCTGCCAGGCATCTTAAATATTTAAAAGAGAATCAGCCAAGTGCAGTGGCTCATGCCTGTAATCCCAGCCCTTTGGGAAGCCAAGGAGGGTGGATCACTTGAGGTCAGGAGTTCAAGACCAGCCTGGCCAACCTGGTAAAACCCTGTCTTTACAAAAAACAAAAATTAGCTGGATGTGGTGGCACACTCCCGTGATCCCAGCTACTTAGGAGGCTGAGACAGGAAAATTGCTTGAACCTGGAAGGGGAAGTTTGCAGTGAGCCAAGATCGCACCACTGCACTCCAGTCTGGGAGACAGAGTAAGACTCCGTCTCAAAAAAAAAGAGAGAGAGAGAGAGTCAATATTTGGATTAAACAAAAGAAAGATGCAAGGATACATATGCCCTGTTGGTTACTGAGATAGCTCTCATTTTAGAAAAGACGGAGATTTTGTTGCCAGAATAAAGCTGCCCAGGTGCCAAGCAGGAGAAAATAGAGTAGGAAACAATTTGAATTCATGTATGTTCTATTCGCCTTAAGGTTTCTTTGAATCTGCTAATATAAGGTAAAGGAAATTGAATTAAGTTGTATAAAGTGTGGAGGGAATAATCCCTTACAGTTTAGCTTACATCATATAATTCTGAAACACAAAGGATGCAACATGAGTTAAAATCTGTAAACAATATAAAGCCATATAAGAAGAGATTATTCATTTTGTTCTTTGATCTACAGCATACGAAACTTCTGGAGGGTTGAAATTTCTGAGCAAACCTCAGAAGAGATAAATGACTTCTGAAACATTTTAAGTCTGTCAAGTTCAGGATGTGTTTCGCCACTGCCTGCTTCCTGGTGAGGCACGTCCTTCATTCATGAGTGCGTTCATTCATTCACCATCTCACAAAGGTGCCCAGTGGTGCAATGTGCCTGCGGTGAGGAGCTACTATCCCTCCTGCCACCTTTCTCTCAATACCCTGGTTCAGAATTTGTTGTCATGGACTTTCTCCAAGGCAAGCAGTATGACAGGTGAATTCTGTTTCCAGCTCAGGTTCTCTGATGTGAGGTGGGGGTGTAAGTAAAATGAGGGCAAACAAGGTGTTGACTTCACTCAAGAACAAGAGAAATCAGTCTGTTAGGGTGGTCCAAGAAAGAATGCTAACTATGGAAAACTCTCTCACTTCCTTGCCCTGAAAGACGTTCCTGCATATTTCTTTGGGTAAAACAAGCTACTCAGGATGAATTGAAGGGTTTTGTCTGCCTTGGGCACGTCTGTGGTCTCAGCACCTAGAACAGTGCATGGCATGAGGGTGTGCAAATGTTCATTGATGTTGACAGTGGACTTAAAGCACAAAAATGGCTACTTAATAAGTAAAATTTCACCTTAGTGTTGGAACTTGATTTATTAACACAAGGCCCCAAGCTCACCCCTGTTATCAATTCATCAGATATTTCAGCTACCAGGAAACCACTCTAGAAATATAACAGACAATGTGGTGTACTGGTTAGGACCATGGGCTCAGAGTAAATTTGGGATCCACCCTACTAGTTATGTGGCCTGAATTTCTCCCAGCCTCAGTTTCTCACTGTAAAACGGAAGTAATAATAGTACCCACCACATAGAACTGTTGTAAGGAGGAAATGAGGGAAGGCATGTAATCCCACTGTCCCTGTGAAGCCAAGATGAGAACAATGATTTTTGCATGCAGATGTGTTGTGTACGCACAACCCAGGCCAGCTCAGGAAACTCTGTCGCCCCGATACACTGTGATGAAACCACAACCCTCATCGAAAACCATCAGCGTGTCTGAGAGGCATCAGAGCCAAGCTCTGCTGATGGAAGGTGCCCCTCTGCTGGTCATTCCCCCTGGGCCACTGTCTGTCCCTCTGGAGGAGATTTAGGTCTGGGGAGGATTGACAATAAATATCTCTGTCTCTCAAGGCCTCCCTGGAAAAAAAGCTTATTTGGAAGGGAAAATAATAGCAACAAAAAAAGCAAACTAGAGAGTAAGAGCATAACTGCAGAATATTCCTAAGCTCCACCACTTGGGTGTGTGCAGAGATGAGACTGTTTAAAGTTTTTCGTTTTACCTACCCCATTTCCAAAATGGGGTATTGTCCTTTCTGATGTGTGTTGACCCACATGTAACACTAAAGAGCTGTTCAGATTTCCTAAGAACCCACTCTCACAAAAGGATTATTGAACAATGTAGACTTTACATAGCATTTCAAGAGGTCCCACAGGGTTCCACAGGAGGATGAGTTTCCATGGCACTTGCCCACAGCAACTTTTATTTATTTATTTATTTATTTATTTATTTATTTATTTATTTATTGAGATGGAGTTTCGCTCTTGTCGCCCAGGCTGGAGTGCAATGGCGCAATCTCGGCTCACTACAACCTCAGCCTCCCAGGTTCAAGCGATTCTTCTGCCTCAGCCTCTCGAGTAGCTGGGATTACAGGCATGCGCCACCATGCCCAGCTAAGTTTGTATTTTTAGTAGAGACAGAGTCTCTCCATGTTGGTCAGGCTGGTTTCGAACTGCCAGCCTCAGGTGATCCGCCTGCCTCAGCCTCCCAAAGTGCTGGGATTACAGGTGTGAGTCACCACGCCCAGCCCTAGCAACTTTCAAAGCCTTTATTAGACATTTCTCTGAAACCTTCTCATCAACCACACCCCCTCCACTTCACCAGGCATTTCTGTCTCAGCTCCTGCCCCATGAAATCCCCAGCTCTGCTGGCTCCTCTCTTTCTCATTGGGTTTTTCCTCTTCCAACTCCCATTCTTTAAATTATTCTGTAGGGCTGTTCAGCTCCTATTACCTCATATTTCAAAACTGGCATGTTTCCCAAGATGGCACCAGCAAGATGTTGTCCACATAACCATGCCCACCATTGTTAGAAGGCAGTTGTGGTTACAGATGGCAAAATTTCCCCAATGACATCTTAATATTTTGTTTGGATCCCATAGTGAGCATAGTTGTTTGTCAATCAGCATCCATTTGCCCCTCTTCAATTGTACCCACATTCCCCCTCTAGTATCTACCCTCCTCCCTCATCCTACCCTTATCCCAGCTCCAGTGGTGAGCCCCAATCAATCCGAGCCAATCAGAGTACTCCTATTGCCTTTGCCAAAATGCTTCAGTCAGGGATGGATATGCAACTAATTAGGGCCAATGGAAAATAACAGATAGTTTGAGAATTTCTGGAAAAGGGATTTCCTTGTTTTTCCATATGCACCATAGAATGCCCATTCTTGGCCGGGCATGGTGGCTCATGCCTGTAACCCCAGCACTTTGGGAGGCTGAGATGGGTGGATCACTTAAGGCCAGGAGTTCAAGACGAGCCTGGCCAACATGGTGAAACCCTGTCTCTACAAAAAAAAAAAAACAAAACAAAATAAAAACACAAAAATTAGCTGGGCATGGTGGCAGACACCTGTGATCCCAGCTACTTGGGAGGCTGAGGCATGAGAATTGCTTGAACCCAGGAGGCAGAGGTTGCAGTGAGCTGAGATCACGCCACTGCATTCTAGCCTGGGTAACAGAGCAAGACTCCATCTCAAAAAAGAAAAAGAAAAAAAAAAAGAATACATGCCCACTCTCTCCCATTGGACCTGAAGAAGGGTCTTAGCCCTGATGTCTATAGCTGCTATCTTACAATCTAAGATGAAGCAGCCTTAGGATTGACAGAAGGAAATGAATAAAGGAACCTGGGTCTTCAATAATGTTTTTGAACTTCTGGACCCACTAGATTAAAATCAGTTCTACCTCTGATGTTTAATTACAACATTTGACCAGCTACTTGTTTAAGTGAGTTTCAGTTGAGATTTTTGTTTCTTGGTCAAAAGCATTCCAACTGATATTAGCCCCATTGTTTCCTGTCTACTGATCTTAATATCCAACTAGACCACAAATTCTTGGAAAACAAAGACTTAGATTTCTTTCATATTTCCCACAGCAACACTGCAAATATGGCAGGAGTTCAATGAGTATTCAACATCGGGCTGGTTTGTTATTATAAGATTCTGGTTTGTTATTACAAGGAGCTAGGTCTTCCTTGGTTTTTGTGCATTCACTCTGAAGTATTGGCTTGAACCCAGGCATCTATCAATAAATAATTATTAGTTAATGAAAATAATAGCTTTGGATATTCTGAAATTTTAACTATTTGGGAATCATGATTATAAATTACAGCTCTGAGCCTCAGAATTTAAACATACTTTTCCATCTCCATCTTCCAATATCCTAAGAATCAACTTCCTAGACCAAGCATGGTGGCTCACACCTGTAATCCCAGAACTTTGGGAGGCTGAGGCAGGTGAATTCAAGACAAGCCTGGGCAACATGGCAAAATCCCATCTCTACAAAACATACAAAACTAGCCAGGCATGGTGGTGCATGCCTGTAGTCCCATCTACTCGGAAGGCTGAGATAGGAGGATCACTGGAGCCCAGGAGATGGAGGATGTAGTGAGCCAAGATGGCACCACTGCACTTCAGCCTGGGTGATAGAGCCAGAACTTGTCTCAAAATAAACAAACAAACAAACTTCTTTAAGGGCAGAATCTGGTCAAACCCCCAAATTTGTAGAATCTTGATGGTTTTTAATGTTTTATTGAATTTGGAAATTGTTTTTAATGAACATATTCATGAATTTTAAAGAAATAACCCTCTCAAAGTTAATTCAGCTAAAAATTACTCAAAGTTCAAGTGAAATTAAAAACTATCCTACTCAAGCAACCAGCCAGTGAGTGGCAGCTCCTCTCCCATGGGGTGTAAGCTGCATGGGTTTAAGAACTATCCTGCAAACAAGATATTCAGAAAGATCCAGAGCCTTTGCCAAAATCACAGCACATAGCAGCACTGTGTCAACTCATACCAGACTTGATGGCTCAGATCTTTAGCAAATACACTTTCACTTGCATAGAAAGCCTGCTGGGAAGGCACACGCTTCCTCCTGAGGCCTTCAGTGAGATTCCAAGTGCACTAAAGGACCTGGCATTTGTGCTGATTTTAGGGAAAGTAGAATATACTTGTTGGGCTTTCTTATAACATATTGCCATCCTCCCGTGTTAACACAGGACAGCGTCTTGGTGAGGTATGCAAGATTTCCCTATAGATCAGTGATCAACTTACAGATTTCTCTTCCACCCTCCAAGCCCTCTCTTGAGCCTCGCCCTATGCCTGGAATCCCCTGCCCTTCATCTAGATGCTTTTGACTGCAAAAGCATCTTCTGTGCTGTCATTCTGAGGGCACCTGGAGTCTACTGCATCCAGGTAACAGTTCTTGATTTCCTAGGAAACAGGAAAGTTTTCAGGCACCCTATCCAAATATGAACTTCACAGAATTCTCCATCACTCAGCACCCCACAGACTGCATTTACCAATATGGAAATACTTAAACATAGGTATTTGTTAATGTCTTCAATATGGTTACCTATACCTTTATTGTATCATTGGTCATATGCTTCTAAAGGGCAATGATCTGGTCAGATTCACTCAAACTGAACAGCAGAGAAAATTCATAGAGCAAGTGAGGCCTTCATTCTTCCTTCTCCTTTATTTCATGTGCTGCATTTCTGGCATCCTTTGTTGTGGAATACCACTGGCCTGTGTCATCTGCTTCCCTTCCCCGCTCCCCTATTTCGAAACACACCTGTCCTGTGCCCCAGCACCTCAAAGCTCTGCTCTCTGCTAAATTTTCAAATAAGAGACAAGATGATTAACATCTTAATAGTTATCCCATCCAGTTGACATTAAAGTAGGACAAATGATGGGAATTTAGGTAACATGACAGAGAGATTTTGGCTTGAGGGCCTGCAGAGTTCCATCATCTGGGCATCTATTTACATTTAACTGTGAAAGCCAGCCTTAGAAAGGAACCTACCATGATGCCTCACAAAAGGCAGAGCTTTAAGAAATGTTTTTAGTAACAGGGCAAAAACAACAATAGTCTCATATACCTACTTCTTCTGTTGTTTACAAAGCACTTTCACATATATTATCCAATTTCGATAATGATGATGGTACACACGCACATACTTAAAACTAAAACCATGGAATCCAAGTGGCTCTTTAAGTGTGCCACTCAGCAAGTTACTAAACAGGCCCATTAAGCCATTTGTATTTTTTAAGGCAGTTTTTACAAGTATAGGGAAGGTTGGTAGGTTCACACTTCTACTTCCTCTAAATAGAAAGGGGCTGGAAGCCATTCTCTTCTTATTTTCTGTTGCATAGCTGAATGCTAAGAGCATCTCCACATCTTGGAATGTTTGTGGGAGGGCAGGAGAAGCTATTTCTTCCTGCTATGAAACCTGATAGCAAGGCCAGCAAGGTGTCAGGAAGCAGTGTCCCTCAGCAGAGGAGACCTTTAAGACTTGTGACCCTCCAGGAACACACAAAGGGACATATCCTTCCTCCTCCCCTCCCCTACCACCCCATTACTCCATTTAGGAAGGGATGAGAAAAGTGACTTTATGGAGAGGATGAAAGCTGGGGACCCTGAAAGAAGGAGATTGATTTCGCCAGGCATTGCCAGCACGCTAAACCTAACCCAGGAGAGGAGCTTCCAGCCAGGACCTTGACACAGGCACACGAACACAAACACCACAGGGGTGTGCCTGCCCAGCCTTCAGGTGGTAGTGCAACTCTTGCCTTCTCCCCAAACATGTGTGTTCGCAAATCCCCAGATCCCAGTTGGGAGTGGGAGGCAGAGAGTGGAAAGGCAGGTCAATCAGATACTCAGACCTTGCCTGAGATGAAACAGCCAGGTGTGAGGCCAGAGGCCAGGTGGCTCCGCATGAAAGAAAGGTAGCAGCTTTTGTTTGTCTAGAAAACACAGAAGGGGAGGGCTGGCATACTCAGGATACCTGTTACTCTAGTCTTTTCATCAAAACTAAAAGTTCAACTCCTCAAATGATTGGAGAAATGTGAGCTTTCAGACATCTCATGGCTATAACAAATTCTAGCCATGGTTTACCAAAATCTCACTCTTTCCAGAATACCCCAGGAGATATAAAGGCTAGTGAGGTGAGGTTTTATGAGGGGTCCGAAAAAGAAGGTAAGAGTATTGCACCCCTACATTTTAGTGTTTCTCAAACTTTGTTCCATGGAATACATGGGGTTCCATAGACTAGACTGGGAAATGTTACATATGAGTCTCGCTTCATAAACATTCCCAATGCCTGTGAACAGAGTCAATGCCTGCTGGATGGATGGATGGATGGATGGATGGATGGATGGATGGATGGACGGATAGATGGATAGATGGATGAGTGGATGGATGGATGGATGAATGGATGGATGGATGGATGGATGAGTGGATGGACGGATGGATGGATGGATGGATGATGGATGGACAGATGGATGATGGATGGACAGATGGATGGACGAATGGACAGATGGACGGATGGGTGGGTGGATGGGTGGGTGGATGGGTGGATGGATGGATGGATGGATGGGTGGATGGATGGGTGAATGGATGGATGGATGGATGATGAATGGACAGATGGATGGACGAATGGACAGATGGATGGATGGGTGGGTGGATGGATGGATGGATGGATAGACAGATGGCTAAATTAAATCTCTGGCCCCTAAGCGGTTGCATCTAGTTGTGCCCAGCAGAAAACCTCCAGGTTGCCAATAGTTTATGAGCTGTAAAATCTTTAAGATTTTTTATTTATTATTATTATTATTATTATTGAGACAGAATCTCCCCCTGTCATGCACGCTGGAGTGCAGTGGCATGATCTCGGCTCACTGCAACCTCTACCTCCCAGCTTCAAGTGATTCTCGTGCCTCAGCCTCCTGAGTAGCTAAGATTACAGATGCCTCCCAAGAAGCTAGGACTACAGGTGTGCACCACCACACCTGGCTAATGTTTGTATTTTTAGTAGTGATGAGGTTTCACCATGTTGGCCAGTCTAGTCTGGAACTCCTGACCTCAAGCGATCCATCTGCCTCGGCCTCCCAAAGTGTTGGGATTATAGGTATGAACCGCTGTGCCTGTCCGGATCTTTCAGATATTTTAAAAACTTGTGCCTGTTTGACGCCTGCAAGCTGAATAGGTTCAGAGGAATTAAATAAAAAAATTCAGAATTAGGGATAAGAGTCATTTGCCTGAAAAGTTGTACATTAGAAACCCTCTTACAATAAACCTTCTCTGGGAGAAGATGACATCCTCCAGTGACCACTACAACTCCAGTGACCACCACAATTTCTGGCACACACTCAATGCATGTTTGTTGAAGGAACAAATGAATGAATACATGAATTTCAAACCATCCCTCTGCAACTGAATTTGCAGACATGGGCGCCAGGCTTCAGGTCAGACACTTTTCCAGCAATTCTCCTGCTTACCAGCTTCACGGTGATGGCACCATAAATGACAAGTGCCACCAGCAGCTTAAAGAAACAATCTCAGAGAGCTCGGGATACAGACCTCCCATTTCTATTAAAGTCTGTTTGCCTTCACCTACTTACGAATTTCAGAGACCAACCTTCAAAACTCCTGACCTTACTCATTTGAAGGAATGCAGTAAAATCACTGACTTCAGGTTTACACTTAATCCAGACGTGCCAAAAGACCTGAGCCACAAACCTCTGATCATGGTACCAAGGATGTCTGAATGGTTCTCTCGGCCACTGATGTGCTCACATCTCAAAAGAATGACGTCCACAAAATGAATAGGAACCCAGGCCTTTGTTTCCCAGGGAAAATGAACTGATGGAGCTAAGAACCAGTGAACTGAGTAAAAACAGAGGAGACGACACAACATAAATGTCTGAGTCAGTTGCTCACAGAACAGCCAGGCAACAGTTGCATGGCTGCGCGCTCACCCCTCCTCACTCATTCCTCGCCCCCTGCACTGTGCAGGGCACAGGGGGTATCCAGACCCGGAGCTGACCCAAGCCCTGGGAACACTGCACACACAGCCCCACACCAGCCCTGCCGCCCTGCCCGGGTCCACTGCCTGCCCAAACACGCATTCAGCACGACTGTCTGAATGTAACGCCACTAAATTGTACACCTAAAAATGGTTAAAATGGTAAATTTTACATAGGTATATATTACCACAATTTAAAAAGTGGAAAAAAATATTTTAATTACCAATTAAAGAGGAAACCCAGTATCTATAATATATTAGAGGACAAGTTAGTCTTTACAATAATAATAATAGTTAATATTTATTGAGCTGTCACTAGGCTCATTTAAATACATTCAGTACATGCAATATTGTGTCATTTAATATGAATGGCATTAATATATAATATTAATTATATATTAATATGTCATTAATATATTAATA
The DNA here is from genome assembly GCF_049350105.2 of Macaca mulatta. Taxonomy (NCBI): domain Eukaryota; kingdom Metazoa; phylum Chordata; class Mammalia; order Primates; family Cercopithecidae; genus Macaca; species Macaca mulatta. The sequence continues at coordinate 70,174,136 of NC_133423.1, forward strand.
TCAATAACATTAATGACATTAATGTCAAATGTCATTTAAATAATTTAGTTTGTGCAATAACACTGAGGAAACTGAGGCATAGAGAGAGGATATCACATTCCCAAAGACACAGTGGTAATAGGGTAATAGTTGAAGACATTTATGTAGAGTTTTTTGTTTCATTGTTGTTGTTGTTTTGGTTTCTTTTTAGAGACAGGGTCTCACTCTGTCACCCAGGCTGGAATGCAGTGGTGCAATCACAGTTCACTGCAGCCTTGAACTCCTGGGCTCAAGTGATCCTCCTACCTCAGCCTACCCAGTAGCTGGGATTACAGGCACTCACCACCATGCCTGCCTAATTTTTTTCTTTTTATCGTTGTAGAGACAGCGTCTTACTGTGTTGCCCAAGCTGGTCTCAAATTATCCTCAAGTGATCCTCCTGCCTAGCCCCTGATACATAGTTCAATAAAACACTTGCATTTATCTACTGGCGATCTACAAAAATGATCAGTGTCTGTCTGTCTGTCTTTCTGTCACTCTTTGTCTATCTCTCTCTCCTGCTAGGGCACCAAAATGTACCAAGAAGAGCCTAAATCTACTGGAGACTCAAACCAGCATTACCACTGCAGTTTTTGAGCATTTCTGGAGCAGATACAGCATTCCAAAACAACCTAGGAGTGTCAGCTCTCCTCAGACCACGCGCTAGAACTTCCATGTAAATGCCTCATGTGGGCTTCCCATGGTGTCTAATGGATACTTTTAACTAACTGGGTCTTTCTTCCCTACCCTCTTCCGGATCTATGAAAATACTTGAGGTTTCCATTTCTGTGCCTCATTTATTGACTATTTCAAAGTCCAGTCGTTTCTCTGGAATTTTAACAACACAAGAACAATATCCACAAGACAGAAAGACGGTAATAGGAGAAAATTACAGAATACTCACGAAGACCAAAAAAGGCTGAAATCATCATCATTTCCCATATCAGGGAGATAGTTACGACACTGGACAAATATCTAATGTTGCCTTTCAATCCTGACTCAACAACTCACTGAATCACTCAATCTCTTTGGCCTCAGTGTCTTCCTCTGTGAAACAGAAGCAGATCTTTGTCTGCTTCACAAGTTGTAAGAATAAAGAAAAAACGTTTGTTTGTTTGCTTGCTTGCTTTTTGAGACAGGGTCTAGCTCTGTCACCCAGACTGAAGTGTAGTGGTGTGATCTTGGCTCACTGCAGCCTCCACCTCCTGGGCTCAAGTCAACCTCCCACTTCAGCCTCCTGAGTAGCTGGGACTACAGGTGCATGCCACCACACCTGGCTAATTTTTGCATTTTTTGTAGAGACAGGGTTTCACTATATTGCCCAGGCCAGTCTTGAACTCCTGAGCTCAGGCGAGCCACCCACCCCTGCCTCCCAAAGTGCTGAGATTACAGGCATGAGCCTCCATGCCCAGTGAGAAAATGTATGTTAAAGCACTTGTCAGCTCGTGGTTATAGGCTCATGCCTGCAATTCTAGCACTTTGGGAGGCCAAGGCAAGAGGATCACTTGAGCCCAGGAGTTTGAAACCAGCCTGGACAACATAGCGAGAACCTGTCTCTAAAAAAATTTAAAAATTTGCTGGGCATAATGGTGCATGCCTATAGTCCTAGCTACTTGGGAGGCTTAGGTAAGGTAGGAGAATCACTTGAGCCCAGGAAGTTCAGGCTGCAGTGAGCTGTGATTGCACCACTGCACTCCAGCCTAGGCAAGACAGTGAGACCCTGTCTCAAAAAAAAAAAAAAAACTTGTTAAACTATAGAACAATATGTAAATAGTTATAGATACACCTCATAAGCAAATCTGTATAAAAATAATAGTAAATTAATAAGCTCACATTTCAAATATAAAAACAGATTCTGCATTAGAAATAACCCATTTATAGAAACATCCTACTCATCTAAATTGTTGTAACATTTGATGTGAAAGGCCCTTACCAGACAGGATTTTGGTTTCTAATCTACTTAATGTGATTTCTATTTACTAATGAAGACCTTAGATGAAGTTATTAAGGGAGGTTATCACTAATGTCTTATGATAAAGTCAAAAAGGACAAAATATTTGCCCTTTGTTGAAGCCGTGGAGAATGAATGGATGTTCCAGCCCACTGGCTTGACCCAATGTTATGTTTTATACTTGAAAAACTGGCCAGGCGCGGTGGCTCACGCCTGTAATCCCAGCACTTTGGAGGCCGAGGCTGGCGGATCACCTGAGGTCAGGAGTTCAAGACCAGCCTGACCAACATTGTAAAACCCCGTCTCTACTAAATACAAAAAATTAGCCAGGCATGGTGGTGCATGCCTGTAGTCCCAGTTACTTGGGAGTTGGAGGCAGGAGAATCACTTGAACCCAGGAGGTAGAGGTTGCAGTGAGCTGAGATCATGCCATTGCACTCCAGTCTGGGCAACAAGAGCGAAACTCTGTCTCAAAAAAAAGGAAAGAAAAGAAAAGAAAGAAGGAAGGAAGGAAGGGGAAAGAAGGAGAGAAGGAAGGAAGGAAGGAAGGAAGGAAGGAAAGAGAAAGAAAGAAAGAAAGAAAGAAAGAAAGAAAGAAAGAAAGAAAGAAAGAAAGAAAGAAAGAAAGAGAGAGAGAGGGAGGAAGGGAGGGAGGGGGGAGGGAGGAAGAGAGAGAGAGAGAGAAAGAAAGAGAAAGAAAAGAAAGAAAGAAAGAAAAGAAGGAAGGGAGGGAGAGAGAGAGAGAAAGAAAGAAAAGAAAGAAAAAGAAAGAAAGAAAGAGAGAAAGAAAGAAAGAAAGAAAGAAAGAAAGAAAGAAAGAAAGAAAGAAAGAAAGAAAGAAAGAAAGAAAGAAAGAAAGGAAGGAAGGAAGAAAGAAAGAAAATAAATCCTGGACCAGATGCAGTGGCTCACTCCTATAATCTCAGCACTTTGGGAGGTCAAGGTAGGAGGACTGCTTGAGCTCAGGGATTTAAGACCATCCTGGGCAACAGAGTGAGGCCCTGTCTCTAAGAAAATATAAAAATTAAAAAAGAAAAATCCTCTCTAACGTTTAACCTCCATTCCCAAACTACAAATTGTAAAACATAGGAATTGATGAGGAGTTCCATTTCCGTCACCCAAAGTCACTAAAGGCTTATCCCAGAGGTATTTGCCTGTCACTGTCTTGTCTATGGCCCTCAACTTAACTTGGCAGGGTTCAAAATGCCCCATGAAGTTTTGTTCAAGTGAACAGCACTCCATTCAAGCACCCAACCAAATGCCAGTATCTCCCAGCAGCAAAAGCCCTGGGCAGTTTTCTGAAAACGTGGGTGAAAGTTCAGAATCACCCCCTTTTCGTGAAGATTTTCCTTAATGATCTTCCCAGAAAGTCCCCCCTTGTTTCTAGCTCTGATTTTACCTCCCCAGAACATCTACTCACATCTTCCAATTATTAACAACTTACAACAACAACACACATTTGCCAAGAGCCAACTGCGTTCTCTGTTCTCTGTGGCACATGTAAAGGCATGGCCCATGCCTTATGGGCTTGTGATGTAAGTAGGACAAGAAATAATATTTAGATAAGACACCAGATCAAGAGGCTGATAGGATTCAAATATGTGTTGTTCCCCTCCCCACTCCCTCTGTTTCAGGGCAGATCTTCAGAAAGGAGCCAGGAGTGAAAAGCTGGATCATTCAGACAAGAGACTTTCGGGGAGACAGATGTTCAGGAGTCCAAGGGACAGCTTTGGGCTGAGGAAAGACACTGCGAAGGAGAGTGGGGGGAAATGAAGGCAGAAGCAGAAGGAACAGAGGAGACGTATTTAAAGGGCCTGAGAAAGCGCAACCAGTCGCCCCCCCGTGGGATGGCTTGAACGTGCTGTGTGTCTCCCTCCAGAGGGGATGGAGGCAGAAGAGTGGCCCCTCTTCCTGAAGTCCAGTCTTCATTTGCTACTGCTGAGAGTTTCCTAAGAAAACAATTTCAAAGTATCTACATGCAAAAATGTTCCTGGTCACATCAATAACATAAAATCCAGAAACAATCAAAATGTCCACCAAAGGGATTGGTTAGACCTAAGCCTTCTCATTTCCTGCCTCCTCCTTCCCATATTTAATGTTTTTTCAGATTCCACACATAAGTGGCAGCATGCAGTATTTTTCCTTCTGTGCCTGCCTCATGTCACTTAACATAATGTCCTATAAGTTCATCCATTTTGTCTCAAATGACAGAATTTCATCTTCTTTTGTAAGGCTGAATAATATTCCATTATATGTGTATAGAGATAGATAGCTGTACTGCAATTTCTTTATCCACTCATCTGTCTATGTACTCTTTGGTTGGTTCCAGTTCTTGGCTATCGTGAATAATGCTGCAATGAACTGGGGAGTGCACATACCTTTATAAGGTGGTTATTTCATTTCCTTTGGTCAAAAGGTACAAAGTTGCAATTATGTAGGATAAATAAGTTAAAGAGATCTGATGTACAACATGAAGATTGTAATTAATAATATTGTATTACATACTGGTAATTTGCCAAGAGAGTAGATTTTAGCTGGGCATGAGGGCACATGCCTGTAGTGATAGCTACTCAGGAGGCTGAGGAGGGATCCTCGAGCCCAGGAGTTCAAGGTTACAGTGAGTTATGATTATGCCACTGCACTCCAGCCTGGGTGACAGAGCAAGACCCTGTCTCAAAAAAAAAAAAAATTAAATCAAGAGATTGCTTAGTACATTCAGGGTGTCCACAAGATCAATATTACGCAGACACCAAAAATGATCATTATGAAAGCAATGTATAAACATGGGATATCATATTAGGTGGGAGGAAAGGGTCATATTCAGTGAGTATGTTACAATGAGCTTACCACAATGCCAAATAAATGTGTCTTTATTTGTGGACCAAAACTAGAAAATATGAAAATATATAAATTTATCATATGAAGATGGTAGTATTATGGGTTTTTTACGTTTTCGTCGGACCTTTTTTTTCACCTCGTTGCTATCAGTGTGCCTTTTCAAATTTTTTTAGCATTCTTTTTATATCCACTTTTTCCATTTAAAAAGTCTCTAAGGCTGTGGTAGTTTCATTAGTGGAGACATCCTTCCTGTGTAAATCCAAGTATCTCAGAAGGGAAGAGGATGGGAGGAGAAGTTGTCTTCCTTTGTAAACCCACCAATAATCTAGACTGCTTTCACATGGAAGGGGTGCTAATCAGTGATTTCTCACGTTTGCTAGTGAATAAGCCACCTCGGGGAAAATTGCTAGAGGTGTAGAACACAGGTCACTTGCGGGGCCCAGAAGTGAGTTATTGGTTTGGAATGGAAGTTGTGAAAGTTGAAGACGCTAAACAGCTACTTGGATCATTTGCCTCAGATTCTGATCACCCATCTTGTCAGCAAAGGCCACAGCTCGCTGAGGGTACTGTGGTTTCCTCATTATTTGGAAAAGACCTGAGCTTGCCGTTGCTAAGCTAAGTTGAACTATTTCACTTGGCCTTATTTTTCTGGGTATTTTATTTCTTAAAACTTAGCACCAGCTGAGCTTGGTCGCTCACGCCTATAATCCTAGCAACTTGAGAGACTAACGCTGGAGGATAACTTGAGGCCAGGAGTTCAAGATCAGCCTGGGTGACACAGCAAGACCTCATCCTTAAAAAAAAAAAAAAAAAAAAAAAATTAGCCAGCTATGGTCATGTGCACCTGTAATCTCAGCTGCTCTGGAGGCTGTAGTGAGCCTGGAAGGTCGAGACTGCAGTGAGTAATGATCACACCATTGCACTCCAGCAACACAAAATCCAAAAAATAAGTAAAATGAAAAACTTAGCACTTATTTTTATTACGGATGAAAACAAGAAAGGTTTATTGAGGTGCTTGGGAGAAACAGCACAGCCCAGAGGAAAAAAATGGCCCTATTGGTTTCTACCACCCTGATCCTGAATCCCCTGTGACGCACAGGGTTAGTGTTCTCTCTTTATGGCTAACAAGTTTTGCTGACCTAGTAGTATTTAGAAAGGACAAGTAAGCCCCCAGGCTTAGGAAGCCAGATGCCTGGGGATTTGTAAGGGAGAGTCCTGGGAGCCTTCCCACGTTGCCCACCTGCACAGAGCTGTGTGCCCTTAAGCAAGTCACTTCACTCACTGAATCCTTCTTTCTGCATTAACTGGAGGATGATTGACACCCAGCCTGTCTTCCTAATACCACCACCCATCCATTGACCAGACACTGTCTTGAGAATCAAATGAGGGACAGCAGAAAAGGTTTTTTTAAAGACTTATACCTATGCTACAGAATAGTATTAAATAAACCAAAAACACACACACATTTAAGAGGGAGTGGAGGGCGTTTCAGGCATATTAACTGCCCCAGGGACTGACAATGAGGACACAAAGTCCCTATAAACCAAGGTCCAGGGCTGTCCTGTGTTAGCAGAGCCCTTGAAAAAGCTACCACAGGTCCCGACCATCTATTTAAGAACAAAGGGGAAAATGCAACCTGGAAAACCAGAAAGAAGAGAATAAATAAATAAATAAGAAACCAGGAGTACTGGTGCTTCTGAGGGCAGGCAGAGAGCACAGCCTTAGCCCTGGGGCTTTGACGACATCAGTACTGGCCAGAAAGGGGCTCAGCACATCTCCCTGCCCCTCCCACGGGTTCCAACCCCGCAGCTGCTCACCGCCAGCAGGGCCAGCACCTGAGTCACCCACTTGTCAACGCCCTGGATTTCCCTTGGACTCCTCGCCCGCCGGGGCTGCCAGATGATGAGATCATAGCACTTGACAAAACCTTCTCTTTCAAAAGCACTTTTATCCAAATGATTTAAAAAAAAAAAAAAAAAAATTTAACAGGCATTATCATACTGGCTGCCCCATTTTCGGCCAGGCCCACAGCCTGAATACACTAAGGTGTATTCAGGTTTGAATACACCTTATTTTTTAGGGCAGTCTTAGGTTCATAGCAAAACTGGGCAGAAAGTGTGGAGCTCTCATAGACCCTTGTTTCGCCAACACGCACAGCCCCATCCACTATCCGCATCCCCACATGCTGCACCAGAGTGGTACATTGGTTACAATCCATAAGCTTAGATTGACAGAGGATTCTCCCCCAAAGTCCATAGTCCATATTAGGGCTCACCCTTAGTGTTGTACATCCTACGACATATTCAGTTTTCAAGGAGAGAAACAGGCAACGAGAGTTCAGAAATGCACACCCTCAGTAAAGCAAGGACTCCACCCTCCCCAACCAGGACAGCCTTCTCTCTGTCCTTAGTGTGACGCTCTTCTTCTTCAACCGTAAAGCAAGGGAACACTTGATAAGTATCAACACGTGGAGAAAGTTTTTTCTAAAGCAGAATCATCTAAACTAGTGCTTCTCAAACTTTTACTTGAATACAAATCCCTTGAGAGTCTTGTTAAATCCAGATTTGGCTTGAATAGGTCTGGGATGGAGGCCTGAGCTGCTCCAACAAGCTCCCAGGGGATGCCCACACTGCAGGTGATCAGACCGTATTTTGAGGAGCAAGCCTCCATTTTAAAGGAGTGCCACAGGGAGTGGGAGCTTTCAAGTAAGTGGATTGGGTCAAATCATATCTCTGCCAATGGCTGGATCTAAAACAACCTGATGATCAAACCTACCTTGCAGGACTCAAGAGGGCAATGAATGCAAAGTTCAGTTCTGAGCTGGCACTCAATGACCTGAGCGTAACTATTATTATTGTCCTTTTTGCTTATTATTATTATTATTTAGGCAGAGTCTCTCTTGCCCAGGCTGGAGTGCAGTGGTGTGATCTTGGCTCACTGCAGCCTCCACCTCCCGGGTTCCAGCAATTCTCATGCCTCAGCCTCCCCAGTGGCTGGGATTACAGGCATGCGCCACCACGCCCAGCTAATTTTTGTATTTTTAGTAGAGATGAGGTTTTGCCATGTTGGCCAGACTGGTCTTGAACTCCTGACCTCAAGTGATCCACCCACCTTGGCCTGCCAAAGTGCTGAGATTACAGGCGTGAGCCACCACACCTGGCCTGTTACTATGATTATTATCGCTCTTCTTTACTCTTCTTGTTGTTTTTGTACTTGCCCAGGTGGGAGTACAGTGGCACAATCAAGGCTCACTGAAGCCTCAACCTCCCAGGCTCAAGTGATCCTCCCCCTTCAACCTTCTGAGTAGGTGGGACTACAGGTGTGTGCCACGATGCCTGGCTAGTTTTTTAAAATTTTTTGTGGAGACAGGATCTCCCTATATTGCCCACTTTAGTCTCAAACTCCTGGCCTTAAGTGATCCTCCCACCTCAGCCTCCCAAAGTCCTGGGATTACAGCTGTGACCACCATGCCCAGCTTCATTATTTTTTTTATATCTGATTTCGATCAATTTTCCTTTGCCCATCTTTGTCTCAAAAAGCATATTATCTACTTTTGGATAATCTTACATTAAATTTTAATTAATTTTACATATTCTTACAAAGAACACCTCATAAAACCAGATTAGCTTGTAAGGTCTAGGCTCCGAAATTAAAAAAAAAAAAAAAAAAATAGATTAGCATATGAGTTCATTGAATCATGTAGACCAAAATTTTAAATACATCCAAAATGTTTTCTTTCACCCTGCTTTTGAGGAAAATCAAAAGGCAGGGTTCTCCCCCTGCTTCTCATCTCCTCCCTCAAGGCCCTGATCTGTACTTCAGCCTTTCCTGTCTGGCCTCACATGCGTTCACTTCAATAACATCATGTTAGATCTGGACAGAACCTTCAGAGGTCCCAGCCCATCTTCCTCATTTTAATACGAAAACGGAGGCCCAGGAAGATTAGGTGATTTGCCCAAAGTGGCAGTTATGTTTTCTTGGAGCCAGGAAAAGTTAGGTTTATATCATTTTCTTTAAGAGAGGTTTGCACATAATGAAAGACAACCTTCATATACATGGAGGAGTGTGGGGGGAAGAAAGATGTAGAACCGCACACCCCTAAATCATGTGCAGATAGAAAGACAACCCTCTAGATTAGTGGTTTCCAGAATGTGGGATTACACAAGCCAGAAAAAAAGAAAGAATTTTTAGTTGAAGATTTTACCAACTTCTGACTTTGTCAAGAGAGAATTTTTTTTTTTTTTTTTTGTAATTACAATTCACTAGACCATCATCCCGTACAAGAAAACCTAATAGCAAAAAGAGAGAGACAGTGAATGGGCATAATCCCAGAATAAAAGGCATTCTTATAGCTTTATGAGAAGCTGAATTATATCTCCTTATTTTTCTCATTTTATTATAAACCAGCAATCAGAAGTGATCCCTTGTTCTTTTTTTTTTTTTTTTTTTTTGAGACGGAGTCTCGCTCTGTAGCCCAGGCTGGAGTGCAGTGGCCGGATCTCAGCTCACTGCAAGCTTCGCCTCCCGGGTTCACGCCATTCTCCGGCCTCAGCCTCCCGAGTAGCTGGGACTACAGGCGCTGCCACCTCACCCGGTTATTTTTTGTATTTCTTAGTAGAGACGGGGTTTCACCGTGTTAGCCAGGATGGTCTCGATCTCCTGACCTCGTGATCCGCCCATCTCGGCCTCCCAAAGTGCTGGGATTACAGGCTTGAGCCACCGCGCCCGGCTGTGATCCCTTGTTCTTAACCTACTTTGCATTACACATGCCTTTGAGAATCTGATGAAAGCAATGAACATTTCCCCAGAAAAATGCACAGACCTACATACGTACAAAATATTATCTCACACCAATCAGAATGGTTATTAATAAACAGGCAGAAAATAACAGATGCTGGTAAGGTTGCAGAGAAAAGGGAACACTTATACACTGTTGATGGGAGTGTAAATTAGTTCAACCATTGTGGAAAATGGTATCATCAATTCCTGAAAAAGCGAAAAACAGAACTACCATTCAACCCAGCAATCCCATTACTGGGTATACACCCAGAGGAATATAAACCATTCTACCATAAAGAGACATGCACGCATATGTTCATTGCAGCACTATTCACAATAGCAAAGACATGGAATCAACCTAAATGCCCATCAATGACAGACTAGATAAAGGAAATGTGGGACATAAACACCATGGAATACTATGCAGCCATAAAGAAGAACAAGATTATGTCCTTTGCAGGGACATGGATGGAGTTGGAGGCCATTATCCTTAGCAAGCTAATGTAGGAACAGAAAACCAAATACTGCATGTTCTGACTTATAAGTGAAGCTAAATGATGAGAACACATGAACATAAAGAGGGGAACAACAGACACTGGGGCATCTGAGAGGAAGGAGGGAGAGGAGCAGAAAAAATAACTATTGGGTACTAGGCCTAGTACCCGAATGATGAAATGATCTATACAACGAACCCCCATGACATGAGTTTATCTATGTAACAAACCTGCACATGTACCCCTGAACCCAAAATAAAACTTTAAAAATTGTATGTAATAAGAACTTTTACAAGTAAGTCCACACATTTGCAGGCCCGAGGTCAAGATCGCCTGCTGTTAGCTGATGACTTAGTCTCTGCCTGACCAGTGACTTCACCCTCTGGTCATCCTTAATTGTTCTGAGGTCCTGTGCAAGCTATAAAAGACTCAGAATCTAGCTGAGGCAACAGAGCAAGACCCCATCTCTGTTTTAAAAAAAAAAGAAGAAGAAGAAGAAAAAAGTTAAAAAGTTAAAAATAAGAAAAATAAGCTAGGCATGGTGGCATGAACCTGTGTCTCAACTACTCTGGAGGCTGAGATGAGAATAGATCACTTGAATCCAGGAGTTTCAGGCTTCAGTGAGCTATGATTGCGCCACTGCACTCCAGCCTGGGCAACACAGCAGGACCCTGTCTCTAGGGGGAAAAAAATAAAAAGACTCAGAAAAAGGTCCCACATTCAGGGCCTGAAGCTCTCAGGATTAGTCTTCTGTAAAGTGGCATGAATCTTCATAAACAAGATTAAGAAGGAGCTTCTTCTCCTTTGCCCAGACCTTGACCATCAGTGATATTGCCAAATCCAAAAAGATCCCCCAGAGCCCCAAGCCCAGAAGCTCATCTGGGTTCAAGACCAAAAAGCTCCACCTGGTGGTGTCAGATGGCGAGAATTCTGGGCAGTAAGCCCGGGAAGAGGGAGGGCTGCTCTGAAACCGGGCCAAGGGAGACAGTTCATCGGATCTCTCACGGTTCCTCTCCAGGCCCCGCCAAAGAGGCAGGAAAAGGTAGCCGAGATGAAAGTTGGCTCAAGTCCAGCTTAGTGAGCGATGATGTAAAAATGGGGTGGAAGGTACCTAAAACTCCTGGTCCAAAAAAAGCCTGGTGACATCCAGAAAATGATGAGTTGGCAGGTACACACAAACCATGATATACGTGCATGACAACATGATCGCAGCTTGCTTCTGAGTAACAAGCAAAGATGTAAGATGCTTCTTGACTGTCAGCTGCCGGCAGACACTCAGGACAGCTCAGTAAGGCTTCTCAGCAGCATCTGAGAGGTGGCTCGGCCAGGAGAGGTGGCTCACGCCTGTAATCCCAGCACGTTGGGAGGCCAAGGCCGGCAGATCGCTTGAGCTCAGGAGTTTGAGACCAACCTGGGCAACGTGGCAAAACCCCATCTCCACAGAAAAAAAAAAAAAAAAAATTAGCCAGGCATGGTGGTGCATGCCTGTAGTCCCAACCACTTGGGGGGGATGAAGTGGGAAGATCACTTGAGCCCAGGAAGTTGAGGCTGCAGGGAACCAAGATCACACCACTGCACTCCAGCCTGGGTGACAAAGTGAGACTGTCTCAGAAAAAAAAAAAAAAAAAGACAATAAAGACAATTTCCATCTACTCCTGCCTGCACCATCCAGCCACCCACCCCAGCTTGTGGTTCCCAAGGTCATCATTCGGAACATAGGAAATCGTTATACAATATCCCCCTGGAAGAGAGGCCAGAGAACGAAGAAGGAAGATCTTCCTGCCTTCAGTGCCTGCATATTAAAGAGAAGAAAATCAAATTTGCAACCTACTGTCCCTTCCTCACCCCCACCGCATAAAATACTGTGGTTTATAGTATACCTTACTGTATATCTTAGCTGTGTTGCAAATGGATGCAGTTGCTCTTTCCTTAAGTCGGTACCGATGCCTGGCTCTAATATCTATAGCATTGAGGAAGAATGGGGTAGGCTAAACAGATGTTATTGACAGGAACAGGTCTCCCTGGGTGCATTCACAACCTTTTTTTGCAGACAAAAGCTGAGGAAAATCCTTAATGGTTTCAGGGCTGGGGGAAGGCAAATGATAGCGCGTTAGGGAAGTAGGGAATCCTTCAAGTCATTAAAACCAATTCTTTTCTCAAGAATGCCAAAAAAGGCGCTAATTTGCCATATTTAAATGTAGATGAAAGGTAAATTCAGACATTTGGCAGCGGATTAGATAGCCCTAGGTACCTGAAAATGGCCCCTTCAGCCCCACAGGGGTTTTAAGATCCTGGTAGTGCTTTATTTCTTAAACTGAGTGGTGAGGACCTGAGGATTTGTGTTCTTTTTGAGACAGGGTCTCACTCTGTTGCCCAGGCTGGAGTGCAGTGGCACAATCATGGCTCACAGCAGCCTTGAACTCCTGGGCTCAAGGGATTCTCCCACCTCAGCCTCCCAAGTAGCTGGGACTACAGGCGTACGCCACCATGCCCAGCTAGTTTTTGTATTTTTTGTAGAGACAAGGTTTTGCCATGTTGGCCAGGCTGCATTATTATTCTTTAAACTGTACATATGTAAGATATATCTTCTGCTTTGTTTGTATGTCTCATTAAAATAAAAATATTTAATTTAAAAAGTCTCCATTCCCATTGCCATCTCTACTCCAAGTTAGTAGGACAAGCCTTCTGGATCAGATTTGAAAGTGTGACCTCTTTTGGCCAGGCACGGTGGCTCATGCCTGTAATCCCAGCACTTTTGGAGGCCGAGGCAGGTGGATCACGATGTCAAGAGATCGAGACCATCCTGGCCAACATGGTGAAACCCCATCTCTCCTAAAAATACAAAAATTAGCCGGGCATGGTGGCACCCGCCTGTAATCCCAGCTACTCTGGAGGCTGAGGCAGGAGAATCCCTTGAACCTGGGAGGCGGAGGTTGCAGTGAGCTGAGATCATGCCACTGCACTCCAGCCTGGGACAGAGTGAGACTCCGTCACAAAAAAAAAAAAAAAAAAAAAAAAAGTGTGCCTCTTCTTGTCTCTGTCTCTTTAGGTCTCTTCCTCTGCGTTTCTTTCCTTTGTTTGGCTTCCTGTTTCCTGACCCTGCTGGAATGTGAGCAGCAAACCTCCAAGAACACAATCTGTGAACAGTTCTCACCTGCCGCAGGACTTAGGCCTGCCTCAGCCTCGGTGTGTTCAGGAGTGAGGCTGGCCAGAGACTCCCTTCCCTCGATGGCCCGAAGTGGAGACAGACGAGATGAACAGAGCAGAGCCATCCCTCCCTGGGACCCACCACCAGAGGCCTGGGTCACAGACACGAAGCTGTTTGACTCGGTTTCAAGAGCCCAAGGACAGTCAACAAATGACAATCTCTTCTAGCCCTGCCCAGCACTAAAAGGGGTGACAAGGAGCAGGTTCTCCAGAAATAGCCTGCTCGAGTTCTCTGTAGTGCTTGCTTGCCTTTTTTTTTTTTTTTTTTTTTTTTTTGAGCTGGAACCTCGCTCTGTTGCCCAGGCTGGAGTGCAGTGGCACGATCTCGGCTCAGTGCAACCTCCGCCTCCTGGGTTCAAGCAATTTCCGGCTAATTATTGTATTTTTAGTAGAGACGGGGTTTCACCATGTTGGCCAGGCTGGTCTTGCACTCCTGACCTGAAGTGATCCGCCCACCTCGGCCTCCCAAAGTGCTAGGATTACAGGCATGAGCCACCACATGCAGCCTGCTCTCTTTTTCATTCTCTCTTCTCTTAACACAAATGTCAGCGATCAGTTCTAAAAGCTGCTTGGGCTTGATAGGTAAGGAAGCATCTGGTGCAGGGGAAAGGCCTCAAGTGAGGCAAAAAATGAACTCACCTTCCACTCTGGAAAAGAAGAGCAGGAACCCGAGACCCCCAGCCCTTGGTTAAAATCAGCCCTGCTGGAAACAGCTTTGTTGAGTCCACGCGAAAGTGAAGCTGAGACACGGCTGTGTGAGCTCAGCTGGTGTGGAGGAATCCACTTGGAGGAGATGAGGCTAAGGGCATGCATGCCACCAAATGCCAACTGCAGGTATTTGGGGAGTATCAATTAAAATAGCACACAGAGGCCAGGCACGGTGGCTTATGTCTGTAATCTCAGCATTTTGGGAGGCTGAGGCGGGAGGGTCCCTTGAGTCCAAGAGTTTGAGACCAGCCCCGGGCTACATAGCAAGATCCCGTCTCTACAAAAAAATTTAAAATTAGCTGGACATCATGATGCACATCTGTAGTCCCAGCTACTTGGGAGGATGAGATGGGAGGATGGTTTGCACCAGGGAGGTCAAGGCTGCAGTGAGCCTTAATCACATCACTGCACTCCAGCCTGGATGACAGAGCAAGACACTGTTTCACAAAGTAATAATCATAAAATAAAAGAGGGCACACATCTTGAGGACCTCCCTATGTCATGGGCAAAAAAATAAATAGATAAAAGAAAAGAGAATGTAGATGGTAGTAAAGTAACCTCCAGCCAGCCATAATTGAAGGAAAGATACGTTATAGAACCCATCTTCTTTGAAATGCAAAGTAGTTTAAAGAAACTGGTTAATGGTGATTAACAGCCATTGAGGGTTTGAATGAAACCCAGTGAAATGACAGAGTGAGTACTTTCTGCTCCAGCACAAATGATGTTGTAAAAAGGATGGTCAGACCCTCCCTTGGGCTCACCGCTGCTGGAGGGCGGGGGTGGATCAGTCTCACTTCCTGAGCAACACAGCCACCTCCTCTGCTGTCTTCTCCTCTTTAAGTTTATTTATTCATTCATTCAAATCAGAGATGGGGTCTCTCTCCAATGCCCAGACCAGCCTTGAACTCCTGGGCTCAAGCAATCCTCCTGCCTTACCCTCCCAAGTGTCTGGGATTACAGACGTGAGCCACCACACTGGGCTTGCAATTTTTTGTTTGTTTGTTTTGTTGTTGTGGTGGTGGTGGTGCTTTTTTTGTTTGTTTTGTTGTTGTTGTTGTTTTGTTTGTTTTGTTTTGAGACGGAGTCTCGCTCTGTTGCCAAGGCTGGAGTGCAATGGCACGATCTCGGCTCACTGCAACCTCTGCCTCCTGGGTTCCAGCAATTCTCCTGCTTCAGCTTCCCGAGTTGCTGGGTTTACAGCGCCTGCCACCACGCCCGGCTAATTGTATTTTTAGTAGAGACAGGGTTTCACCATGCTGGCCAGGCTGGTCTCGAACTCTCAACCTCAGGAGATCCGCCTGCCTCGGCCTCCCAAAGTACTGAGATTAAAGGCGTGAGCCACTGTGACTGGGCTGCTTTTTTTTTTTAATTAAAAAATATTTAATTGACAAATAAAGATTGACTAATTCAAGATGTAGCACATGATGATTTGATGTACGTATACATGATATGATCATGGCCGCAATCAAATCAGCGCCTCCGCCAGCACCCAAGCTGCCGCACGCTGTCTTCTGCAGCCGGAAGAGCTTTTCTCAGCTACCAATAGAGGCCTATTTTGGTTACTTATTTAGAAGTTACCATTATTTCTATCATTAGTGGTATTCTAAGTCTTTTGAAATCAAGTAGCATTTCAATTAATTTTTTCTCAAGATCCAAGATTTGAGGCCTTGGAGAGACAGTGACAGGGATTAAAACCCCAGATTCACTCACTCAAAGATGTTGATTTCAACCCTAGTAAATTCATCTCTACTCTGACTCCTCCCAAAGTTGTTCTCAACTGAAGCTTCTATTTTTAATAACTTTCATTGGTAAGATACTTGAGGGGGAAAAAAAACACAATATTTCCTGTAATGATTCATCACTTCTTCCTGAAAAGGAAGAACTGTTGATTCCTAGAGTACAGGACTGTCTGTTTTAAAAGCAAAGCAAAGCACTTCACGGCCTAACCCTCTTTTGTTGGATGGGACACGCTCAGACAGTGATCACACCCATCTGATGTGATTTAAAAAAAAAAAAGGCAGTAAGTTTCTTGACATCTCTGGAAGACAGCCTTTTGCCTCAAACTTCCTAGTGGCATTACAGTGCTCCAGGACTCCACACACAGTCCAAGTTTACCTCATTTTTATTTCAGGTTTACTCTATTAAGCCTTTTGCTTGGCAGTTCAAGTACATGTCATTGAACAATGTGCCATTACTCCAATTCTACAGATAAATAAACTGAGTCTCAGAGAAATTCAAAATTATGACCATGGTTGCACAGCTGACAAGTAGAAAAGCCAGGATTTAAGTCCAGGTCTGTATTATTGCAAAGCCTTGGTTCTTTCCAATATACTCTGGAGTCCTCTAAACTACAAGATAGTTAATGGAGAGGGTGGGTCTACCTATCATCACCCAGGAGCTTCTGTAGTGCAAATGTCTTTTTAATGATATATAAATTTTTAAAATACGTTTTAATCCAAAAAAACATGTATTGAGCACTCACTAGATGAATGACATCACAGTGATTAAAAAAAAAAAAAGCATCTGGTTAATAAACACATGATGTCAATTGCTTTTTTTTTTTTTTTTTTTTTTTTTTTTGAGACGGAGTCTCACTGTGTCTCCCAGGCTGGAGTGCAGTAGTGCAATCTCGGCTCACTGCAACCTCCGCCTCCCGGGTTCAAGTGATTCTCCTGCCTCGTCCTCCTAGTAGCTGAAACTACAGGCATGTGCCACCATGCCCAGCTAATTTTTGTATTTTAGTAGAGATGGGGTTTTACCATGTTAGCCAGGTTGGTCTCAAACTCCTGACCTCAGGTGATCCGCCCGCCTCAGCCTCCCAAAGTGCTGGGATTACAGGCGTGAGCCACCATGCCCAGCATTGTCAATTTTTTAACGTTAATGTTGTTTGAAACTATGGAGCCATTTCCAAAAAGGTGAAGCAATCACAAGCTGTAAATTCCTAACAAGTCTCTGCAAAGCTAGTGGTAAAACAAAAGGAGCTGAGAAGCTGTTTAAAAGCAAGAAGGGAACTTAATGTACATCAAGTCCAAATGCCCCTCTTTATAGACAATAAACTGAGACCCAGAAGAGTCCATGACTTGCCCAGGGTCATACAGTTCAACCATGGCAGAGCTGAGCCCAGAGCCAAGCCGGTGGGAGTGGTCAGCTCCAGGACTTCAGCAGCGCACCCTCTACATAACTTCCCCAAGACCCCCAGAGAGGCCTCCAGAAATAATATAGAATTCCAATCCTGAGGGAGTTCTAACAGAGATCCCTACGGACCCCGGCAAGCTTCCTCATCACAATGTCCTCTTCAATAAAGCTCTCTAACTTTGGACAGAGGCCCAATTGCTAAGGATCAGCGGCCAAGCGTGTGGAGAGTGATAGTTAATTTTATGTGTCAACTTAGCTAGGCTCTGGTGCCTAGTTGTTTGATCAAACACCACAGCTTGGCGCGGTGGCGCAAGCCTGTAATCCCAGCACTTTGGGAGGCTGAGGTGGGAGAATGGCTTGAAGAGTTAGAGACCAGTCTGGGCAACATAACAAGACTGTGTCTCAAAACATAACAAATTCGGCCAGACGTGGTGGTTCACGCCTGTAAACCCAGCCGAGGTGGGCGGATCACTTCAGGCCAGGAGTTCGAGACCAGCCTGATCAACATGGTGAAACCCCGTCTCTACTAAAAATCCAAAAAAATTAGCCAGGCATGCTAGTGCACACCTGTAGTCCCAGCTACTTGGGAGGCTGAGGCAGGAGAATCGCTTGAATCTGGGAGGCAGAGGTTGCAGTGAGCCGAGATTCCACCACTGCACTCCAGCCTGGGTGACACAGCGAGACTCTGTCTCAACAACAACAACAAAATTAGCTGAGCATGGCGGCACAGGCCTGAACTTAGGAGCTACTTAAGAAGCCGAGGCAGAAGATCATTGAGCCCAGGAATTGAAGGCTACATTGAATTATGGTGGTACCGCTGTACTCCAGCCTGGGCAACCAAGCAAGAACCCAACTTTAAAAAAAAAAAATCAAACATCAGTCTGGGTGTCACTGTGAAGGTATTTTTTAGATGGGACTAACACTGAAATCAGTGGACTTGAAGCAGATTGTCCTCCATCATATGAGTGGGCCTCACCCAATCAGTAAAAGACCCTAAAAGAGTAAAGATTGAAGTTTCCCCCAAAAGAAATTCTTTCCTGGCCTGGCCAACATAGTGATATCCCGTCTCTACTAAAAATGCAAAAATCATCCAGACATGGTGGCAGGTGCCTGTAATCCCAGTTACTCGGGAGGCTGAGGCAGGAGAATCGCTTGAACCCGGGAGGCAGAGGTTGCAGTGAGCTGAGATCAAGCCAGTGCACTCCAGCCTTGTGACAGAGTGAGACTCAGTCTCAAAAAAAAAAAAAAAAAAAAAAGAAGTTATTTTAAAGACTGCATCATAAAAACCCTGCCTGTGGGCTGGGCACGGTGGCTCACACCTGTAATCCCAGCACTCTGGGAGGCCGAGGCGTGTGGATCACGAGGTCAAAAGATCCAGAGACCATCCTGGCTAACACGGTGAAACTCTGTCTCTACTGAAACATACAAAAAAAAAATTAGCTAGGCCTGGTGGTGGGCACTTGTAGGCCCAGCTACTAGGGAGGCTGAGGCGGGAGCATGGCGTGAACCCGGGAGGCGGAGCTTGCAGTGAGCCGAGATTGCACCACTGCACTCCAGCCTGGGCGACAGAGCAAGATTCGGTCTCAAAAAAAAAAAAAAAAAAAAAAAAAACACTGCCTGCATTTCCAGACTCCTGCCCTGTGGAATTCAGACTCAAGACCAACATCAGCTCTCACCTGAGTCACCAGCTCACTGGCCTGCTCTACAGATTTCAGACTTGCCAGCCCTCACAATCACATGAGCCAATTCCTTAAACCAACTCTCTCTCTCTGTCATGCTGTCTCTCTCTCTCTATATATATATATATGTAAAATAGGATATATATAAAATCCAAAATCAAATATATGGATTATTTATATATATACGTGTGTATATATACACATATATATGTGTTTACATATATGATCTTGGCTCACTACAACCTCCACCTCCGAGATCATATATATATATATATATATCTCCTATTGATTCTGTTTCCCCAGAAATCCCTAACACAAGGAGCATGAATGAATGGTGTGACTCTAGGCTGAACATGGGAAGTAAAAAGCAGATAAATTAGTGAGTGCCTATCTCGTGAAAGGCACTGTGCTAGCATCATGTCCCGGGGTACAAACTCTGCCCCTACCCTCAAAAAGCGGAAGTTGAGTAAGGCTTCAAGGCTGAAGACTGGCAGACGAGGCGGATTATGTCACCCTCCTTTTTGAGATAAGAACATTGCAGCCTTGAGTGGTTCCAGAACTTGTTCAAGCCTCAGAACTGGTGTGTGGAGCCAAGATTCAAAACCCCATTTGCATGACTCTGAAGGCACAGTGTTTCCACTTCACCACAGCCCTGATGCATCTACGATATCTCAGGAGTCAAAGCGGGAGAAGGCTTCAGGTAAGATGGAGAGGCCCACAATGTCAAATGCTTCCAAGAGGTCAAGGAAAGAAGGTTGGATGGTGCTGGGGGCAGGGGAGAAAAGCTCCATCTGCTGCCCTAATCCAAGATATAAACAACAACTGAAGACTTCCCATGGTCAGTTCCAAAATAAAGGTATCTCTGACCCATTTAGAAAGAAAAGGAGACACCTTCTGAAATTTCTCCTGGAAGGATTCACCTGGAAATCATACCTAGTGATATCAAAGAGTCAGAAATTTTTTTTGGAGACTCAAGCGATCGGCAAAATGTAAATGGAAGAATAGGGTAAACAAAGCCACAAAGAAGGAAGTCCTGGTAATAGTACAAATAATAATAAGAATATAAGAAATAATAATAAGAATATAAGAATATAAGAAAGGCTCACTCCTGTAATCCCAGCACTTTGGGAGGCCCATGTGGATGGATCACCTGAGGCCAGGAGTTCGAGACCAGCCTGGCCAATGTGATGAAACCCCATCTCTATTAATACAAAAATTAGCCAGGCAGTGGTAGCTCATGCCTGTAGTCCCAGCTACTCAGGAGGCTGAGGCAGGAGAACCACATGAACCTGGGAGGTGGAGGTTGCAGTGAGCCGAGATCACGCCAGCCTGGGCAACACAGTGAGACTCCATCTCAAAAAAAAGAATATAAGAATGAAGAGAATGATGAATTACAGAGATGTTAAATATTATTAAATCTATGCCAGTGTATTCCACACAGACCAATTGGTATTTGGTATGCCTTTATAAATTATAAGTAACATGCAACCAGTGTTCCCAGGATGATTCTCCATGAATAAGAAGCCCTGCATTCTTGGTATATGGGTCCTCTGAATTAAGTATAGTGGGTTCACAAAGTGTATTCAAATGGAGTCATCACTGTTTCCTGCCAGCCCAGCTACTGGTCATTGCCCAGCTGGTTAGAGCCAGAGGTCTTCCCTCTGCCAGATTCAACAAGAGGGAGCATGAAGAATGCAGTCTCTTATTTACAAGCTGTGAAGCCTGCAAAAACTTTGCCGAGTGTGTCTGTCCATTTGGTGATAACTGACCTCCAGTGGCTCAAAAAGGGCGCTTGTTTGGATTAGCAAGTGTAGGTGTCTGTCCTGATTTTCTGCTCTTGCAATGCTTCCATTTACTTCAGCAAATGTGGCCTGGTGATTCACTGGAGACCAATGGTCATGTGGGCTACTTCCTGGAGGGAACTCAGAGGTGGTGTTTGGAGACACATGCAATCTTTGAAAACCCATATTGGCCCAAGTCTCAGTATCTTGTTAATTCCTAAACCGATTAATGAAGCATTACTCAGAGTAAAAAGAAGTTATAGCGTCTGCCAAAGTCCAAGCTTTCGCTCACAGTGTTTGGTTCTCGCATTTCCTTCAGGGACCTGTCAGCCTAGCCCAGAGCACCAAGGTCATGGATCCCCAAGCCTGGAAACCCACACCCTATACTGACCAGCCACAACCCACCCTCTCTGAGACTCAGTTTCCTCAGCTGGACCTCAGTCAAGTCTCTTACATCTCTCAAGTTATATGAATTGATGATTTAAGTGAATAAATGCAGTGTGAGGTATCTAGATTTCCTTAATCAGACGACACCATGAAAAGTGTTTCCACCAACACCTGAACCACCAGCAGTACAAATAGAAACTGCTTATTCCCTCAGAAAACACAAGAGAATCAACTGAAAAAAATATGAGAATTTTAAATGGTCCTGGGAAAGAGGCTTACTACACTCTTAATGAACATGACAATCCATTAGAATAGTTAAACTAACATCAGAAAGTATTGAACACCTAAGAATACACTTAACCAGAAACATGCACAAGATCTATAGGAAGAAAAGGTTAAAATGCTTATGAGGGACACAGAAAAAAATTTTAACAAACAAAAAGACCTACTTCATCTTGGACAGGAAGACTTAACAAAATTAAGATATATTAATTCTCCCTAAGCTAATCTAAAATTTTAATACCATTCCAATAAAAATACCAACAGGATTTTTTTTTGAAATGGAAAAAGCTGATTCTAAAATTTGTATGGAAAAATAAGTGAGCAAGAATACTGATCAAATTCTTATTTAAAAGATAAGATTAATGAAAAGGAGCTAGCTTTCTAAATAGTAAAATACATGCAAAGTATAGTCATGCACCACACAATGACATTTTGGTCAAAAATGGACTGCATATATATGAAAGTGGTCCCATAAAATGATACTACTGTGTATTATCTAAGTCTGGATATGTTTAGATACATAAATACTTACCATTGTGTTACAATTGCATACATTATTCAGTAGAGTCACATGCTGTACAAGTTTGTAGCCTAGGTGCCATAGGCTATATCATTATAGCCTAGGTACGTGGTAGGCTAAACCATCTAAATTTATGTAACCACACTCTATGATGTTTACACAATGATGAAATTGCCTGATATATTTCTCAGAAAGTATTCTTGTCGTTAAGCGAGGCATGCTTATATAATAATCAAAGAAATATGTATAAGATTGATACATACATAAACATATCATTGGTACAAAATAGAAAACCCAGAAATAGACCCAAATATATATGTAAATTTGTATTAAACATATATCCACATAAGAATTTATAAAAGAATACATATACATATGAGAATTTATATAATTTTAACTTTCTAATTTCAATCAGTGGGAGGGAGATGGATTATTCAGGAAATGATGCTGTGACAATAAGGTTGCCATTTGGACAAATGTTGAATATATACTCTACATGTTACAACAATCAACAACAAAAGTTCCAGATTAAAAAAACAATGCAAACCTCAAAAATAAAGCTATAAAAATACTAGAAGAAAACACAGGATTTTTAAAAAATCATCTTAATGGTGGGGAAGGCCTTCCTAATATTATATAAAACTCCAAAGCCATAAAAGAAAAGACCAATAAATTGAATTACTTTTTAGAAGAAAAGATCATCATGCCTTTTTAAAAATTATAAACAAAGTAAAACAAAAAAAAAAAAAGAAAAAATATACATATATTTATGTCAAGTATATTTCAGACACAGGGCTGCTTTCCTTAACATGCGAAGAACTTCTCAAATCAATGAGACTGATAATCCAACAGAAAAAAATAAGTAAAGAAAATGTATAGAGATGGGCAAAAAGTTCACATAAAAGGAATTACACATGGCTCCTAATCAAAGGAAAAGATGTTTGACTTCACTCACAATAAGATGAATGCAAAACAAAACTCAGAGAATCAAGACTGACAAGATCAGAATGTTTGACATCAGACTTGTGTGACCAAGAAAAACACTCCTGTCCATTGCTGGTGGGAGTACAAATTGGGGAAACCTCTGTGAGAGCAATTTGGCAATATCTATCAAAATGAAAAGTAGATACCCTTGAGTCAGTAATGCTACTTCCATAAATTCATTTTACAGATATATTTGCACCTGCGTGAAATGACGCAGATAGCGGATATTAATTGCAGCATTACTTGAAAAACCAAAGGCTGGAAACAAATGTACTTAAATATGGTGCTGATTAAATAATGACCTACCCAATATACTAAGTGAAGAAAGCAAAATGCAAAGCAATGTGTATAGTGTGCTACCCTATGTGTCAAAAAATTGGAATATATTGTGTGTGCATCCCTAGTCAATGCATACAATCTATGCAAGGAATAAGAAGTTATGGCTAGGCACGGTAGCTCACGCCTGTAATCCCAGCACTTTGGGAGGCCCAGCCGGCAGGCCACCCAGGAGTTCAAGACCAGCCTGACCAACACGGAGAAGCCCCATCTCTACTAAAAATACAAAAATTAGCTGGGTGTGGTGCGCTCGCCTGTAGTCCTAGCTACTGGGGAGGCTGAGGCAGGAGAATCACTTGAACCTGGGAAGTGGAGGTTGCAGTGAGCCAAAATCATGCCACTGCACTCCAGTCTGGGTGACTGAGGGAGACTCTAGAAGAAAAAAAAAAAAAAAAAGGAAGGAAGGAATGAAGGAAGAAAGGAAGGAAGGAAATGAAAGAAAGGAAGAAGAAGGAGGAGGAGGAGAAAAAGAAAAGAAAAAAGAAAAGAAAAGAGGGAGGGAGGGAGGGAAAGAAAGGAAGGAAGAAAGGAAGAAAGAGAAAAAGAAGTAACATCTGAGAAAGGAACTGACTGACTGAGGTAGAGGGGTGAAAAGGACAATTTTTTTAGTACATTCTATCTTATAACTTTGTGATTTTGTACTAGCCAAGAAATTTTAATTAATGCAAAGGCCAAAACTGCAGCTTCCAAGACGAGGCCTGCAGAATCCAGTTCTCTGGGGAAGTTAAGGACTCTGCCATTTTCACAAGCCCTGTGTGTGATTCTCGTGCGCATGGGAGTTGGAGAACCCCTGACACAGCGCATCCCTGGCAATGTACACTTATCAAAATAATAATAGCAACAATGATGTAAGCAGTAATGAACACTTATTTAAAAAGATAAAGCCCAAGACACCACTGCCAAGATCTTGCGCAAGTTTTCCTGAAAAAATTCTTTGGCACAGCTAAGCACAGAGATTTTACACCACAACAAGGTATTCCTTGTTCCCTCTGGTGTTCAGTTTTAACCACTGTTCATCATTTCACCAGCTTTTTTACACTTTACAAAATGCTTTACCCTAATCTTTTGAGCTAGATAAGAGCATAATAAGCTGCACTTGAAGTTACAAGAAAAGGGGAAGGGACTCACGCCAAAAATAGAACGATACCTCTAAACTTTCCAGCTAACAACTAGGCACTCTCTTGTATGTTCTAAAGAAACAACTAACTGTGAGAAATACACGTTTACTCAGTTTCTTCAACCTAGGCATACCTGTGTTGCAAATGATACTTGTGTATTTCTGGAGAAAGAAAGAGCATAGCCTCCGCTTTCAGACAGCGATGGCTTCCCTGTATGTTCTTCTCTTTCTTCACCTATTCTATTATTTTATTTTATTTTATTTTATTTTATTTTATTTTTTGAGACGGAGTCTCACTCTGTTGCCTAGGCTGGAGTCCAGTGGCAGGATCTCGGCTCACTGCAACCTCTGCCTCCCAGGTTCAAGCAATTCTCCTGCCCCAGCCTCTCAAGTAGCTGGGATTACAGGTGTGTACCATAACCCCTGGCTAATGTTTGTATTTTTAGTAGAGAAGGGGTTTCACCATATTGGCCAGGCTGGTCTTGAACTCCTGACCTCAGGTGATCCACCCGCCTCAGCCTCCCAAAATGCTGGGATTACAGGTGTGGGCTGCCATGTCCTTCCTATTTTTTTTGCCTTTAAATCAAGATGAAAAGACAACATGATGTAGTGATTAGGGGCATGTGCTCTGGAGCCACACTGCAGGGGCTCGAATCCTAGCTCTGCCACAGTGCAAACTTGGGCAAGTGACTTAACTTCTCTGTGTCTCCGTAGACACATCCCTAAGATGGGAATAGTACCACCCCCTTTACTTGGTATGAAGATGAGATAAATGGGTATATATGAAGAATTTTGCATAGAAACTGGCACACAGCGCTATATAAATATTTGTTATTCCTATCTCAGACCAGTCTTGGAGCATTAAAGAAATAGAATTCACAAAAGTAAGGGTAAAAACCTGGAAGGGAGTGATGAGACAGAGAGGAAAACTGTAGTAGCCAAAGAGAAGACACAGAAGGCGAACAACAGTGAAATGTTGATTGTTTCCAAGAAATAGAAAACCAACTACAAGATATTGAAGCAATGGGCCAAGCAAAGCAAAGCTGTTTTTTCCTTGTTCTGTGGACTGCTCCGATGCCAGACTTTTCCATTTTCCGGTCTGGATTCGTATCACTGTCTCGGTTTCATATGGGGGACCCAGATCAAATAGTTCAGCATTAGGGGGCAGTGGCAGCCCTTACTAAGCCCCCGGGTTCGTGAATATGACTGCAACTCTCGCCCTCTAGAGCCTAAGGTTACGGGAGGACTTGGCCTCCAGATATCAGATCTGAGGTGGTGAGGAGACAGGAAGAGAGGAGACTGTAAATCTACCAGCCTCCTTACTCACAGAGGGGCCCTACGAGCCCCTCAAACTCAGCCACAGAGCCGCCATCACCTTGCATACAGTCTGCCCGTGGGACTGTGAGATGTAAACGCAGATAGAAAGGACCTTCTAGACCCCAACTGCCAGATCTCGCCATTTTTTCGCTACGGAGATCCAGAGAGAGCAATCAACTTGCCCCAAAGCTATAGGATATGTAGATGATTGTTTTGACAGACCACTGATAACTGAAATATAAGCACTTCTCCTCATTAAACGTTCTTTAATCACTACATTTTAGTCATTTTTAAATGTTCTTTTAAAAGAAAGCCACCAAGCAAAATAAGCATCTCTTGAGCCAAAATAGTGACGTCAACTGTGGAATGGTCACTTCCCTGTGACAGCTACCAGGCGGCAGGGGCAGTGAAGCACCCGTCGTCACGCTGGTTCCCTAGTGCATACTTGGAATATGCTGGAGAATATTCGGAGAAGCATGGGTGCTTGCTCTGACAGGAGTCTCAGAGGTGCAGACACGCACCTGCAACATCCTAACTTTCCTTAGAAGCGATTTGGAACTATCAACCACAATATATTTATCCAAAGTCCCTATAAACTAAGACTTTCTGGCATCCTTTAAGTTGAACCAACTGAAAATACCCTTTGACTCTTCTTCTGCCTGTCCTACTGATGTCTGTCACCTTCTCCTGCCTGATCCCAGCCCCACCAGAAGGTCATGAGCAAAGTGGCCTTCTCAGAATGCAGCTGCTAAAGGCTCAGCCACACAGAATCCATCCAAGGGCCTCACGCGGTCAGAGCTGTAGGTACCACATTTTTTCCCACAGACTCTGTTTTGAAAGATTTGGTCTAGCAAGTTTATTAAAATGTTTTCCATTTAAAATATCAAAGCATATCTGACTGCCAATTAGAGCTCCCAAGCAACAGAAGATAACTAGTATTGCCACACTGACTTGCTAGTATTTCAACCCAGAAACAAAATGCATTTTAGCCAGCTGCAGTGGCTCACGCCTATAATACTAGCAATTTGGGAGGCTGAGGTGGAAGGATCACTTGAGCCCAGAAAGTTGAGGCTGCAAGTGAACTATGATTGTGACACTGCTCTCCAGCCTGGGTGAGACAGCCAGACTCAAAAAAAAAAAAAAAGAAAAAAGAAGAAGAGGGTGGTTCCATGGTGTAATGGTTAGCACTCTGGACTCTGAAAAAAGAAAAGAAGAGAAAGAAAGAAAAGAAAGAAAAGAAAAGAAAAGAAAAGAAAGAAAGAAAGAAAGAAAGAAAGAAAGAAAGAAAAGAAAAGAAAAAGAAAGAAAGAAAGAAAGAAAAGAAAGGAAAGGAAGAGAGAAAGAAAGAGAAAGAAAGAAAGAAAAAGAAAGAAAGAAAGAAAGAAAAAAAGCAAGCAAGCAAGCATCTTAATAAGCCAGCGCTGCCTGATTCTGAAAATATTTGCTTCTGCCTGCCACCTTGCTCCCCACTACACTGCTCCAACCTGAACGCACCCTGGAATCTGGCACAGCACTGAAGACTCTTTGGGTTGCCCTCCCAGCAAAGCAGCCAATTTATCTATGATCTGAAATTACATCAAATTTCCAAGGACTGCGAAAAACATTTCCCATGAGCAAGAAGTTAATTTATTTGCACTGGGAAATGAGTGGTTCCCTTTGCTTTCCTGACCCTCCCATAAGCACCAGGAAACAACATTAAGTGACCCTGAAGAGAGACCCCAGACAGAGTCTTCACTTACTTAAGATGGCCTCAAATCAGCCATGTGTGACAGAGGACATAAATTCTACAGTCCACGGCATAGGGCCTGGGGGTTCTTTAAGCTGAGGTGCAGCATCTATCTGAATGCATTCCCTTTTGAGAAATGATTAGGTCGTGTTCAGTTTCACGTGTCATACTTTGGGGGAGGAGTGCTGAAATTGTGTATCTGGAGCAAATTTAACAAACTTCTGCTTTATGCAATCATAGGTAAGAAAGTAATCATTTAAAAGCTCAGATAGTGGAGTTCATTGTGTTAGGACAGGCTATAAGAAGCACCCTCTTCCTCTGCCCACGGTAATTTATTTCATAAAAACTAGAATTATTTTTAGAATTGGAAGGAGCAATATTTGAGATCATCCCAGAAAAAGGGTCATTTGGAAGCCCCAATAAGAAAAATTCATTTTCCAATCAAACCGTATTAATTTTAACAACTCCCAACCCACCAAAAAGCACTCCAAGTAATGAGAACCATAAAAGGAGGGAGGAAAACAGACATCAGTTCATGGGGCTAATAATTTTCTTCTGTTGTCAGAACAGCCTTGTTCTATTATTAAACAATCAGGTCTCATGCATCCTCCCTCCATTTCTGCAACCCCCTGGATCAGAGGGAGTCTCTCATTTCACTCTTCTTGGCCTTGTTGAAGAAGCACAGGTGACCCATAGGACATCGGATTCTTACAGACCATAAACTGCTGATATTCCAGGTAGTCAGACATTATTCAAAGGACCTGTTGCAAATCATGCCACTGTCTTTCAAAGTCAAGTTAGTACTTAATATGTGCCAGGTATTGTGCTCGGCACTTGGCATGGACTATCTCACTTAATCCTGTGATTTATATACTGTTTGCCTGTATTTTAGATTAGAAAGATGAGAGCTGGATAACTTGCCCAAGGTCACAGAGCTCATCCACTGCCAAGCAGGGACTTGAAGCCTAGTGATCTGCTTGCATACCCAACACTCTTAACCATAGTTCTGGCCCACCTTATGATATCAGGGTGCATGCGGGCCTTACTGAATTCCCCAGAAAAACACACACACACTGGCTATGGACACTGTCCCTCCAAAGAGTAGCATTCACCAGGACTAAGGAAGACATTCTTTCTCTTGAAAGATTCAGACTGAACCCCACAGAATGACTGTAATAAGTGCAAGAAGTAAACAATACTGTAGACTCAGGGAGCCACAGTTATATGCCACCATTCTGTATTGTGAAACAGCCTCCTGATTTCCTGAAATCTACTCAACAATGAAGAAAATACAAAGAGGCTGTTGGAATCATTTCTATGTATCTTCTGATAAGGGTAACGTCTGCAACCTCAGGTGAGCTTTGAGACTTCAAGGCACGTTGCAAAAGGAAAAAAGTGAAAGGAAATCGCTCTGTTCTTGGGCCAGAATATATTTCATTCACAAAGAAAAAAAAATCTGAACTTTCTAGAATGTTTTTAACCATTGATCCCAAACAAAATGCTTATCATCTCAAATCTAATACTGGGTCCTTCCCAACTTAAAAAAACTGTCCCCAATGCACATGGAGAGTGGTAACTAACCCCATGGGTCAACTTCAAATAAGCCAAGGTATAAAAGGTATAAAACAGCTCCAAAAGGACTACGCTTTGAAAGGAAGGCCTTAAAGCATTTTGCAAACTTCACATGCACTTGTTTTATATGAGTATCTATAGCCACATAGAGCATAAAAAGAAAGCTTTGAAAAGGGAAGGAACTCACTGTACAGAAGACAAAACAATACCCTTTTTATTTTTAAAACTCTGGTGAAATAGGTTTCCATAGGACATCCCATTCAAAAAAAATTAATGTAAACCAACCTGCCTGTGGGTTAGTCACACTATACAGATTTCATCAGAGTGTTTACAGATACCTAGAGTATTTACAAATTCTATCCGTTAGGTAGTAAAGTGTTGTTGCAATTTTTCCAGCACATATTCCACAGTAAAATAAAGGGGGTATATTGGTGTTCTTGTATAAAAATCCTTAACAAATAGAGAAAGGCAATTTTCCTGAGAGAAGATTTGTTCTGAAATATTTTTCTTTAACAATTGGAAATATAGAAATGGGATGTAGTTGTAAAAGAAGCATAAGAATGTCTAAGTTAACATTTTTCTTTTAAATTATTTTAAGTACCATTAAGTTAAAATGTTTACATTCATTATAAAAAAAATGCTGTTAAATCTTATGCAAATGATTTAACACTGATTGCTGCAACGCAAATTGCACTTTTAAAAAAAATTATTGTATACATGGAAGAAAAATATCTTGTTTGCTACCCTGTTTACAAATTCTGACTGACTTCAGATCAGCCACACAATATGAACTTTGAGAAACGTCAGTCACAGTGTATGTTAAAGTTACAATGCAGTCTTGCAAACTGAGTAATATTTTTGACAAGAGACCTCATGAACCGACTCAGCCTCCAGAGATGTGTACCAAATGGCCTCAAGTGATCTTCTCCACGAACGCACGTGAAATCTGGATGTGGAAAAGGTATGAAGAAATTCTGGAACAACCAAAATTGATCAGAAAAAGTACATGATTTTGGACAAAATGCAAAATCTTTTTTAAAAAATCTCTCTCAATATTCCTTAGCAGGCAAGGCCCAGGTCCTAGTCCTGGTTTCTGGAAGCGGAGCAGGGTCCGCCCGGGAGGCGGGCTGGCTGGAGTGGCCCTGGCCAGAGAGGGAGGCAACGCGCCCAGCTGCACCGGCCCTTCCCTTCCATCTTCTCTCACTCTTCAGCAAGCCTCCTGGGGAAAACATCTCTTTCAAAATAAAGGCACGAGAATCACGTTCTGTCAGCGCAGTCGCCACTGTCTGGACTGCTGCACAAAAGCAGAGACGAGTGGAGTGAGGCCCGCGGCGGAGCCTTCCCTGCCTCTTGGCGGCATGGGCTCAGGCCAGGGCCAGGGCGCACCAGGAATCCTGTCGCACGGAGGACGTGACTTCGGCCGGCGAGGCCAGACTGACGCCTATGTAGAGCCCATCTTGACCCGAATATTTGAGCTCGCTGTTCTCGGGATTGGTGCTCTCTCCAGCGCCAGTCATCACCGGGGCACCCGCCTGGCAGAAGAGGGGGACAGAGAGGAGAGACGAGAAGGGGAGAGGCGGTTACCATCCTGCTAGTTAAGAACATGAGAACTAATGAACGGGTCAGTGCAGCCAGGGCCAGAGCTGCTCCTGGGCGGACCCAGGGCAGGGCAAGTGAGGTCGGCATTACTATCCCCTGCCCCCAGCAAGTGGGGGCTTTTCCCTGCATTGCACTGCGGTGCCACTGACCTGACCCTGGCCACTCAAGCCTTGGAAACTTTAGAACTCAGGGCAGGAGCCACTGGCAAGATGCAGAGCTGGACAAAAGGAAGGGGAACTGAAGGAATCCTATTTGTCAAAAGTGCCAAGTTCTAAGATCTCTGACGGTGAAACAAACCTCACTGTGTGGGTAAACAGGCATTAATGATGCTCGCACAACCTAATCATTTCCAAAGAGAAACGTGCGCACGTGCACACATACATATACACACACAGCTCTAACAAGGCTTATGCAGTGATGGCAAAGTCTTTTAGACTTTTTAGAAAAGCTACACAGTTCAACGTTCCCTGATAAGTGAAATTTTTTAGCACTGACTTCATGGAAAATAAGCCCGTGCATATACAGGTTTTAAAATCTACCTCATTTACCTTAATTCTTTACAAGAACAGTCCATCTCTGAAGCAGACCACACTATAAAGAAAATGCTAACATCCTCTATCTGCCATGCATGATCATGGCAATGATTTCTCTTTTTTTTTTTTGAAACAAAGAGTCTCACTGTCTCCCAGGCTGGAGTGCAGTGGCACGATCTCAGCTCAGTGCAACCTCCATCTCCTGGGTTCAAGTGATTCTCCTGCCTCAGCCTCCCGAGTAGCTGGGATTACGGGCACGCACCACCACGCCCGGCTAATTTTTGCATTTTCAGTAGAGACGGGGTTTCACCATGTTGGCCAGGCTGGTCTCGAACTCCTGACCTCAGGTGATCTGCCTGCCTCAGCCTTCCAGGGTGCTGGGATTACAGGCATGAGCCACTGTGCCCAGCCACAATGATTTCTTGAAGCACAAGTTCACCTTTCCCCTCTTCCACCCATTCCTCCTATTCATATGAGAAAGGTCAAATAGGTAACATCATATAATTTAGTAGAATCAAACCAAAATAACTAAAATCTGTTTAGACAACAGTTTGAATAAACTTGCTTTTGAGATGCTTTTTGAAAAATCTCACCATAATCATGTACTTTTTAAAATCACCTTTTTCCTTCTAAAAGTTCAGGAGCTCTTATTCCTTCCAAGCTTTCAGGGTTCCATTCTATAAATTACCAGATACTTGTTATTTGACAGAGGTAGGACATTGTGTACTTTTCAAAGAATTTCTTTTTTACATACATAATCCCATTAAATCCTTAAAACAGCCATTTCTCTGGCAGTAGACACAGGCAGAACAGAAAGGAAGTGTGCCAAGCCTCTGCGGCCTGCAAGTGAATGAGGTTCAACTCTACTCGTTTTTCCAACAAGATCTGGTTTGCTCTCAACCCTCACCATAAGCGCATGAGGCTGGGAGGAGGCAGGACTTCAGGGAGCAAGCCCTCTGAGTCTAAACACCCAAACTTCCTTCCTCCCAACCAGACAGACCAAACCCAACCCCTCCACAGGTAACCACTCCTTCCCTTTCCCAGCAGAAAGGTTTTATGAAAATCCAGCAACAACACTGGCCCCACACCCAAACTTCTGTTTACATAACGCAAGTGTAAAGACTTAAACTGAGGGTTTTAGGTGCATTAAAAAGCAAATTTCACAAAATCAGTGAGATGTCTAAAGCTTCAGATGGATTCTCGTGGCAATTCTGAAAGAGCTAAAATAATCCTGTCCAAAGAACTGAATGCCATGAACGTGGTTATACTTACAAACACAGTGATTAACTTTAGCCCTTAATTCCAGACTCTACGAGAAGCAAATCCAGTGTGGATCCAGATTTAACCCTCAAATAAATAAGCAAAAGGATGATATTCCGTTACAAAAGAATTAGTTATTTAGAAAGGAACTATTAGAGTGAGCTTCCTTATAATGATATATGTCATGTCCAACTTTGCATTGATTTTCTTATTCCAAAACTGGCACATCAGCATGCATCTGACTAAATCTGACTTCACCGCAACAAGTGTTATTTTCTGAAATGGACAAGGTTCCTGAACTGGCCCAGGAAATAGCCCATCTCAAATGGCAGGGAAATGCCAAGACAGCAGAGGGGTCTGTCACCACCACCACAGCCCACAACAAGAAACATAACCAGGCTGGGCACGGTGGCTCGTGCCTTCAATCCCAACACTTTGGGAAGCCAAGGAGGGAGGATCACTTAAGCCCAGGAGTTTGAGACCAGCTTGGGCAACATAGGGAGACCCCATCTCTACAAAAAATACAAAAGTTAGCTGGGCATGTAGTCCCAGCTATTTGGGGAGCTGAGGTGGAAGAATTGCTTGAGTCTAGGTGATGGAGGCTGCAGTGAGCTATGACTGCATCACTGCACTCCAGCCTGAGGGACAGAGCAAGATCCTGTCTCTAAAAAGTAAAAATTAAAAAAAAAAAAGAAAGAAAAGAAAAAAAGAAATATTGGCAAAGCACCAACTGACAGCCAGACACTAGACCAGGAGCCTGAAAGATAGTCACCGCCCCAGGAGCTCCCAGGCTATGTGGGTAGCCAGGATCCGTACACATTAGAAAGTTGACTGTTGGCTGCTTATCATGAATGACAAATGAATGGCTGAGACAGGAAGGTAGCCCAGGAGTCAGAAAAGGAATAGCAGAGGGCAAGGACTCCTGGGCAAGGAACCAAAGGCAGCCCGCACCGGAGCCTGGGGAGGAGGGGAAGCAGCTTGGACTCTCAAGTCCTGTCCTGATTCAGTCCCTTGCTGAATGCAGTCCCCCCGAGCCTCCTCTGTGCCCAGGTCCTCACATTTCCCACCTCAGGGATGGCTGTGACAATTAAATGAGCTCATGTGTGTAAAACCGAAGGCAAGGTGCCTTGCCATGTTAAACATTCCATAAACGGAAGCTATTGTTACCGGCGAGAGAAGCATGTTCAAAATGGGAGGCAGGACGGATGAAGAGAGGCGGTCACCTGGCCTGCTCAGAAGAAAAGCCAGCTGAAAAACAGAAGGATGAAGCAAAAGAGTGAAGAGACCATGTGGGAGAGGTAAACCAGAAGCCTGACATACAACTCTGTGTGCCTCAGTGTCCACACCTATAAAGTGGGATAAAAAGAGACGCCTATGTCATAAGGTTATTGCAAGAATTAAATTGGCTAGGCCAGGCGCGGTGGCTCACACCTGTAATCCCAGCACTTTGGGAGGCTGAGGCAGGTGGATCACCTTGGATCAGGAGTTTGAGACCAGCCTGACCAACGTGGTGAAACCTCATCTCTACTAATACACAAAATTAGCAGGGCAAGGTAGAGCATGCTTGTAAACCCAGCTACTCAGAAGGCTGAGGCAGGCTGCAGTGAGCCGAGATTGCGCCATTGCACTCCAGCCTGGGCAACAAGAGTGAAACTCCATCTCAAAAAAAAAAAATTAAATTGATTAATATATGTAAAGCCCTTGTAACAGTGTCTGAGAACAGTAAAGATTATGTCAGTATAAGCTACTCTTGTTATCTAATTATTACTGTTACGCTTAAGAGGCTTAGATGTAATTTATTCTCCTCATTCTATCCTTCAGCCCAGGCATGTTACCCCATCACCAGGCAGGGGTAGAAGCAATGGGAACATAGTCGGAGCTCAAAGAGAACCACTGACAGTTCTTCACAAAAATAAATCAAAGTGTTCTGTAGCCATTCAATGACTCCCTTTTTTATTTATTTATTTTTTAATTTTTATTTTTGAGATAGATCCTCGCTCTGTTGTCCAGGCTGGAGTGTGCTGGATGCGATCTCAGCTCACTGCAACCTCTGCCTCCTGGGCTGAAGAGATCCTCCCATCTCAGCCTCTCGAATAGCTGGGACCACAGACATGTGCCACCATGCCCAGCCAATTTTTGTATTTTTTGTAGAGATGGGGTTTCACCATGTTACCCGGGCTATTCTCAAACTCCTGAGCTCAAGGGATCCACCTGCCTTGGTCCCCCAAAGTGCTGGGATTACAGGCATGAGCTACCACACCTGGTCACTCATTGACTCTTTTTCAACAAGCCACATTAAAGAAACGTGAACACCCTGAATGTTATTCTTACACCTGCGTAACAATCCCAAAAGCAACTGGCCAAAATAACCTGTCTTTTTTTCAGACAAAATGTTAAGCTAAACCTCAAATTCCACGAGTGATGCACTCCTAAAAATGAATCTGCTCATTTGCAATTAAAAGCAATAGCTGAGCCTGCCAGAAGAAAAATGGGGCAAGTACTTGTGCCCAATGCTTGGTAGCCTTATTTTATGTGTAGATATAGTAACATTTAAACATGAAATACTGCAAAGAAAGGCTGATGTTACATGATAACACCAGTTCCCTCACTCATGGCTAGCAGGGCTACATTCCGGTACACCCACCTTACAGAACGCAGTTAGCTGCAGTGTCAAGAGCCATCCAGAAGTTTAGACCCTACTTCGCCCTGTAATTTCACTTCTGGAAATGTATTATAAGGAAATAATTCAAAAGAAGGGAAAGGCTCCGCAAAGGAAGCCAACCGTCGCAAGGTTACTTCTAATAGTAGAAACCATAGAAACAATCTAATGTCTAATAATGTGGGAATGGTTTAGAAAAGCAGGGTACATCCGCTCAATGAACTATTATGCAATTATTAAAAATAATAAGATCATGGAGCAAAATGGAAAAAAATCCTGTAACACCATGTTAAGCAAAAACCAGCAAGATATTAATGACACGTCATAACTGCAATTTATCCATGCACATGTGTAAGTATTACAAAGGTCCCCTGGGAGGAGGGGACAAACAGGGGACTAGCTGAGAGGGCCAAGTCTATTAGGCATCTATAACTTTCTTTGAATATCTTTCTTTGAATACTTAAATTGAATTGCATAGTACATCTATTTAGGTTGGTGTCAAAGTAATTAATTGCAGTTTTTGGCATTGAAAGTAATGACAAAACCCACAACTACTTTTGCACCAACCTAGTAACTTTGGGGATGAATAGAGGACGTGAGTACCAGAAAACACAAGGCACTTGAGGGACAAGCCAACCTTGATGGGATCAGAAAGTGGCTTGAAAAAATAGGAGGGAACCAGAGTCGGGGCACTAACAGAAGGGCGGGTCAGAAGGGCTCCCATCCACCCCTGAAATCATCTCCCTGCCACCTGGCATAGGACAGGGCCTGGCCAACCGCACACATGTGAAACACACAGTTCCATACAAGTTAAAACACCCAACACGTTGACTCCATGCATCAGTGTAACTTCAGCTCTCAAAACCAATATTCTCTCACTCTGTCGCCCAGGCTGGAGTGCAGTGGTGGGATCTCGGCTCACTACAACCTCCGCCTCCCGAGTTCAAGTGATTCTCCTGCCTCAGTCTCCAGAGTAGCTGGGATTACAAGTGCCCACCACTACACCAGGCTGATTTTTGTATTTTTAGTAGACTTGGGGTGTCACCATGTTGGCCAGGCTGGTCTCGAACTCCTGACCTCAAGTGATCCGCCTGCCTCGGCCTCCCAAAGTACTGGGATTACAGGCATGAGCCACCGTGCCTGGCCTCAACACCAATATTCTAAAAGCAGAAGGCGTTCAGAGTTGGCACAACGACTCTTCTTAAGAAGAGTGGCTTGTCCTGTTATTGTTCATCTTTCAAGTCCCTTTCCCTCACTAATGATAGTCAAGAGCTGCCTACTGAGAATCAGTACAATGTGTGTGTATGTGGGCCGTGGGGGGTGGAAATCAGAGAAAAATGTAATATGATCCTGGACCTAATACACACACATACAAACACACATATAAATTTCAATTGGTTAATATATTTTCCCACAAATAATCCAACCCTTCAAAGGACTTTAGTTCAGATTGCAGACATTGCAACCCAGTAAAAGCAGGCACTTCACTAACCTAGACCAACCTAAACAAACGTTCCTGAACAAAAGGGAGGGAGAGCTCCGGAATGCCCACAGCTCAACCATCCTCCCTCCTTTCGGCAGGCAGCACAGGCCAGGCGGAGGTCCCTGCTCTCTCCCTGATCAAAGTGCAAGGAGGGTGGAGCAGAAATCGGCTCTGTGTTTCCATTCAAGGCTTATCTGCCCTCCACCCTCCCACAGACAACTGAAAATGGAGGTACTTCCTGTTGAAAGAATGTGTTATCAGGGCCAGACCCAGCCTGGGCTTACCACTGAAAGCTGGCCGGGTTAGGTGGGAGACAGGCAGAGCAGCTGGGCTGGAAAACTCTCTCCAAAAGGAATAAATGACTTCAGGGAGAGCTTGGGCTGCTACAGATTGGGACATGGAAAATATCTGCTAGCCTGAGAAGCAGCCACAGTTCATCTTTAGATCACCTGGAATTTTTTTTTTTTTTTTCCTGTGAGGAGCCTTCACTCAATTTTGGACACATATCTGAAAAGTCAAAGATTTCTGATTGGATCAACTCATGGATACAAATGCCCAGCAGTGTCTCTCTGTTTTCCTTCATTTCGCACATCCCATAATGGGGAGGGCGAGAGACAGCTTCTGATGGGAAGGCAACACAGCCGAGAAAAGGAAACCCTGAAAGGGCGTAGCCTTTTCCAGAGAAAAACATGGGTTCTTTGGCTTGTGGATTACATGCATACATTTCCTTTGAGGAAGAAAACCAGAGAGGAGCGTATCGGGCATGCTCTATCTTCCTTGCTGGAATCTCTCTTCATGCAGTCTCGGTCTGAAGAAAGAAAACACGGCGCCCCAGGCAGGCTGAAGGACGACCGTGTGATCCTTCCCAGAGCAGACGACTTTGATGGTGATCACACTGCCTCCTTCACTGCAAGGCAGACTGTCGGCTCCCCCAGCCTCTGATCCGTCCTTCCTATACATCTCAGTGAGATTGTGCTTTCGGCTTTTTCTTGTGTGAGGGGAAGCCAGCCGTCCCTCACTGCCAAAGCTCTTCTCTGCTTTTGTAACCTCTAGGTTAGACTCCTGTGGTGCTTTATAGCTGCCTTCCTCAAAAGAGGAATTAAAAACTTTGTATAAATTCCAACAAAGGGGAAATGCTTTCCTGCAAATCGTAACTTCCACTATATAAACTACGATTATTTCAGTTTGGCTGGAGGTAACAGATGACCAGACACAAAGTGACTCAATAATAGTTTAGAAGGTGACACATGAAAGACACATGAACACATAGATTCTGTCTCCACCAGGACATGTGAAAACGAATCACAATGAAACTCGAATTCTTAACAACTTAATAAAACAAAAAAACACAGACAACTTCTCTCTAGAGGGAGAGTCACCGTCACCTCAGCTGATGACCTAACTATTCAGCAGAACAGTTTTGTATTTTTTTTTAATTCAACAAACAAATTCCTTACTGGAAATTTCACCAGCTGCTCCCCGACTCTGCCCCAACCCCTAACCCTCTAGCCCCTTCTAGGCCTGAGTAGGCAAGGATATAGCCACACCAAGGGATCCTGCCCTTTTCAAGAAGAGGAAAGCAATTCTATGCACATAATCTATTCCGGACAAAAGAGCAAATTGTTTTATGTATCTGTGCACACTCAACAGCAAGCATGCTGTGGTGAAGAAAGGCACCAGTGAAACTCTGTAAGTATTCTGGGATTATCACCAAAACACTGATGTACAAATAGAAATTGCAAGGGAGAGGGTTTGTCCCACAACTTGAAGTCAATGAGCACCCTAAAGAAAAAGCTTATCTTCTAAATGAATCAGAATGAATCACACTACTAATCTTCAAATTAAGTGGGACAGAATCCTGAGGCAAGATTTAAAACCTGGTGAATTATGATCTTAATTTTTATAACAAAACTCACTTTTCAGGAGATGGATGAGCATCTTAATCTCTCCATCTTAATTACAGAAAACCTACCAAGAAGCATTTACAATGCACTTAAACCACAGAAAGCATTAGGAAAGTACTAACTAAGTATCAGAAGGAATAAAAAATTTGCTCTCAGAGAAATACAAATCTCTAAAATGTGTTTACTTTCTTAACACCATAACTCTACACCTCTAAATTTCCCCGTTAAGAAAGTGAGGATCTTATTCTAATATCTTGGGATGAAAAAAAAAAATGCCATGCAAATAAAGCTGATCACTATTAACTTCCAAGACCTGTATTTAAGTAGTGCTATTCTTCTTAAACTTCAAAGAGGTCTCCAGGCATCTCCCACTTACTCTACACAATACTCCTCAGGACCAGATGGTAGGAATTACTTTTCCCCTTTAGTAGAAGGAGGAAAACAGAGGATTTACAGAACCTTGGCAGCTCACTATACTCACACAGACAGAGCTGGAACTAGCGCCTGGCTGCTGGAATCCGTTTCCTCCCAGCTGCTAATCCGTGAACCCCCAGAATAAACTTTTGACCATATTCAGGCTTCACCACGAATCAAGCAACTAAATTTAATGACAGCTTTAAATGTAAAATACTTGTGTTTAATAAAATTAAAATATGGTTCTGCAGCATGTGGCCCAGCTCTGGTGAAACCGTGCCAGGCCAACAACCAAATAGGCAGCGCACCATCAAGTCGGATCATGATTTAAGCATCGTCAGATGTTGACTTGGAACTGTTTACTCATAAGACCCCAACAGGACATTAAAATCAATGCCTTGTTATGTACTTGTTCAAATCATTCTTAAAATATGAGGTTAATAAAATAATGCCTTTGTGCTCAGTCTCACAAATTCCGAGTACCGAGCCTTTTAAAAAGCCTGATGTGATGGGTAGCTGACTGGTGAATTGTCATACTGCCAACACCTGTCTTTGGAGATGCTTTTTTAAATTATTAAAATTTCAGAGAAAATTAACAGGTAGGTCTAAACACGAACAGAACTAACAGATTGTACTTAATTCATATCCACTGGATCTTCATACTGCTAGTAACTCTTCTGGCAGACACCCATGAAATGCATAATAAATTACTTTTGTTCCAGTAAAGGAATTCGTTTTCTTCGAAGATTCATTTAGCAATAACCTTTCAGAGCAATCTAAGCCAGATTTCTTAAATTTGGCCATGTTTTCCCGTAACATTATTTCATGTTTTCTGACAATTTTGTATATTCTTATAGGGGTGGTGGGGGGGGGGGAAGAAAATTGCAAAGAATCTGTAATTTGAAAGAAAAGCTGTGTTCTGGGATGAGGCTGTAAGAAATGGTGAATAACTTCTGCCCATACTTATTCTTTATCCAGTATTCTGGCTATCAGATAGTGATAATGAGTCACTTATTAAATAAACCACAATTCTGTGATAAATTATGTGGACATATGTTACAAACTATTTAAAGCTTTACCGTTTTCTAATGTACATACAAAGCCATTGGATACTGATGTAGCACACAGTGCATTTTTTAACTACTTCTTACCATCCTCCCTGTCATACACACACACACACACACACACACACACACACACACAGAGGATTCAAAAAAAAAAAAGGAAGTCTAGAAAAAGCCTTGAGATCAGAATGAAAGTATGCAAATCCGCATGCTTGAACATTCCCTGCTGGGGTGACGTGTGACTTTCATGCGAAGGCCAATGTGGTCAGACAAGAACGTGAGTTATTAGAAGGGGCTGTGAACGTAGAAAGAAAGGGAGCCTGGCACATAGGGAGCATGAAGATAAAACGCCAACGAAATATTTATGTTCATGGCTTGTAGCATGTGGCAAGTGGGATATTAATAACTCTGATGATTGGTCAACTCCCTGGGAGTGGTAACAGCCCTGGACTGGGAGGCAGGAGACGTCGGTTCCAGTCCCGGCTTCAACACTGGCTTGTTTTGTGACCTTAAGGAGTCACTCCGGATCTTGGTTTATAAATGAGGCAATAATAATATCTAACCACACAACTCTCTCACAGACCCTTTGGGAGATTAATGATTTTTTAACCCCTTTGCTACTCATTTAGAAACGAGTGTTTTGGACGATAGACTCTGAAAAAAAAAAAAAAAAAGAATAGGTACTTGCCTATTAAGAAATGCTTTTACAGTGATTTCTTCATAAATATTCATTAAAGATAATTTGAACATTCTGAAAAGTTCCAAAACTTAGCATTTGCTTGTGTATGGATTTAAATCGTAGCATTAGAAGATTTCAGTACTGCAATCTGTGTTTCTCTTAAAAGAACCTTGTTATAACCACATTAGCTATGTCAACAAAAGTTAATTTTTACTACTTTTTTTTTTTAACTTAATGTTACCCAACTGCCATATTCTTCCTACCACTACACATTTGTTTTCTAAGTATAACACTGATAAGAAAATTTGCATTAAGTGCCTTAAATACATTCTTGGTCAAGAGCAAAAAATTTCTCTCACACTGTTTTCCCACCTGTTTCAGTGGGAGGATATCTGATGCTGAAATTATTAATCAAAGTTAGTCAAATTTCTTTAAGAAAACATTCTTTCTTCTCTCTAAAGATTTCAAAGAAATGAACTGATATCACATATTAATCTAACACGCTGTAGTGGCAACAACATTGACCGCATCAGCCAGACCTGCGGCCAATTGCTTCTCAATTTGACACCGGACCTGGGAACTGTTCTTTACCTTCTGCATCTCACTTAGAAGGAGGAGTAAAAAATAAAATGTATCTAAAGCACCTGGCACATAAAAGGTACCTGACAGAAACTAATTTCCTGCCTCCCTATGTTCACTATCTTATAAGTGAGAGAGTATAGGAAAAGCAAAAACTTCTCCAAAGCAAGAGCACTATGATAAAATCGAAGACCAATCCACCACTGTTTGCCTCTGGAGTCCTCTAGAAGCTCTGTGGCATATTCAAGTTAAAAATGAAGCAGTAGGCCGGGCGCGGTGGCTCAAGCCTGTAATCCCAGCACTTTGGGAGGCCGAGACGGGCAGATCACGAGGTCAGGAGATCGAGACCATCCTGGCTGACACAGTGAAACCCCGTCTCTACTAAAAAATACAAAAACTTAGCCGGG
Source organism: Macaca mulatta (assembly GCF_049350105.2). Taxonomy (NCBI): domain Eukaryota; kingdom Metazoa; phylum Chordata; class Mammalia; order Primates; family Cercopithecidae; genus Macaca; species Macaca mulatta. The sequence continues at coordinate 70,215,548 of NC_133423.1, forward strand.
CGAGGTGGCGGGCGCCTGTAGTCCCAGCTACTCGGGAGGCTGAGGCAGGAGAATGGCGTGAACCCGGGAGGCGGAGCTTGCAGTGAGCTGAGATCGTGCCACTGCACTCCAGCCTGGGCGACAGAGCGAGACTCCGTCTCAAAAAAAAAAAAAAAAAAAAAAAATGAAGCAGTAATTTTCTGCTCCAGCCCCAGCAGTCTCTTGCATTAGAGCTCGCCTTCATAGGTTCCTCGGAGCAACTTAACAGTATAAGCACAACACAAGTCCTTCACAAACGTTCCTTTCAGCTCTTTCACAGGAACTATAATTTTGTGACCAACCATAGTGCACAGTAAATCAAAACTAATTCCATCACTTGGAGAAAAAGACAGCGGAGTGTAAATCTGCTAATAAAGACTCCCCCTCTACTGGAAAATGCATAGTAAGCTACAGGACCTACTAAGGTGTTTTTCTATTTCCACCACGGGATGCAAATATTATATGTGAAATAAAATCTATAAAAACCATTTAAAATATTTACCTGCCTAAGCTTTCTTCAGAGGCCTTATAAAGCACATCAAATAATCTTAACTTGAGTCAGTCCCTAGATCACTGCTGTTGGCCACAAGCACTTATGGGTGCTTAACTCCTTCAAACGACCACACAGCTCAGGGGTGACTACATTAGGGAAATAGGTCTAGCTAAGCACACAGCATCCTAGAAGCACACAGGGGACGGGAACGATGACACCTATTTACTAGCAAGAAACAGAACAAAAGAGTGGTTAAGATACACCCAAACAGGCCCAGATGCAGCCAGCGAGGAACCTGAGTCTCTATCTCTCAGGTTATTGTCCACCTCTCTTTGTGGAAGTTGTGTATCACCAGCAATGCCCCACAAAGGTGAGGACACACATTTCCCATCCCTAACACGCCATGTCTAATACGTTTCCATTAGAAGAGGTAACCAGGCAGCCACTCCAACCACCCGGCCCCCAGAATCCCTGGAGGCAGAGAAATCCAGTGCCGGCCTAAAGAAGGTCAGCGCATAGAACCAGCTGCCGGAGATGTTTTTCCTCCCTAATTGTGAGGAGGAAACTCTGCTTGTAAACTTGACAAGCAGGCGCATGCTACATTTGTTTACATCAATTATCAAAATACAGAACCCTCCAGTAAGAAGGTCCTAATTGTTGGACTCAAGTGTACAGACAGAAAACACATTTGTCACCGAAGCAGGATTTAAATAAAGTCCATCACATCATTTGGGCCCTGACGTTGATTTGAAATATTTTCAACTATCTACTTTCCACCCGCTCTATCAGCCTCACTTCCTGCCTTTGGCTTCTTACACCCTACACTCCAGCCACAATGAACTAACTATTTCCCTTCAGCTCCAAAGATTCCCATGCCTTCTTCTTTCCTGGATACCTCTGTCCCAATTTTTTCCTTGTAAAAATCCTAACTAATTATAATTTCCTCTACTCTGTGAAGCCATCTCCAACTCTAGCTATCATTCCTTTAAAGCACGTCCAAATCTGACCAGTAGTAAGATCTATGTCTATACCTGTCTCTCTCCACCCACCCCTACCACCTGCATGTTTTAAACAATTCCAGATGTGGCACTTTGTTTTACTCAAATGGAACAAGGACCAGTAAAGCAAGGGCTGGTCAGATATATTTCTCTCTCCATTTACCTTCAATACTTTATGTTTAATGATGATTTCAATATTATATGGGTAGTTTTAATATTAAATAGGGTTTACATTTTTTTTCATTTTATTTTAGAAATAGAAAGAGACAGGAGTCTTGCTATGTTGCGCAGGTTGATCTAACTCCTGGACTCAAGTGATCCTCCAGCCTCAGCCTCCCAAAGAACTGGGATTCCAGGCATGAGCCACTGCACCTGGCCTAATTTTTTAAAACAATTATTTATAGAAACTATTTTGAGGCAGGCATAATATGTTCAGTGACTTCTCATTCTCAGACATTGTCTTATTGCTAATTTTTCTGTAGCTGCCATTTTCAGATATTATTGCTAATTTCATCTCCAAATTAATCCCTATTACAAAAGAAATTAAGAAGACAACTTTTTATCTATAAAATTTGGGGATTGAGCTATAAAGTATCCTCCAGTTTTACAAATTTTGAGTTATAAGAGGAGAAATAGGAGGAGTAGGGCCATTTGTGGACTACTTATTAAATCTTATTGCAGAGATAGAACATTACCATGTTTCTCTCCTAAATAACAACCAAAAAAAAAAAACTATAAAATACAATTCAGTCAATAAATGAATTTCAAGGGAAAAAAGGATTTTAATATTCTTACAATCCATAGAGAACAAAAGCCAAAGAAATTTTTTTTTTTTTTTTCTGAGACAGAGTTTCGCTCTTGTTGCCCAGGCTGGGGTGCGACGATGCAATCTCAGGTCACTGCAACCTGCAACTCCCGGGTTTAAGAGATTCTTTTGCTTCAGCCTCCAGAGTAGCTGGGATTACAGGCATGCACCACTGTGCCTGGCTAATTTTGTATTTTTAGTAGTGATGGGGTTTCTCCATGTTGGTCAGGCTGATCTCAAACTCCTGACCTCAGGTGATCAACCCGCCTCGGCCTCCCAAAGTGCTGGGATTAAAGGGGTGAGCCACCGCGCCCAGCCCAAAGAAAATCTGATTATCTATTTAGATCAACTAAATATACATTTTTTAGTAAATCTGCATAGATAAGAAAATTCTTAGCCAGAAAGAAAGACTATTTTTGCCACAGAAAGAAACCATCTATCACAAATTAAGTTTAACATACATTTTTAATAAACAAACATAATTTCAAAAGAAAAAAAATAGGCAATATTTTAAGCAGGGCTGCATGGCCATGAGGCCTCCTGATCTCAGACAGAAACACACGGCCCTCCCTGTGCCTGCAGCACACGCACAGCCTATATAACCAAGAGAAACTGAGTCATCCGGTGGCGAGGGCATTGACTTGCTGACTCTTATCTGAAGGAATGTCTCCTTTCTGCTCAGACACAGGTCTCATGAAAGCACAGATTAACAAGTATATAAAGCTAAGACATGAGGTTTCAGAGCAGCACAAACATTTTCATGGCATTAGGACAACTTATCCCAGAAGAATGCCATGCCCTAGGAATTACGCCCACACCTTCATTCCTGCTAGGGGAGGGGAGCCCTGGAGCCCCCTCTCCCAGAAGCAGACAACCACGATAGACCCCTTCCACGACACTCAGCTCCTGTGGCTCCTTTCACCCTGGCCAAGAGAGCTCAGGACACTGGTGTCATGCTAAGGCCCCGGTGCCATCACTTAAATGGCCGCATGAAAGGCAGGTCAGAACCCTGTTCCTGTCATGTCCCAGGAGTTAAAATAAGCCTGCTGGGAATGCCTACCGGTGATCTACAACTGATTTTTCAAGGGGGAATTAAAGTAAATAGCATGTTTCATATGGGCCTCTGGAACAGTTTTTTACTTCCTTGCTATTACAGTCATTAGAGAAGGGCAGTGATACTGCTACTTATACCTCTAAATGGAGGGATATGTGGCCCCCAGTTCCGTCTTCTGCTGGGAGTGTGCCTGAGATCGCCCTTTGCTTTGTAGCTCCGTGGCCCCATCAAACTAGGGTCACCCTGCACTACTAATTTCTACCAGTCAGTCACAGGGAGCGCTGGAGATCCGTGGGGTGGACGCATTACCTTAGGAGGCTTAAACTCCAAGCCAACCTCAGTGCTGTGTATGTAATACATATACTTTCTAAACACCAGATACAACCTTGCTATGTGGATCTGATATTTTCTTCACGCACAGCATTTCACAAAATCCTATAGGCAATCAGTCACAAAGCCAGCTGCCGTCTAACATCACGCACTGTGACCAAAATGGGAAAATGACACACCTTTGTCAACACAGCCACCTTTTAAAAATGCTTCTACCAGCTGTTCACAGGTGGCTCCTCCAGCAGACTCTTCACAGCTACTCGGCTGCCACATGGGCCATGCCATACACATGAAGGCTCAGCCCACCCAGAGAGGACATCAAAAAGTGCTAAGGGATCCACGGTCATATGCGGGCACGCCATGAAAACAACCTAGGGAAACCACTCAAGCCTACTACAGGTATTCTTACAGCTTCCAAAGGCAGCCAGCAGACGAGTAGCTGTTTCCCCACAATGGCCACAGCAGGTAGAGGCTTTTGGAGACAGCCATGAAATAAATAAAACCCTGCAAGCCCAGGCACCAGTCGTGTGCTCGGAACAAGGCCAGGAGTCAGTCCCCGGGGAACTGGGGAGGTCTGTAGGCAGGCCAGCAACCCTACCCCCTGCCCAGGTAATTGCAGTCAGACAGCGTTTCTGCAGCCCAGCCCAGACGCTGGAGAGATGCCCCCTGGCTGCAGCTCACACCAGCCACTCCCAGCTTCTCAGTCCCCATGGAGGCTGCCTAGGCTACGGAAGGGATGGAAGCTTGCAGCTGAAGACCTGGTATGAAACTAGTACTCTCAAACTCCATCGTTAACATCCTTGTTGCTTTGCCTCATCCCTGGTGGGGAACTGATCTTTCCTCTGAAGAGCAATGACCAGCAAGCCACCTCCATTTGCTCTGTCCCTGGCAAGAGATCCTTGGACAGTAAGCCTAGGATCAGAGATAGAACTCCCAAGGCCTTTCTTCTAGCCAGACCGTGGCCCTTTCCACTGCCTTTTCACTCCTTTCCCTGGAGGGCAACTGATAGGACCTGCTAATAGCCAATTTGGAAATTTTACATCACAAAATCACAAGACTCCACCCACAATGGTTCCAAGTCCCCAAGCCCACTTTGGGTATATATCGACTTCAGTGCAATTTATCATTCAAATTAGTCTTTTTGCCACATTTAAGCTGGACTGTACCACCACCAAAAGTGACTTGGAGCTGGCAGCAGTCCTCATTTCAGTTAGGAGAGAGGCAGCTCCCTCCCTGCTTTAGAAAACCAAATTGTTTTGCCTCTAGCTACACAATTGCTCCTGAGGACTAGGGCATAATAAAGGATATTTTTAGGCCAGGCACGGTGGCTCACGCCTGTAATCCTAGCACTTTGGGACACCTAGGTAGGTGGATCACTTGAGGTCAGGAGTTCGAGACCACCCTGGCCAACATCCCGTCTCTACTAACAATACAAAAAAAAAAAAAAAAAAAAATTGGCCGGGTGCGGTGGCTCACGCCTGTAATCCCAGCACTTTGGGAGGCCGAGACGCGTAGATCACGAGGTCAGGAGATCGAGACCATCTCGGCTAACACGGTGAAACCCCGTTTCTACTAAAAATACAAAAAAATTAGCTGGGCAAGGTGGCGGGCGCCTGTAGTCCCAGCTACTCGGGAGGCTGAGGCAGGAGAATGGCGTGAACCTGGGAGGCGGAGCTTGCAGTGAGCTGAGATCGTGCCACTGCACTCCAGCCTGGGCAACAAAGCAGAGACTCCGTCTCAAAAAAAAATTAGCTGGGTGAGGTAGTGTATGCCTATAATCGTAACTTCTCGGGAGGCTGAGGTGGGAGGATTGCTTGAATCCAGGAGGTGGAGGTTGCAGTGAGCTGAGACTGCACCATTGCACACTCCAGCCTGGGTGACAGCAAGACTCAGCGTCAAAAAAAAGAAAAAAAAAGTTTTTAAATAATCTTTTCATTTCCCAAGAAACATGTTCTATTTACCACTTTCAATCCTCAGTTACATCTAACCTGCCTGTAAAACACAACGCCCTGGCATGGAGTCCACCTTTATAAAGCCTAAAAACATCCTTTACCATGAGTCTGCAACAAAAAACAACTAAAAGGTTTCTTCCCTTGTGAAACTCTGAAAAGATGTTTTGTTTCATTACAGAAAAAGCTCAAAAGAATTTGGGTCGGAGGACAAAGAAAAACATCAAATATAATTTTAAGCACAGTTTAAACATTCTGTTTTAAATAGTTAATTTTTGTTTGTTAAAGCCAGTAAAAATACGGTGGAAAGAAACCAGGTCTGTGGTTCCCAAACACCTCCGGGGCAGTAGTTCCAATTTCACCTGGGGCACTTGTTCAAAAACAGATATCCAAGCCCCACACCCAGAGACTCTGACTTGGAAAATCCAGGGTGGGGCCCAGGAATCTCTAGTATTTTAAAGTACCCCAAATAATTTCAGGATAAAACTAAATGTAGAAAACAATTACTAAGTAAATAGGCATTTAAATGCTGGTGTTTAGTCCTAATCTAGTCTCGGTATAGTCCCAAGGGTCACAAGGGCACATTTTAGAGTCCTGCTTACCGGAGGCCCTGCCTTGGAGCTCACTGAGGTCTGAGGGAAGGCCCAGTATTTTTTCGAAGGGCATTCCAGGTAAATTTGGGAAACATTAGGATGGGAAGATGCTCTTTACTTGAGGCAAACTGAGTTTTGGTCACAGCTTTACAAGAAGCTAAGTCTGTGATCCTCACAAAGACCCAGGCATCTCCTGTCCACAGTGGCACAAATCACTCCTAGGTTTTGTCGTAGCTGAAATAAACCCCGGTACAATTAAGGTGCATTAGAAGAAGGCAAGCTCTCCCAGCAAGAACACAATTGGGCAAAGGAAATCAGTGAGTACAGCAGCACATAATGCTTTATGATGAGCTTCGCTTTGGGTGGATGATTAAAAAAAGGCTGGAATCAATACGATAAACAAAAGCTACTTAAATGTTACAGGCACTGTGATCGATGGCACCACTGACCTCATAGTTCTTCTGGTCTACATTAGAAATACATAAATATATACACATAATATATATAGCAACTCTGATAAAAACCTGGAAATAAAACAATTTAAAACTCTTTAAACCAAAACTTCTTGCTTTTACTTGAGTTAATTTAGCCATAAAGAAAATGATACAGATCTTAATTAAGAGGTTTGTAAAGTACTTAAGTTTGTCATTTTGTTGACATTTAAATGTAATTTCCTCTGAAAACTATTCTTAGGTATCAACTAACTAAACTGAACTGTTGGTTTAGATTATTGTACTACCAGATAAGATAAAATTTGAGATAATTTACTAGAGAGCAACCCAGTCATTTAGGAGTCTATGCTGTTTTAACACTTACCCCTGAGGCTGTAGGTTGTGTTGTGGGGGAAGTATTTTTGCTGCAATCATCTGAGTTAGAAGAGGTGGAAGTTGGAGTCATGGGAATGGAATTATTGCTATTACCTGCAACAGTCAAAATTAACCTTATAAATACACATATGCTCTACTGTTAAGGTTGGCAAATACTTTACAGCCAAATGTCATTTTAGTATATTTACCAGAGCAAGTCTTTGATTTATTTATGTTCTTAGGTTTTCGTTTCCTGGTTTGAATTCCCTCTTTCTTCATAGCAAGTGGTCTGGGCACCTAAAAAATTTTCACATAGGCCATAAATTTAATATTATATTGAAGAAAAATCAAAGACCCAACATTGGCACTAAAAGCCCTCATTTAAAAGAATTTGGCAGCCGGGCGCAGTGGCTCATGCCTGTAATCCCAGCACTTTCGGAGGCCGAAGCAGGTGGATCACCTGAGGTCAGGGGTTCAAAACTAGCCTGGCCAACATGGCGAAACCCTGTCTCTACTAAATATACAAAAATTAGCCAGGCACGGTGGCAGGCACCTGTAATCCCAGCTACTTGGGAGGCTGAGGCAGGAGAATCACTTGAACCCAGGAGGTGGAGGTTGCAGTGAGCCGAGAGAGCACTACTACATTCCAGCCTGGGCAACAAGAGTTAGACTCCATCTCAAAACAAGAAAAAGAAACAAGAAAAAAAAAGAACTTGGCATAAATTTCAATCCAATTTTTATACACACTCAAGAGATCCCAAGTGCACAAAGACTACACTTTCCTCATCAAATGCAGAGATTCCTTCAGAAAGAATGAGATGATTTGTCAAGGAGAATTTAATTCCTTCAACTTAATGTTTATTGTTTGAAATGAGTAGCTATTCATTGAATAAGAATTATTTCAAAGAGATCATGTATCTCCTTCCTCCTACAGATGCAAGGTTATTTTTCTATTTTTTAAGATTGAGGTGTTTATAATGCTTTGTGCAGTCCTTTAAAATGAACTATGAAATATTTCAAACTGTAACTATTAAATGCATTATTCCTTTGCATAAATGTCTGATTACATTCAAAATTATTAAGATATATAGACCAGTGATTGTGCATTTTTGATTGATTTCCTTAATTGTGCAGTTTTAAAAATGGTTACTACCATATTACCCATTCTAAAATACACATTTTTCACACTTTCGCATTTTGAAAACTGGAATGTGTCTTAAATGAACGTTTGCAATAGTTCAATTGGTGGCATTTTTTGTCTCCTACTTGTGCATAAGATAATATTTCATATTATAATTAAAAGCACCTTCGATTCAATAAAGTAAATATATTCAGTATGTACACTGAATATATTAAACATATTCAGTAATAAATCATATGCATTCAAATTTTTCACTTGAGTATCTTTCATTTGCTGATTTTTTATAACTGAAATCACATACAAACCAGACACTAAATGTATATATAAGTGAGCAGAATACATGGCATACCCCATGGAGTTTCATGTAGAGTCCACAAGCATTGCACACGGGTTCGCCCTCGGCGTTTCTGCGCCATAAGGTGGTAGTTGTGGTGTGACAGTTGGCACAGGACAATCCAAGCCGCCGTGATGAAGGCTAGAAACAGTACAAGAACAGAAGTGGAAAAACATAAGTGACATATATATATATATATATATATATATATATATATATATATGCTACATACATACATTAAGGTATTTTGTCCCTGTCATCAACAAGCATGTATCTATTTTATTATAAATGAAATGGTCCTTAAGAAAAAAAATTGCAGTGTACTTAGACTGACTTTTCTGGACCAAGAAATCTGAGGTCTGCATAGTGTGCTAGACCCTATAGATTTGATTTATTCCTCCAGCTACCCTGTCTCCATGGATTCAAGAATACCAGGGAGCAGTCATATAGTTGGCCAACAACTTCATGCAAAGCTTTTACCAGCGTCCTAACAAGGAGAGTTTCACCCACGGTTTCTTCTCCAATTTAGAGTTTCCCAGATACTCCTGGTATCTTTTTTAGGGGAATTAAAAGATTTTCTAAAAGTTGGCCAAATAGAGTTATATTCAAAACACACCGGAAGTAACAACACAGGTAGACATCAACATGAGAGTGCCCCACCTCCCCCCAGGCCCGCCCCCTACCGTGGACAGCAGTTGGCGGTGCACTATCACAGGTCTGAGATTTAAGTCATGAAATGCAATCACAAGCCACTTGCCAATGTGGTAAATGGCTCTGGGCAGTCTCCACTTCCCCTGAAAACTGGAGATCATCAGGTCTGTTTCTCAGATATATGTAAAGGAGTAAACCAGAAACTTTGAAAGGGCCTTTGAAAGTAGATTAATGGAAACTTTGAAAGTACATTAATGGAAATGGATTTCAGAAGAGGGGTAAATGTTTTGTAAAAAAAAAAAAGAAATATCTTTAAGCACATTCCATAATTACCATCATGATTGCCTGCTGCCTGTATTTTTGTTTTATCTATTTTACAAAAGACACAAGCAAATTTTATGGCATCATCTTAATGCTGCCATTGTCTTAGATGCAGTGATACTAATATATTTGCCCTATCAGTATTATTCTCAACTTTTGTTCATACAAAGGGTTAATTGGTATTACCAGAAAAGGTAAAAGGCCACCTGTCTGCCACTGTCACTCCTATTTCCATGTTTTCTTTATGCCCACAACATCCTTAAAGGGAATTTATTATCTCTAGATTACTACATGTTAATTATAAAGGATGGGAGTTTAAGCTAATATAATTTCCTACCCAGAATGGCAAAATATAAAACTTGTTTTTAAGTTGACAAGCTTAAATTTCCTTTTAAATGCTGTAAATTACTATAAAAATTGTGACACAGCTTCAGTTAAAAAAAAAAAATGCATGCTTGCTTCCATAGTAAAATTGGAAGGATACAGAGAAGATTAGCATGGCCCCAGCACAAGAATGACACCCAAATTCGTGAAGCTTTCCATATTAAAAAAAAAAAAATTAGAGAAAGATTTGGGACCAAACCAAGTTGAAAATTACAAAATTTGCGAAGTTAAGAAAAATCAATTGTAAAGAATGAAGAAGAGAAATGTAAATTGAATATGTATCGAATATTCACAGATTAAAGGACAGAGACTTCCAAAATTTTTGCTGGCAAATTTAAAAGATGAAATTAAAATTTGCGTTTATGATTCACATCCTGCTGCATTACTTAGCATCACTCTTTACAGATAAGTTATAAACACAGAGAGACACCGGCAAACGTTTTAGCACTATAACATTTCTAAGAAGTCAGCGCTAAGAATCAATTTGCCTTTAGTTGAAATGAGTATGCTTGGCTCACAGGAGAGCTACCTGGGAAACTGCTTTGCTAAAATCACGACAACATATTAACAAAACTTTACACATCCAGGCTTTTCTTTTTTCTTTGTGGTTAAAAGAAAATAATTTTTTAGGAAAGGATTCCTTTTTCTTCATAAATGTGAAATCAGTAAACGAGGGACAGGAAGGTTCACTTTATAAACCAGTCATTTATGACAGTTTCCAGTGGAATTTGGAGCCAATGTGAAGCAAACTTGTTATCAGAATTTGCCATTATAACAAAGGACTTTATGACTGTCAACTGCAGATCATAAGTGAAGCCAGTCCTCATAAACATGTGAAATGCAGGTGAATGGGTTATAAAAGTTCCTTGTAACAAGCGATCTCAGTCATATTCCTCACTGACAAGGAATTCAAGTTACACCATAAATCTCTTACTTTGCAATGTATTGCGAGTTCAGATTCACAGTGATTGGTTCTATACTGCTGGCTAAACAAACTTGAGTTCAACATTCTGTTTCTGAGAACTAAGCCAGATCCATCAAAACCATAAATAAGAAGCCCACAAGGAGACCTCATTGATAGTGGCACACCCTTCAATTGGTATCATTTATAACCCATTTACAAAGCATATTTGCTGACCTTGGTTATGGCCAAGACACCTGCTAAGCACAAAGAAAATTAATTGATTCAGAAATGCTAAAAACTGTTCTGTTTTTTTTTTCCTTCTAAGTTATTTTTACTGGTACATGCACAAAACAAATGGCACTATCTAAATATGTTACTAGATCAAATTTATAATGCAACTGGAACCTAAATGGCTACTCTTCCACCAAATTTTTGCTCAATCTCTAGAAAATGTTACCTTTGAGAGTTCAGTTAGTACTCAACTCAATGTGCCTTTCCAGAAAAATAAATCAGTTTCATTGTTCATGTGTTGTCTATTATATGAAAACAAGGAACTTCTGTGGGATATTTTCCACTTACTACTTTTTCTTCTTTAGTATGATGCATTTAAGAAAAAATGAAACCCACAGAGAGTCACACACTACAGTTAAAATTTCTTTAAAGAAAATTTTAAGCTATGGGAGGTTGTAACGAGTGTAAGGCATATACATTCATTAAATTAACCTCGGCCACTTTATTTTAAATGCATTAAAACAAAACCAACCATAAAACTAATTGCTTCTCTTTAAGGCGTCAGACTTACATTGTGATGCAATTTCACTCTAATCTATTTAACACAAACAACATGTGTAGCATTTGTTCCTGCTAATTAGAGTATAACAAATAAATTACTGGGATACTTAAGACGTCTGGCATCTAACTGTAACATATTTAGCTTTAAAGGGTTATTAGATTATGAGTACTTCGCTAAACAAATGTTAGCCTTACAATGGGGCTGGTGAAAGCTTTCCTTTGTTTTCTCTAACCATTACAGCGGTAAATACTCTCTCCGGCTAAGAAGCACACATAACAATGACAATACAAGACTAATCCCTGAAATCAGGATTCCCTTTCTTTAAAACATGGTGGCCGGGCGCGGTGGCTCACGCCGGTAATCCCGGCACTTCGGGAGGCGGGCGGATCACCTGAAGTCGGGAGTTCGAGACCAGCCTGACCTACATGGAGAAACCCTGTCTCTACTAAAAATACAAAAAAAATAGCTGGGCGTGGTGGCGCATGCCTGTAATCCCAGCTACTCGGGAGGCTGAGGCAGGAGAATCGCTTGAACCGTGGAGGCGGAGGCTGCGGTGAGCCAAGATCACGCCATTGCACTCCAGCCTGGACAACAAGAGTGAAACTCCGTCTCAAAAATAAATAGATAGATAAAAAGTACAACGTGTGCAAATTGGTGAAAACGCTCAACTTAAGAACATACAAACCACACGTTTTCTCAAGTTCTACAAGGTTCTCTGATTTCGAAATAACAAAAGTTAGAGCAAATAAATTTTCACCAGGTTCAAGGGCAATCCAAGATATGGAATTTGGGGATACACCTGAGGATAAGAGGTAGAAGTGATCAAGAAGGTGGAAAGGACAAAGTAAAAGGCACCCAAAAGAATATGGCTGTGAGGAGGCGAGAGGGTGGGTGGATTTCTGGCATATTCTATTCGGGGGGTGGATGGTATCAGTGAGCATGGTTTTTCAAGGATTAAATCTAAACCATACCCAGTGAAAAAAGTCTTCCTTCGTCCAGCCTCGGTAGGTCTGTTTTTCCCCTCAGGTTACCATCACCAATTTTTTGCCTATCTTACCAGAATTATTACAGTGCTTTGGCAAGTACACCTAGAGATATATAGATTTTTTCCTTCTTTGCTTGAAACATGGTAACATTTTTCACCTTCCTTTTTTGTTTGTTTTTGTTTTTGTCATTTAGGAACGTCATTCCCTGCGCATAAATATGGGGAAAGGCTATCTTGGCTTCCCAGACGCCGGTTTCGGGGTAACCTCTGCTTGGGCGCCAGCGGGTGGGCGTTGGAACAGCCGGGACAGGATGGTACCGCTGGGTCCCCGCTCGGGTGGGATCGGGGCGGCCGCACCTGTCCCCGGGGAGGGGGACGCCGGAGGCAGGCAGAGCCAGGGCGGGGCGGGCAGGGCCAGGAGAGCCGGGGGCCCGGCTGCAAGCCAGGGGCAGGGCAGGTCACACTCACCACGCGCTTCTGCGGCTTGATGAGGGGCCGGCTGAGGCCGTTCATCTTGCTGTAGAGCCCGCAGGCGTTGCACAGGTAGTGGCCGGTGCCGTCCCGCCGCCACAGCGGCGTCTGGATGGAGCCGCAGTTCACGCACTCGCGGCTCTCGGACAGGTCCTCCAGCAGGTCTGCGGCGACAGCGGGGCGAGAGGGCGGGTGAGGCCGCGCCGGACCCGTCCCTCCCCGCGACACCCGGGGGACCCCGGCCCCCAGCCCCGGTGCCCGGCTTCCCTGCCCGCACCCTTCCCGGCTGCGCTTTTCTCCTTGGCCGCAAAGCCAGGAGCAGGGTTTTTATTTCGTCACTATCGATCCGCTGACCATTTGTCCAATACTTCTGCACACCTGGGGCGCCCCAGTAGAGACCCCGGGAAAGAGACAGTGCTGGAAGCAGAGGACGTCAGAGTCCGAGATGAGCGGTGGGGAGGAGGTCGGCTTGAGTCCCCTGACCCCTACTCTCAGGCTGTCCCGGAGCTTTTAAAGACTAAAATCCATCATCATTACAGTACGTCGTTGCCAAACCCGAGCAAGCCACACAGCAATACTGACCACTGAGCCCCGCTGCAACCCACAAATATCCGGGGACAGAGCGAGGCTGCCGCATTAACTTTTATCTCAAGTAATTTTAAAAAGTATTTTCTACATCTGCCACCGGTCCATATGTGCCTCTTCTCCAATTAAAGATACACAAGTGAAATTAAAAGTACTATTCTTAGGCACCTACGTTAGTTAGAAACTAGAAACGAGAAAATTAACTCTCATCTTTTCAGGGGGAAAATGCACTAACGTTAAGCACAGTTTATTTTCATGCCACGAAGATCAAATGCTAAAATCCCCTGATTTAGAAGTGGATCCAACTGTTTCTATCCGCAAATTTTTTATAAAAGGTTGATACCTTACTGATTGAGAAAATTACCAAGACCTTCCCAGTGATCATTTTGAGTTATACAATCTATTTAAAATGTGTTTATTTTACCTAATTTTACTATTATTATTCTTTGGTTAGTTTTCAGAATTCACAATAACCTAAACCTGCTAATAAAACAAATCTTAATTAAGAGTAAATGTAACATTTATTACTTCTCAAGAAGGTTAAATATGGAAGAATAAATGTCTCTAAAAATAAGATAGGTACTTATAAGTATAGACCAAAAAAAAAAAAAAAAAAAAAACGTATAGACCACCATTTAGGTTCTTTAGATTATAGAAGGTTTAAATGTTCTAGTTTTGCATTATTGAAGAAGCATTTCTGAATCACTTTTTAAAGTAAATAAACATTACACTTTAGAGTTTTAGCTGAAGATTGTGTGCTAGTGAACCTTTTTGTTCTTTCTCATCCCCTTGCAGTTTATTGCTTGTGTCTACCATCAACTGTGGGGTAACGATATTTAAATATGACTTTAGCATAAAAACTCTTTAATTCCATTAATACTATTTACAAAACAAGTCTCCTTTCTCATTTCTTATTAAGTTTTAAAGAAACTAGCATCCTACACAGCCCGAGTTCAAAGTTGTCATGGGGATACCGCAACTCACAACAGATCACAAAGATTTATTCTTCTCCGCTCTAAAAGCCACTATTGACTATGGTAATCAGTAAAATACTCAGGACTTCAAGGACACTGAAGTTAAACAAGGTATTTGTCTTTGTTGTTGACTTTAAAATGTTACCTATCAGAGCCCCTCTGGACAGAGGAGTGGGGCATTCCCTGGAAAACCCAGTCCTCTGCCTGGGAACAATAAGAATCCCAATAGAAGACAGCGTGAACTCCCCAGGTAGAACTATTTAGTCATCTGAAAACCCAAAGACAAAATTTAATTAAAAGTCCACTTTGAATAAATAATAAATACAATCTAGGAAGTTTGCTTATTTTTAGTTAAATAAAATCTCTCTCATTCCCTCCCAACCTCTTTCCCAAACCCACCAAGCAGCTATAATCCTCTAAATGACTAAAAAGGAAAAAAAAAAAAAAATGCTGTCTGTATATCTGATTGTGCTGGAGGCTTGCTCACCAAGTTCCCCCTTTTCAACTCACCATTTCTCTCCTAACATGGCTGTTTGGGGTGCCCTTGGGGAGTGATAGATTCTGAGCAGAAGGGCACCACCACCTGTCTTTCTGTGTGTGGCACCAAGACACAGGGACTCAAACACAGTTCTGCAGGAGCTTAGGAGGGTGTAGGACCCAGGAAATAAAGGGGTGTGAGAACTCTGAGATCACCCCAGAGTAAGCTCATCCCATCTACCCAGTCAGCAAGAGGTGTATAGCGTGGGTTTCCAGAAGCCTCCAGATTGTGTGGGTTGATCAAGTTCAGCACTCGGGTTTTAGCTCTGGTGTTTAAAGTGTCTGCCTCCAAAAACGGTTTGTTTAAAAAAAAAAAAAAAATCTAAGAAACAGGAAACCTAGCTAGGAAGCTGGCCCCAGAGAACCTGTGAGGACAAGCAAAGTTAGGGTCACTCACTCCCCACCCTTCACCCCAATACTGGCTTGGTCCCAGTCGCTTCCTGATTTCCTACAGACTCTATGCAAAAGCTGGGTGTTTCCAAATCCCTTCCCATTTTTTTAAACATATTTTTTTTAAAAAATGCTTAAAAAATAACAAATCTTCTAGGTCTACAGAAAATTTCTCTAACTGTGGTGTGCCCAGAAGATGAAAAAATTAGGGAAAGTATAGGCTAAATTTAAAACAAAAAGCAACATATTAACTTGCCCACAACTGCCCCATACTGCCTCCAAAGGGATTTCGCATACAGAACCAGTTACTGTAAACATCTAAAGACTCAGCCATATGAAATGCTGGAAGATTGGAGGAAAGGAACCTGGAGATCAAGCTAAGGTGTGTCAAGAAATAGGCAGAGTTGCAGGCGCTGGCTCAAGCTGCAGCTAGCCCTCACCCAACTCACACACCCTTGCACATTCCCTACAGAACTCCCCGACTGACAAAAGAAGCTTCACACCCAACCATTGCCTCCTTAGAGATTCCCAGTCTCTCCATCTCTGCTCCTGGGAGCCAAACATGGGTCCCTATGCAGCGGTAAGGAAGAGAGAGCCCTTGACTCTCAAGTTCCAAGCCAACAGTGCAAATCTCAACAGGGTCCCCGATCCCATTCCACACACCGGAAATATGGTCTCCAGGGCCAGCTTTGCAGCAGAAGCAAAAAGAGGGAATTTCGCTGGGCGCGGTGGCTCACGCCTATAAGCCCAGCACTTTGGGAGGCGGGTGGATCACCTGAAGTCAAGAGTTCAAAACCAGCCTGACCAATATGGCAAAAACTACTAAAAATACAAAAAGTAGGTGTGGCCGCACGTTCCTGTAATCCCAGCTACTCGGGAGGCTGAGGCAGGAGAATCACTTGAACCCAGGAGGTGGAGGTTACAGTGACCACTGCACTCCAGACTGGGTGATAGAGCAAAATTAAAAAGAGGGAATTTTGAGACCAAGTCTTGCAGCACTTGGAAGAAGACAGAAAGAACTTAGGTTATCAGGGAGCTGTTCAAATTTGTTCCTTCACTTTCAGACCACTTGCATTTCCAGGGTGTCTTTTGCAGACAAGGTTGGGAATGTCCCATTTTATCCTAAGGAATCCTGGCCCCTAGAAGGACTGACTTGCTGTCCGTAAAGGCAGCATCGAGGCTCCCACGAGAAGCACAGACCTGGGATACACAAGACACCGGGGTAGGACTGTTTGGATTAATGTGCCTTCCTCCACTCTGCCACCTCTGTGACTCAAGGGGCCTCCCCCACACCTCCCCTCTAACAAACAACAATAAAAAAAGGTGTTGTTTCCTTAGAAAGATTATCAAACAGGTGAAATATATAGTAAGAGAAGCCAGCTGAAAGCACCAAAGACGCAGAATGTTGCATCTGAGAAAAGCAGCCTAACAGGGCTCACACACTCCTGTGCTGGAGTAAACAAAACACTTTTCAAAACGAGGCATTTCCAGGTATTTTTGACAATAGCATTTTCACCCCCTAATGGCTCCCAGACACAGGAATTAAGAGTATGAGTCAAATTGGAAACTGAAAAACTGGTGGGCTAAACTTCGAAGGGAGAATAGGTGCCCCAGCTCCAGGATGCCTGAGTTGCAGCCTGGCCATGTGAGCAGCAGTCCCAGACCAGGGCCCAGCTGATGCCAAGCAAAAGGGCCTATCCACCAGCTCTCCTTCAGCATAAAGTCACAAGTCTGACCACTCCAGGTGCCCTCTCATCTTTTCTTTCCCTCTCTCCCTTGTGGGAGAGAAGACGCCAACCAGCTTCCCTAGGAACATCTAAGCTCTTCTGTTGTGCTTTTCTAAATACCCTTCTCTAGGAAAACACACACACACCCTTTGGAGAGTTAAACTGGGTGAGTCTGCAAGTGCTTGTATGTGTGTTTGGGGGTGGATCAAGTGTCCGCCACTCTCCCAGACTTACTCCCATCGTGGAATCTCTTCCACTCACCCAAAGTAGGGTCTGCGATGAGGCTCAAGCGCTCTTAGTTACCTCCCAGCCTCGTTTTTCCCCAGTAGCAGAGGCCATTCACTACTCATCAAGGCCCTGAGCTTCTCCAAGGCACAAAGGTACAGATGTGCATTTAGTCTCTTCCGTGGAAAGGAACTTGGCACAAGAGAATCGCCTCAGCGCTACCAGACTCTCCTCACCCAGCCACAGGCCTGCAAATCCTTCCTGGGACCAGGCCGACCTCCGTGCACCCGGACGAGAAAGTCCTGAAAACAGGGCCTCAAACAGAGGCCTGAAAACAGAGTGGAGTAGCTGCTCCACGTCCCCCGTGCGCCCCAGCGCTTTGGACCCACAACCTGACCCTGAGGCGCGACCCTTACCTGCACTGGGGCCCCGGGGCACCGGGAGCGGGGCTCCGGCGCGGCTCTGCAGGCTGTGCAGCACCGGGGTCTCGAAGGGTCCGGCAGGCCAGGCGGGCGTCAGTGGCGCCCCCACGTAGGGCGAGTAGGGGCTCGGATGATGGTGGTGGTGGTGGTGGTGGTGATGGTACGTCCCGTTCAGCGGCCGCGCCGCCGACAGCGAGCTGTACTGGGGCTCGCGGCCGCCCATGGCCGCCAGGCTGCTGCCCCCGCCGCTCACGCCTCCCGCGCCCCCACTACCCGCGGCCGCGTAGCCTCCCGGCTCCCGCGCGGCGCCGTTGGCCATGGGCGGGCTGGGCGAGTAAGGGAAGCGCGCCGAGACGTGCGCCGCGGCCGAGCCAGCGCCGCCAGGCCCCGCGGCCCCACCGCCAGCCGCTCCGCCTCCGCCGCCGTACGGGGGGCTGTCGGCGGAGGCCTGGGGCCAGCCGGGGTGCGCGCCCGCGCCGCCCGCGTGGTTGGCTGGCCCACTGCCCGACCCCTGCAGGTGGTACGGTAGGCCGGGCAGCATGGAACCCACGCGAGTGGTGGGCACGTAGACCGGGGAGCTGGCCGCCGCCGCGGCTGCTGCCGCCGCGGCCGCAGAGTGCACGAAGCCGCCGGGCGCACCATCGTAGGCGGCCGGACCCTGGCTGGAGAGAGCGGCGAGGGTCTGGTACATCTCCTCCGGCTGCTCGGGTGCGAAGGGGCTCAGCTTGGCGCCGCGGCTGGACCACAGCAGCTTGCTGGCGGTCGCGGCTTGGTCGAGGTCAGTGAACAGCAGCAGGTCCTCCCAACTCGACAGGTTGCCCCCGGGGCCCGCGACCCCAGGCGCCGAAGGTCCGTGGGGAACCCCGAAGGGATGCGAAGCGTATGAGCTGAGCAGCAGCGAGCGGGCCGGGGGTCCAGCCGCTGCCTCCGCGTCGAGCTGAGGCGTCCCGCAGTTGCTGGCGCCGCCGGGGCCCCGCTCTCCGCCCCGGGAGCAGGAGGAGGACGAGGAAGAGATGGGGGAAGGCGGCGTGGAGGGGTCCCGCGCTGGAAAGGCTCCGGAGTCGCTGGCGTCCGCACCTGCGGCCCCGAAGCGCTTCGGCAAGCACCAGCCGCCGTCAGTCAAGGCCATCCACGGTCCGGCGCCGCTGCAAGCTGACGTCTAGCTCCTGAGGCGAGGTGGGGGAGACGGGGATGGTAGGAGATAGACGAGTTACCAAGAGCGTAGGCTGCACACTACCTCGCCTCCACTCCTTTATTCTAGTTCAAATGGGATCCACCTCCAATGGGATCTTTGAGAACTCAAAGATCCCATTTGAGACTTCTCAAAGATCCCATTTCTGCCTGGGGCGTGGGGATTAATAAGGGAGAGGGGAAAGGAGCCTGCGGAGTCGCCACAGGGCCCTGGAAGGACTGGGATACCAGCCCTCCCTCAAAGGCACCGCTCCGGTCGCCGCGTCCTCCCCGCCCACCCCCTCGGCCGCATCCTTTATCCGTGCGCGCGCCAGATCCCAGGGGTGATCCGCAGAAGCTGGATGAGGCTTTCCTTCCGCCCTAAAGTGTCTCCCCCGGGCTGATGACACACAAAAGAATTTAAGTAGCTGTGCGTGTTGGCACCGCAGCATCCCGCCTCTCTGCGGATGCCCCTCTCCCGAAATGCCTCGGGGTGAGGGTTCCCCACGGGAAAACCGTTCGCGTAAGGAAGGCAACCTGTCCCCGAAAACGAAACCGCCGCGTTCTCCTATACTGGCTCTACCAGAGTTTCCCGGACTGCGCTGACCAGCCCGAACGCGAGCCCCAGAGAGAAATGCCATTCGGCCCAGGGAAAGTGGGACGCCAGGGAGGGGGCAGCAGTCCGGGTCCTTCCCAGCAGAGGCAGAGCAGGGAGCTCGCGGGGCGGGAATCGCCAGCCCCACCGGCGTCCCCGCGGCGCCGCACACCTTAGACACGGCCCGCGCCTGCAGCCACCAGCGTGCGCGCTCACGCCGGCCGGGCAGCCCGGCCCACCCCGCGGTCATCCCCAGCAGCAGAAAGGCCGGACCCTCCCGGAATCGGACGTAGCGGGGTGGAGCGGAGAGCAGAGAAAAGGAGGGGGAACGCAAGGGGCTGGGGGCGCGGGGGGGGGGCGTGAGACTGCCCCAGAGCCGAGGCGACCCCAAAGGGGAGAGCAGGAAGAATGACAGGGAGAATCGGAGGAGTGGGGGAGGGAGGCGAAATGCAGCCGGGCTGGCCTCCTCTAGGCTGCTCTTCCAAATCGCCTCGGCTCATCGGAGATTACCACACTAAAATTAATGCCCACACACAGACCTGGCTAGATAGCAAGAAAGAAGTTTCTCTGCCTGCCTAACTACCGGCTCCCGCCCCTTTGCGCCGAGATAACTCGGAGATAAGGCTGCGCGCAGATAAGCGCTTCGAGGAGAGGAAAAGAGACTAGAAGTTGGTCCGCGGTGTCCCGGGAGCCTGGGAGCCGCCTCAGCCCGCCCGGAGGGGAGGAGGGAGACACCCTTGGAGCCGACCGCGGCCTGGAGAGGGCCGGAGCGCCGGAGGCCCAGGGGCCCGCGACGAGTAGGGGTGGAGGGGAGGGAAGCGGGGAGATCGCGCGAGGAGGAAGCAGCCGAACCTCGGGCGGGCGCTGCGCATGGAGAACGGCCGCGGCGGAGGGTGCTCCCAGGCGTGGAGAGAGGCCGAGGGCGCCAGCGGGCGAGCGCGAGTCCGGGGTCTGCGCCGCGCTGCTGGTGAATAAAAAGGAGAGAGGAGGCGCCTCTTACTGCTCTGCCGGAAAACTGCAGCCAGCGCTCCTGATTGGACTCACCGAGCCCTAAACAAACAGCGCTCGCCGAAGGGTGCCAGGCTGTGGGTCGGAACTGCGCTCAGCGAGCAGCTGGGCGCTGGAGGTGAAGAGGAGGAGGAGGGATCTAGGGGAGGAGAGAAAAGAGGGTGGGGAGGGGACGGCGAGGGGGAGGGGAGCGCGCCGCCCAGGCAGACAATGAGCGCCGCGCTGCCTGCTGGCGTGGGCTGAGCCGCGAGCCCTGTGCCCGGAGTGGGGGCGAGTCCACCCGGGGGGCGCCGAGCCCAGGGACGCCGAGGGAGGGGCGGAGGCCACAGAACGCCTGACCTGGCTGGCGACCCGCACCCACACAGCGGCTGTGCACCCTCCCGCTCCCGCACTCGCACACACACACCCACACGAGGGAGGAGGAGGGAGCCTTGGCACGGGAGGAGTTGGCAGTGCACAGCCCCGCGCCGCCGCCGCGGCGGGAGGGGCGCTCCAGCCCCTGGGTCAGCACGCCCCCAGAAGGAGGGGAGAATGTGCTCTGCGCCCCCCAGTCCCCCAACCCCGCCTAGCCCCTTCACAGCAAATGTGCTTTTTGCCCTGCGATTGTGTGAGACCGACCTTAAACTTTCTCCGACCCTATCTCGGGATGCTAGGGCTCAGGTCGTGGTGGTTTCGGGAACCTCACGACAAAATTCCCCAGTTGACTTTTGGGAACTTTAACTCGGGTGGTCCTGTACGGAAAGGTAGTCTATGGGGTGCGCAGAATGGAAAAGGGCTTCCACATCAGTGGTGTTCGAGGACGCTCTCCAACTTTTGATGTCCCGTTTGCACGGAGATTTCCCTGGAGAGTTTCAGGTAAGTCGCAGATAAGTCACTGCGAAGAGGGGGTGTCACCTTCCCTGGACCCAGAGCTGAATGCTGCTTCCCCACCCCCACGTTCATATACACACCCCCTCTTCGCTCCCTCCAAACAGTTATCACAACTCTGTACAAACTGATACGGTCCCTAGCGGGCAAAGGGACTGGAAATGAACGTCGCGGGGTTATCAGCGCTGATCTGTCAGCGGCGACTCGCGCGGCCGCAGGCTCGTCCGCTGCAGGAGCCGTGATATATGTCTCGCTCCCTTTCGCTCACAGAAAGGATTTCTTCCGACAGACGTGACCCCAGAAGGCTGCCGAGGGAGAGTTTAGGACAAGAGGAGTTGTTTTTGTGAGAATGCATTTTTATGCTTTCCCCCGCCCGCCCCCTCTCCCCCCCGCCAGGTAAATCGAAGTAAATGATTTTCTGAAGGTCGGTCTCCCAGAAAGCGTTTGGGCTCTGGTTTTTTGTTTTGTTTTTGTTTTCGTGTTTTCCCAGTTAGGGAAGGGAGAGGAGCCTGTGCAGAGTTGAACTGGGGTGGGGAGGTGCGTTGTAAAGTATGGTTTCCAGAGACGGTGAGACCTCGTCGCTAAACGTTGTTTCCTCTGCATGTAACTGTGAGTTGTGAACTTGTGGCTCCTGGGGGAGCGGGGACAGGGCCTGGCAGTGCGGAGGAAGGGGCGAGGAATTCAGGAAGTTGGAGAGAATTCTTCTTTTTTCATTCTTCGTTGTAAATTGCTTCTAAACACTTCTGAATTTTAAATTGCTACCGAGAAGGTCCAGAAACCGTTCTCATCCAATTTAGTCACTTTTATTACAATCCACTTTGCCTCCCCCAATCACTGCGGCGGCTCCCAGTTTCAGCGTGGCCACATTTTGAAAAGGCTGAAGGTAGAAAACTCTGGAATGGAGAGGTTGGCTACTGGAGCAGGATCCAGGGGCTTTAAATTTTAACCTGAGTGCGATTGAATGCGCGACTCCCAGAAGAGATAGCCAGGCGTCCGCCCGGCCGCTCAGCCCCCGCCAGGACCCGGAATGCCTTGCTTTTGGTTCTTTTCGTGAGTTTCACCAAATGTTTAAGTGGACTGCGTTCTGCAGAAGCTCAATTGTAAGCAGTGACGGAAATGTGTTGTGGACATTTGATTTCTTTTGATTCCAACGTTTTGAAATAATGTTTCTCAGGTTTGCTATTAAAAGCAATTTTCTAAAAACTCTATCTTGTTTGCTAAAAATAAACTTTCTGGCTCAGTTTGTGTCCAGGCTGTGAATGGCCTCCAACCCTGAGCCCCGAGGAGATCGAGCCCTGGCGCGAGCCTGATCTCTGTCCTGTGTGTTTCTTTGTATTTGCAAGTACAAGGATGTCTGCGTGGAAATCCCTGGACACTCGATACCCCTGGGGGACCTGCTTTTCCCGCAGCTCCGCAGACGCGGCAGAAGGGCGCGCTGGCCCCGGCGCTGCTGGGACAGAGGTGAGCGGCGGGGTGGACATTGACCGATTCGACAACCTTCGGGCTCTAAGGGCTCGGGAAGGGACCCGGCATTTTACCCTCCAGATTCCCAATCTATTTTTAAAAATAATGTTCAAAACAAATGGGAAAAATAAGTGATTGCTCCTTTTCATGGTCACAGATTGTATTTATTTTTTCAGACTGGTTTTCCAACCAAACGAGGGAATGGGTAGTGAATGTTGTTGTTGTTTTTGTGTGTGTTGGTTAATTTCAAAATAAAACTGTTTAACTCGTACAGTTGATTCAGACAGAAAACCAAGCTGCCTGACCTCTCCAATGTGCCTTTTCCCCAGTGCATCTTTGGCGCTAGGGACAACTCTGGGGAAGACAAGCATGTTTTCAAAGCCACTCCCATGAGCCCCAGGCCCGCTCGTGGAGCTTCCTGGGCGCGCCCCAGCTGGTCTAGAAGGCTGGCAGATTAGGAAGTTCTGAGGGAAGAGGTGCACCCCAAACTAGGGAGAAACCCAAGAGCTGGGGAGAAGGCACCCACTAGTGTCCAAAGTACACGGACAGCTCTTAAAAGTTCCTGTTTTCTTCGTGGGTATATATATATTTTTTCTTTTCCTTCTTTTCCTTTTTTTTTTTTTTCCACCCCCGCCTGTCTCCTCTTTCGGGATTTGCTAATCTTGAACGAAACCGTTTCTCTCCGGACTGTTTAGACCCAATGAGCGGCCCCTCCTGGGCGAGTCGTTCCCCTTACCCTCACAGAGGGCTGGCTCCCGGGCGCGGTCTGTCCCCAGGATTGATTTATTTGGGCCGCGCCACACCACTATTCGCGATTCAAATCCACCCAGAACACTGCAGCCAATTGGGCAGGGGGCGGGGGCTTGGCTGCCAAACGGGAAGGGTGTTTGGGGACCCAGTCTTGCGCCGCTTCCGGAGGAGCGGCGAGACCCGGCAAGGACCCGCGTCCCGGTGCACCTCCACCCCCGCGAACTCACGCTCATTTTACTATCCTGTCACAAAACTGGCTGCTTCGGCGATGTTTCATAAAGAAAAAGAATGCATTTCTGACTTAAAACATATTTTTAACTTAGATTTTTAACAGCCCAGATTTATGAGGCCTTCTCGCTTATACCATATTTCTTCCCGTCTCGGGACGCTTTTACCCAAGGACCCAGGGTCACCTCAGAGCCCCCCACCCCTGCCAGCGTCTGGGGCCAGTGGCGAGTTCCAGGCGGCGTGTCCCCCACTCAGTGGTCGCACTGCACCGTAGGCCGTCGACCAGAGTCCTGGCGGTGATTTTCTTTCTTTCTTTTAAGTTTAAATCTCGGAAAACCAAAAACACTCTTTAGAAACGTCAGGTGGTGGCGGCGGAAACTCAAAGGTCGCCCCCACCCCCAGCGCCGGCTCCCCGCCGCTGGTCACTTCGGGGGAAGGACCAAGCAGAGCCAGCGCCGGGGTCCCCGGGCGGTCGGAATCGAGGCCCGGCGCGTTACGCAGGCCAGGCCCGGCCCGGAGGCCCCTCGCCCGGCGCAGCCCCCGGCCGACCCCCGCGCGCCGCCGGCGGCCGCCAGCACGGCGCGGAGGTGGGCTCGCGGCGGCGGCGCACGAAAGGTCACCGCGGTGGCATTCCTCTCCGCGCTGTTTACGTGACTTAATGTACTCGCTGCGCCGCGGGTAAGTTCGGGCCGCGATAAGGGGGCGGTCGGGGGAGGGTCGCCGTAAAAGCCCCACGCCGGGCGCCTCCAGCCCTCCCCTCATCCATTAACCTTTTTACTTTCTTCTCCCCTCTCTCTCCAAGTCTGTTATCTAGGCCACCCAATGACCGACGAAAGATTTTCCCTCCCTGCTTCTCCCGTAGCCGCTTTAAACCAAATAAATTTAGCTATTAAGGGCCAAAATGTCTGACAAAAGATCGAAAGGTGTCTTTCCGTGATCGCTTAAAGAAGCGAAGGAGAAGCTTGCGGATCTCAAATCCCGATAAAGAAATTCCGCGCCGGCGCCGGCCTCCCTCCCCGAGGCCTGGTTGCTCCCTGACGCCCTAAGACCCCGACTTCGGCGGCCGCAAACCTCAGATGGGCCCAGCGGGACCTGTGGCTGCCGCCTGGGGAAGGTGGAGGTTCCCGGGCTGCGGGGCCAGGGAGTGCCAGGCCCTGGGAGACGGGGTGGACACGGGGGTCCCCGGGAGCTCTGGAGCTCCAGGTGGGGATCTTAAAACGGCCCCCCTGCACTTCGCGGAAAAACTAAACCGAGCTCAGGGGGCCGAAATTACCACCCCGTTTTGATTATTTTCTGACACTAAATAATAAAGATAAAACCCAACCGCCCCCACCTACCATCCCACTCCCTGTGGGTCTGCTAAGGGGCAGTGTGCTGGTCCACGTCGCTGGTCCTGGGGCAGCGCTCCCTTTGAATCCCAGGCTGAAGGTGGTGGGTGGAACTGAGGCTGCCCGGGAGGGTGTGGACTCGCAGAGTAACCGCACGCAGGTGGGAGGCAGAGGTCCAATCATTCAGTCATCCTCGGCTTGGGTTTGGTTTGAAGTGTGGTATTTATTATCATTATTAATTGCTACTGGCATCACTACATAAAGCCTAGGGCTGCCAGCTGGGCCGAGGCCCTGCCCCTGGAGTGATCCCTTCCCTTTCACCAAAGGGTGACGGCAGGGAAGTTCCAGTTTCCTGATCCTGAATACTAAAAAGTGAGATTGGGGAGTCAGTTGTGATGTTTTTGAAGTTTTCTCCTTCCCTTAAGTAAAAGGAGTCCATATTCCAGACCAGCATAAACCTTTTCTACCTCTTTGAAATAGGACAAGGAGGTGATGGGGTGGGGGTAAGTTTCAGACGAGACCCCTTGGCTTCCCGGCAGGGGGCTTTCCCAAGTCTTCTGCCTCCCCCAGTGTGTTCTCTGGCAGATGGTGGGGGCAGGACTCTCAATTCCAAAAGGCACCCCAGGGTCTGCTGTCTGCCCCCTCACACTGGCTGGGAAGTGGAAGATGCTTCTCTTTTTTTGTTATCTTTCCAAATAAGGTGAATGCCAAAAGTCATCCGTCCTACATAATCCTTACCCCACCGGCCTCTGGGGAGGGGAAAATTAGCGCATCACAGGAAAAGGGAACATTTCTGCTCCCAAGAAGGTGAAAGAGATGGAGAAATGTCCAACCCACTAGACAGGCAGGACCTAGGCTCTTCCTGGATTTTGCTGGTATCACAAGGTGTGCAGGCCACGCCAGTTCTAGGGCCAGGGTCCATATGCCACTGTCCCTGGGCTGTCTCAGCTCAAAGACCTTCCTGACTGTTCAGTAGTTTTTTGGTTTTGTTTTTTCAAAACCAAAAAGTGTGGGACAGGGAATGCTAAAAGGAAGCAAGGAAAAGAAGGAAATCAGCTTTTAGAGACTTGCTAAATTACAAATGCCCCACTTTGAGTCAATTAAAGGGGCAAAATGTGCCCAAGAAACAAACAAAAAAATTACCCAGAAATATGACCTCTCCATACAGCTATGTTGCAAATATGCAGAGAATTAGGACCAAAGGCTTGTCTACCAGGTTGCCGTCCTCCAGTTCCCTGCCACTTGCCCAGTGCATACTGAGTATGCACTGCACAAGGAAGAAAGAGAAGAGTTAGCTCCTAGTTTTGAAGTGTTTGCAGTCTAGAAGGTTGGCACCTCTGTAAAGCCGGTTGGGCAAAATCCCACTTTCCAAGATGGAAGGAGATGACTGAGTCTTTTTCCCTTCTCTAAAAAAGTACTCAAGTCCAGATTGCCCTCTAGGCAACCCAGTGGGTTTGAAAAGAAAGGAGTGGCTCATACACTGAGGGAATTTCTAGGAGCCATTGGGCCTGCGCAGGACCCTGAGCCAGCCTGCCTGGGTTTCAATCCTGATGCCACCGTTTACTAGCTATGTGATCATGGCAAATAGCCCAACCTCTCTGTGCCACAGTTTCTTCATCTGCAAAATGGGCATAATAAAAGTACTCCCCTTATAGGATTGCTAAGAGGATCAAAAGGTTTCTTACATGTAAACTGCTAATAGTACCTGGCACATAGTAAGCGCTATATGAATATTATTACTAATATTTATTGTAATAGACTTTCATATACTACATCAAATTTCGATTTCTTGTTTGGCCCAACAGGAGCAAACTTAATTC
Source organism: Macaca mulatta (assembly GCF_049350105.2). NCBI lineage: Eukaryota > Metazoa > Chordata > Mammalia > Primates > Cercopithecidae > Macaca > Macaca mulatta. Next base: position 70,242,668 of record NC_133423.1, read on the forward strand.
CCAGTAAATAACTTCTTTGAGCACTCATTCAGTTGGGACCTGTGATTGACCAGAGGTCTCAAGCCTTTTCTATGTACTAGCAGTGAAGACTTTATTTATTGCATTATGGTAGGAAAGGAGGTGAAGGGTGAGACAAACATTAGGTTCTCTACTTGTCTTTGGTTCCTTTGAAGAGGAGACATCCCTTGTTGTTCCCCTTGCAAATGCCAGCAACAGATCTTCTGCAATGTCTTCTACAGGACAAAGACAGTAATCTTGAGGCTCCTCCTCTGCTCCAACAAAAGAATCCCTGTCCCAGCAGCACCCCTTCCTGGGAACCTCTTTCTGGCAGTAGACAGGAGTGAATTAACAGATCACTAAGAAGGGTAACCTTGAGGACTGGCATTAGATATTAGCAGGGGTGGGGAGGGGGGGAGAGAACTAATTAAAGTGACCTGATCATCTAACTTTAGACTTCTCTTATGCCTTTTTACTCTTCAATGTGGTTTTGCTATATATGCAGATTTATTATACTTTAATCACATTGTTTTTTTGAAGGAAGAAAAAAAGATCTCTGAGAAGCTAGGGAACACGTTATTGATAGGGAAAAAATCTAGGCCATTCCAGTCATTTTTCAACTGATTTTCTGTTTTGTTTTGTTTTTTTTCTTATAGCACCCTATCTTCTAAAAGAAGATCTAAACCTTCATAATGAAAACTTTAAAAAGGAATTTATGGGATATAACAAATAATACTCTTCTCTAGATAAAATGACAGGGAAAGAGATTTGTTTTTCAGAAGGCAAAGTCTGGAGGGAACATAAAAGTCTTCCCGTCCCTGCAGCTTTTCTGCCCGGTTTGTGCCCAGCGCCTGTTTTTCTCTTGTCTTTGACAGTTCTGATCTTCTCTACGTTTGATTTACTGAGTGCTGTCATTTCTCTGCTCTTTACTTTCACAATCACACATTCAAACCTGATAAAGTTCAAGACCCTGAATACTTTGCAGCTCTCCCAGATTTACAACCCTCCTGCCCCCCAGCCCAGCCAGCCGTCCTGAGGCTGATTGAATCCTCATGGACAGAAGCCTTTGGGAATCAGCGGAGAGCCAGAAGGTCCAAGAGAGCCAGGCCCAGGGGAAACGTCAGCCCCTGTGTCAGTTCTGTTACCCATAGCAAGCCTGGGTAGGTCCCTTCCCCTTGAAAGCGATTGTCAGCATCCTCTTGTTTTAGTTCTCACTTCCAGCCTGTAACCTGCCTGTGGGCAAGTACAGAAACTGTAATTCACAAAACAGAATTGGTGAGAATTCAAGAGGCTGAGATGGGAGTATCGTTTGAGCTCAGGAGTTCAAGGCAGCAGTGAGCTATGATCACACCACTGCAGTCCAGCCTGGGCAACAGAGCAAAACCCTCTGTCAAAATAAAAACAATAATTTTTAAAAGGCAAGGTGCGGTGGCTCATGGCTGTAATCCCAACACTTTGGTAGGTTGAGGCGGGCAGATCACCTGAGGTCAGGAGTTCGAGACCAGCCTGGCCAACATGGTGAAAGCCTCTCTCTACAAAAACCGCAAAAATTAGCCAGGCATAGTGGCGTGTGCCTTTAGTCCCAGCTAGTCAGGAGGCTGAGGTGGGAGAATCACTTGAACCCAGTAGTTGGAGGTTGCAGTGAGTCTAGATCACTGCACTCCAGCCTGGGTGTAAGACCTTGTCTCAATTTAAAAGAGAGAGAGAGAGAGAGAATTGGATGCAAAATTATGGTCAATGTGCATGCATGAGTGCTAGATTTTCCTGGACTACTAAACAGCCTTGTAATCAAGGGCAAGACACTTAACCTCTTCGTGACTCAGTTGCTCCATACATAAAATGGTAAAAATATTGTTTTCTGCAAACATTAATCACAAACTAATGACTTCAGTCCCCTTTCCTGCATGTACATCTGTCAGGGCCCCAGGAAGACCGCTAGCATGTGACTGATCTGGCTCTTTGGTTTCTGTCGGGTTAAATACAAACTTACACGTTAATCTAAATACTACACCAGTGGGCTAAACAAAAGGGATGATCCATTTCCAAAGGCTGAACAGTTAACTTAGAGTCAAGATTTTCAAACCACTGAAATGTCTTCCGATAGAAGTTGCTATCTAAATTATTTATTCTTTGCCTGTGAATATAAGCCCACTGAACCACAGAACGCTGACCAAAAGCAATCACTGAGGATGGACTCCCTTATTCTCAATGATTACTCTAAGGGGACTTCATACTTACCAAATAAGCAATTCTTTTGCATGAGCTAATGTTTTCATTTATCTTGAACTATCAGAGTTTTCTGACTAAGGTAAACATTTTAGGTGGCAGCAGTTTAAGTAGGTTTTTTTTTTTTTTTTTTAATCACTGTTCTAAGTCACTGGACTAAGAAAGGTATGATTCCCCGCCCCCCACCTTTAATGTTCATGTCCTACAGAGAGCCAAATTGTCATGATACCGAAGGGGAAAATTGTGTTAGCCTGTTAGGGAAGGCAGCAGAGTAGTTGCCTACCTTCTTCAGAAGGGGTTTTTATTTTTAATCTATCCACTCAAGAGACACCCTTTAGAGTATATTACAATGTTGCTTTTTCCTGGCCATAATAATATTCACCTCTACAGAGGTAGATAAAGATAGAAACCTGACTTAACGGATATCAAATAACTTTTTCTGGCTACTCTTAAGCTAGATTACTGCTGTTTATAATACCACAAATTAAAGGCATGCAATTATCCAACCAAAAAAAGTGTGAATATTATACCATTTTAAAAGATTGACTACCAGTGCCCAGCAAACTCTAGCCAAAAACCACAATGTGGATCCACAAAGCTGTCAACCTCTACATTTCAAAGTCATCTTTCTGTCCAGAGCTCAGCACGCTTTGGGCAGAAGTGCAAAAGGCTAGGTGCATAGGAAAGGGTCTACCCAGTGCAACTGCTGCAGCAGCTCCCTGCCCCTCTGCACCTGGAGCTAGATTAAGCACCAGTTATGGAGGCATGGGTTCAAATCCCAGATATGCATCTTGCTGTTTCTCTTTAGTTGTGTGATCTTGGGCATGTTCCTTAATATCTCTACTCCTGGCCAGGCACGGTGGCTCACGCCTGTAATCCCAGCACTTTCGGAAGCCGAGGCAGGTGGATCACCTGAGGTCAGGAGTTCAAGACCTCCCTGGCCAACATGGTGAAACCCTGTCTCTACTAAAAATACAAAAATTAGCTGGACATGGTGGCAGGCACCTGTAATCCCAGCTACCCAGGAGGCCGAGGCATAAGAATCACTTGAACCCAGGAGGTGGAGGTTGCAATGAGCTGAGATCACGCCACTGCACTCCAGCCTGGGCAACACAGCAAGACCCTTCTCAAAAAAAAACCATATATATATATATGATTTTCATGAAGATTAAATGAATTAATATTTATAAAATGCTTAGAAGGGTGTTTGGCTCACCATACAGGCTGTTTGAGATGTTTGATAAATAAGCAAAAACACAAACTTCTATTTCAGGCCACTTTTTAAGAGGAAGAGAGGAGGTACCAAGGCCTCAAAGAAGTGAGGTAGGAAGGTGATCAAAACTAAAAAGAAAAGACAAGAAAAAGCTTTTGTGAGCATCGGACATTCCTACAGGGAATTATTTGCAATCAACAACTCACCCTGTCTGTCCCTAGCTGATAGTGCAAGTAAGTTTTTGTTTGTTTTATTTGGTCATTCAAACTCCATGATCCTGCTGAGACAAACACTATGGCGGGTACTAGGGGTGCAAAGATGCGTGACAATGCGCTGCCCTCAAGCTGCTCCCAGACAATCAGGAGAGGCAGACAAGGTTACAGAAAATTGTCACACCAGGTGGTAAGTGCCACCGTAGAGAGAAATCAAGGGACTGTTGGAGTGCAACCAGGGAAGGCTTCCTGGAGGAGTCTTAAAACTCACTGAGTTTTAAAACTCTTAAAACTGAGTTTTGAGAAATGACTTAATCAGACAAGGTTTAGGAAGTGAGAAGAAGCAAAGATAATTAACTGGAGCCTTAGTGTGAAGTGCCAGCAAGAAAGCGGAGAGGTTGGCAGGATTCAGATACATGCAAAGATTTTTTAACTACAAAATTATACCAAAACTGTAGATGCAAAAATACACCTTTTACAGCAAAAGATAAAGAGTGTCAATGAGGAAGAAATGATCAGATCTCTAAGTGTATTCACTGGAAAATTGACCTCAAGGATGAAAACCTCTTCAGACAGAGAGATCACTGTTGCATGCTATGAGGGCCAAGTCATGACTGAGTCTCCTAAAGTAAATTATAATTAGATTTGGGGCATGAAAGTGGAACTCAAAATAATAAAATTAGGCTGGAACACTAGAATGTAAGCTCAACACAGCTGGACACGGTGGCTCACACCTGTAATCCCAGCACTTTGGGAGGCCAAGGTGGGCGGATCACGAGGTCAGGAGATCGAGACCATCCTTGCTAGCACGGTGAAACCCCATCTCTACTAAAAATACAAAAAATTAGCCAGGTGTGATGGCAGACGCCTGTAGTCTCAGCTGCTTGGGAGGCTGAGGCAGGAGAATGGCATGAACCCAGGAGGCGGAGGTTGCAGTGAGATCGCGCCACTGTACTCTAACCTGGACGACAGAGCGAGACTTGTCTATTCTGCTCACCATGGTTTCCCCAGAGCCCAGAGCAGGGCCTGGCCCATAGCAGGACCAGCCTGGCCAACATGGCGAAACACTCTCTTGCTAAAAATGTAAAAATTAGCCGGGTGTGGTGGCACACGCCTGTAATCCCAGCTTCTCAGGAGGCTGAGGCAGGAGAATCGCTTGAACCCAGGGGGCAGAGTTTGCAGTGAGCCAAGATCGCGCCACTTCATTCCAGCCTGGGCAAAAGAACAAAACTCCATCTCAAAGAAATAAAAAAGAAAAAAGAAAGAAAGAGAAATTCAAACTTCCTCCTTTCCTATTCCACCAGTCCCTGAGATTCTACCTCCTCCATGAGATCTCACCTGACAAATTGGAAGAGGAACAGTGGGTTTTGTTCCTACATAATCACCTCATGTCCATGGCAACAATACTCATGAATAGTCCAGAACCAATTTAACCTTGGCATACAAGAGGCCTCCCATGCTTTAAGTGCTAGTTATGTTTCTGAAGAGTTGTGGGCATGTAGCATTTTTAAAATTCAAATTATTCAAGCCCACCCTGAGTGAAGAAAAAAAATCAAATCACTTTCTGGTTGATTTACACTATAGCTTTTAATTCTTCATTTCAAAGTAGTTATCAATTAGCAGTAACCTCCAATGTTTATAGTTTATGTTTCTCTGTTCCCTATTGACTCTCCTTTAAGACTATAATGATTTTTTTTTTGAGATGGTCTTGCTCTGTCACCCAGGATGGAGTGCAATGGTGGGATCTCGACTCAATGGAACGTCTGTCTCCTGGGTTCAAACAATTCTCATGCCTCAGCCTCCAGAGTAGCTGGGATTACAAGCATGCGCCTCCCTGCCCAGCTAATTTTTTTTTTTTTTTAGTAGAAACAGGGTTTCACCATGTTGCCCAAGTTGGTCTTGAATTCCTGACCTCAGGTGATCCATTGGCCTTGGCGTCCCAAAGTGCTGGGATTACAGGTATGAGCCACCGTGCCCAGGCAAGACTGTAATGATTTTTAAATAAATAAGTTCATAGTTAATGCACTGGGAAGTACGGTTTTTACTTTCAGCTCTTTAAATTAATCACCTATATATTTTTATATATTTGTAGCAGAGGCTGCTCTTTGCCTCTAATATTTGCTCTCCTTTGTATTTTATTTTTTGGGAATGGCGTCTCGCTCTGTCGCAGACTGGAGTAAAGTGGCACGATGTCAGCTCACTGCAACCTCTGCCTCCTGGGTTCAAGCGATTCTCCTGCCTCAGCCTCCCGAGTAGCTGAGATTAAAGGTGCCCGCCACCATGCCCAGCTAATTTTTGTATTTTTAGTAGAGACAGGGTTTTACCACATTGGCCAGGCTGCTCCCGAACTCCTGACCTTGTGATCCGCCCGCCTCAGCCTCCCAAAGTGCTGGGATTACCGGCATGAGCCACCGCGCCCAGCCCCTCCTTTCTTACACAAGAAAAGATGTTTTAGCTCTGTTAATTGTTGCCCAGCTAAAGACTACATTTCCCAGATTTTTTTTGCAATTAAGGGGATCTAAGAGACCAGGTTCTAGATAGTGGGATGTGAGATAGAATTGTAACTTCTGGACCGGGTGCGGTGGCTCACGACTGCAATCCCAGCACTTTGGGAAGCTGAGACCAGTGGATCACTTGAGGCCAGGAGTTCAATATCAGTCTGGCCAACATGAAGAAACGCATCTCTACTAAAAATACAAAAATTAGCTGGGCATGGTGGCATGCACCTGTAATCCCAGCTACTCCAGAGGCTGAGGCACGAGAATCACTTGAAACTGGAAGGCAGAGATTGCAGTGAGCTGAAATCATACCACTGCACTCTAGCCTGTGTGATGGAGTGAGACTCATGCCCTCCGCCCCCCCCCCCCAAAAAAATCGTAACTTCTGGGTCATTCCCTTAAAAACAAAGAAACGTGCTTTTCCCCTAACCTTTGCTCAAACCTTTGTCTGGAATTTAGACATGATGGCAGGCACTGGATCAGCCACAATGAGACAGAAGCCACATATTGCACAAAGTTGCAGTAAAGGGTGTCAGTCTGTGACATCATAGAGCTTTAGAAAAGGATCACTTATTCTCAGACTGTTCCATGAAAGAGAAATAACTTTTAACTTGTTTAAGTCACTGTAATTTTGGTATTTATCTTTGCAGCAAAAACATAAATATGTACACTTATAAGAATATATGTAATATATATGTGTGTGGTCTATAAGAATACTGAAACAAAACCCAGTGCAGGTATTATCCAGCTTAAGAAATAAAACATTATCAATATCGGCTAGGCATGGTGGCTCACGCCTATAATCCTAGCACTTTGGGAGGCCAAGGCAGACAAATAGCTTGAGCAGGCCGGGCGCGGTGGCTCACGCCTGTAATCCCAGCACTTTGGGAGGCCGAGGCGGGCGGATCACAAGGTCAGGAGATCGAGACCATCCTGGCTAACACTGTGAAACCCCGTCTCTACTAAAAATGCAAAAAATTAGACGGGCGAGGCGGCGGGCGCCTGTAGTCCCAGCTACTCGGGAGGCTGAGGCAGGAGAATGGCGTGAACCCGGGAGGCGGAGCTTGCAGTGAGCCGAGATCGCGCCACTGCACTCCAGCCTGGGCGACTAAGCGAGACTCTGTCTCAAAAAAAAAAAAAAAAACAAATAGCTTGAGCTCAGGAGTTCAAGACCAGCCTGGGCAACATAGCAAGACCCCTTCTCTATTTCAGAAACTTTTAAAAAATAATAATAATTTTAAAAAGACATTATCAATATCTCCGAAGCCCTTGTGTGAACCTCTTTGGTCATTTCCCCCTTACTATCTCCACAGCCAGCAGCAATCAATACCATGAACGTTTCTGCAGATAGTTTTCTGACAGGCAGCACCTGGTACCGGGCCCTGTGCACATCAGCATTTAGCAATAGTGCTGATGGAAACGGTAATATTACTGTGGTCTCTTGAGGTTTCAGGCTGCCCTTCAGGCCAGGGCTCAGAACCCCCAGGCTCCCCAGGAGATACTCTTGCTGCTCCTGCCCAGAATCCCTGGTGCCCTGCATTCCATTGCGGGGTCCCTCCTCCTGGATCTCTGCTGGCCAGAGTTCCCTTCACCCACACAGCTGGTGGCATGTCTGCCTTCACCAATGGCACTCTCCTTTGGCTCCCCGGGCAAAGCAAAAAGTGAGAAACTGTATCATCCATTGTTGACAGTCTCTTCCTTGGAGTAACTGCATAGAAGAGTTTAAAATATCTATATATCCACAGATCCACAAAATTATCTACATATATCTATAGTCAGCTATTAGTTTACCAAGTTGTTAAGACATAGAACATGATCAGTCAGTGTCTAGTGAGTGAATTCATGGTTCTATGATTGAGATTGAGGCAAGCTTTGAAGATTAGCAATGTTAATAAGAGTTAATATTGGACAAGCACATGCCTGTACCAGGCATTGTTCTTTTTTTTTTTTTTTTTTTTTTGAGATGGAGTCTCGCTGTGTCTCCCAGGCTGGAGTGCAGTGGCGTGATCTCGGCTCACTGCAAGCTCCGCCTCCCGGGTTCACGCCATTCTCCCGCCTCAGCCTCCCAAGTAGCTGAGACTACAGGCGCCCGCCACCACGCCCGGCTAGTTTTTTTTTTGTATTTTTAGTAGAGACGGGGTTTCACCATGTTAGCCAGGATAGTCTCGATCTCCTGACCTCGTGATCCACCCGCCTCGGCCTCCCAAAGTGCTGGGATTACAGGCTTGAGCCACCGCGCCCGGCCTGTTCTAAGAGCTTTTACATTTTGTCTCCCTAACTCTTTGAGGTAGGTACACATTTTACGGGGGAGGCACAGAGACGCTACGAAAATTCCCCAAGGTCGCTCAGCTAGTTGAATGACAGAGATTAACTTCAAATACAAGCAGCCTGGTTCTAGAGTCCAGTACTGTCATTTCTTTTATGCCTAAGACTTTCAAAATCATGCTGTGGATTCTTCTTTTTCATCCAATCCATCTGTTAAATCTAGACTTTTCGTTGCAGCAGTGAGAGGCTTTACAGACCAATCTCTCAAAACAGAGACTAGGACAAGATCAAGTTCCTCTTCTTGCCACCACTCAGAAAGGAGCTAGTATTAAAATTATTTATTGAATGGACGACTTAAAATAATCTCTTTGTAAATGTGGTTTCCGGCCCCCAACATACTGGCCTTGTTCCAATAAGCCCAACTCACAAGTCTGACTCTCAATTCAAAAGAGCCCCATTCATTCACTCTCTGACACATTTATCAGCAATTTTGTAAAAACAAAAAATCATACCTAAGTATATATACACATTTGTATGCACACATACATTTATAAACACATATACACATGCACACATGCATGCAGTTGATTGTTATTATTAATGATAGCTATGTGCTATAAAGTTACCACAAACACTCAATTGGTGAGTACCGAGCCATTGCTCCCAGGGGAAATAGAGGGTTAAGTTTCTATGAGCCTCTGGTCACCATGTTTTCATCAAGCTTGTTTTATGTGTGTTTCTGTTTAAAGACACCTTATTTCATATGTAGTGTTGATTCATTAACATTGAATTCACAGCCAATAGCACTATAACTCATGCCTGAATGAAGCTTCTCTAACACATATATTTTCTGGGTAAGGCACATTATAGCTTTCTTGCACTTAGGAACACTAGACAGCACCTTCATACTATGCTTAGAGGCCATTTCAAACAGCAAAATCACCAACAAAAGGCACAAAAATGTGAAAAACGTGGCACTACAGAGACTTTGAAAGGACACTTGTTTACAGTATGAGTGCTGAAACAAGGCAGAACATAGTCCTGTTCAGCCTCAACTGGAAACAAGCATGTTGAACAACTCAGATTTTTTACTGCTCTGCACATAGCTGAGAATGACCAGGAAAGCACCGTGAGTATTGATTTGGGGATTACCAATAAACATTATTGAGTATGCAAATTTGCAAATATCAAATCTGCCAATAATGAAGATCACATCTATATAGTCTCTTTGCCCTTTTTAAATAATCTATGATAGACTGGGCATGGTGGCTCACGCCTGTAATCCCAGCACTTCGGGAGGGCGAGGTGGGCAGATCACGAGGTCACCAGTTCGAGACCAGCCTGGCCAATATGGTGAAACCTCGTCTCTACTAAAAATGCTAAAATTAACTGGGTGTGGTGGCACACATCTGTAGTCCCAGCTACTCAGGAAGCTGAGGCAGAAGAATCGCTTGAACCCAGGAGGCAGAGGTTGCAGTGAGCCGAGATTGTGCCACTGCACTCCAGCCTGGGCGACAGAGGGAGACTCCGTCGCAACAATAACAATAATAATAATCTATGATAACCAAAGTGTGGGATCAGCATTAGACAGTGATTCCATGATGTCAAACCTTCTGATTTAAAAGTGAAAACAGGCCGGGTGCAGTGGTCATGCCTGTAATTTCAGCACTTTGGGAGGCTGAGACGGGTGGATCATTTGAAGTCAGGAGTTCGAGACCAGCCTGGCCAACAAGATGAAACTCCATCTCTACTAAAAATACAAAAATTAGCAGGGCCTGGTGGCAGGCACCTGTAATCCCAGATACTCGGGAGGCTAAGGCAAGAGAATAACTTGAACCTGGGAGGCAGAGGTTGCAGTGAGCTGAGATCGCACCACTGCACTCCAGCCTGGGCGACAGAAGACACTCTATCTTAAAAACAAAAAACAAAAAAGTGAAACATTTTATGTGCCTTCCAATGTGCTGTCTACACAATGACAAATATGTCAATAATTTCAAATATGGAAATGTTCTTCCAAATACCTAGGAATAGTACTAACAGCAGCTAACATCTCCCCAGTGCTTTCTGTGAGCCAAACGCTCCATGTGGATTGTCTCAATATAATTCCCATAATGGCACCGCAAGGTGGGCACAGTTATTATCCTGAGGGTGAGATGAAGAAACTGAGGCCTGAAGAGTTCAGAGGCTTAACCACAGAGCTCGTCACTCCAGTTCTCCAGCCCACGTGACCGCCTGACCAGCCCGAGAGGCCGATCCCTTCATTATTCTCTCTCTTTATGTTATGGGTGAGGGAACAGAAGCGAGGAACTAGCCAAGTGCTGAAAACCAGTCATACAATTGGGGTAAGACTCAGACTTTCCACTCATCATCACTGCACCATTTGCTCCCTGAGTCTGTGAGATCTAAGGAGGGCCGATTACGTCTCATTCATCTTTTTATTCCCCTCGACGCAGTGTCCAGCACACAGAACTCAGTAAATGCTGGTTGAACAAGTTGTTGCCTAAGGTTTTAGATAATTCCCCAAGCCCAAAGCATACATTCCAGCATTATCCATAGCATACCATTCCACACTAAAGACAATGATCTCTTTAGATGGCTTTTTACATTTCAACTTTTTTTTCCTCTCACATCCTCCTAAATAGAATTCTAAGTCAGAAGGTTTGAACATCAGTTTTTGGGAGGATTCCACATTGAATAGAGTTGATGATCAAATGACATCATAAGTCATTTTCTGATCCAATTATCTGAATATAAACAAATCCTTACTGTAGCCTGTGGAAATTTTCTAATCCCAGGCATTGTACAATTGGTCTTAAAGGGATTATTATTGTGAGGGTATTATTGCATTGGGCATTGTTCCTGTACTTCTCAGACTGAATTTTTATAAACTTTATATTTCACAACATTCCACTCCTTCAACTTCAACTCCAATTCTAGACCCCCAACTTCAAAACACACTCCACATTTTTTCTCGAATTCAGCCACTTATGAATATTAGGTTGGTTGTATTTATAATTCTGAATTGGCCAATAACTTATTAAGCCTCTTAAAACAACTGCTGAGGCAAGAGTTTGAGACCAGCCTCAGCAACATAGGGAGACTTCATCTCTGGAAAAAAAAAAAAAAAACAGTCAGGTATGGTGGCACGTGCCTGTGGTCCCTGCTCCTCAGGAGGCTGAGGTGGGAGGACGCTTAAGTCTTGGAAGTCAAAGCTGCAGTGTGTCATGACTGCACCACTGCACTCCAGCCTGGGCAACAAAGTGAGATCCTGCCTCAAAAAAATAAAAATAGTGGGAGGCTGAGGTGGGTGGATCACCTCAGGAGTTCAAGACCAGCCTGAATAACATGGTGAAACCCTGTCTTTACTAAAAATACAAAAATTAGCCAGGCATAGTGGTGCACACATGTGATCCCAGTTACTTGGGAGGCTGAGGCAGGAGAATTGTTTGAACCCGGGAAGCAGAGGTTGCAGTGAGCCGAGATTGCACCACTGCACTCCAGCCTGGGTAACAGAGCAAGATTCCGTCTCAAAATAATAATAATAATAATAATAATAATAATAGGCCGGGCACAGTGGCTCACACCTGTAATCCTAGCACTTTGGGAGGCCAAGGCAGGCAGATTGCCTGAGCTCAGGAGTTCAAGACCAGCCTGGGCAACATGGTGAAACCCTGTCTCTATTAAAAAAAAAAAAAATTAGCTGGGCGTGCCGGCATGTGCCTGTAGTCCCAGCTAGCTACTCAGGAGGCTGAGGAGGAGAATGGCTTGAACCCAGGAGGTGGAAGTTGCAGTGAGCTAAGATGGTACCACTGCACTCCATACACGCCAGCCTGGCAATACAGTGAGACTCAGTCTCAAAAATATATAAAAATAATAATAAAAGAATTAATGGCTAATAAGTACAAATCACCATGAATTTATTAAACGCCAACAATGTCTTCAGCACCCTGAATGTAAAACATAGGCATACCTTCCATTTTCAGGACCCAGATCATTCTCCTCTTTTGTTTTCATCATTCTAATATTAAGGAACAGATTTCAGTCTTGAGAGTGAGCAACTTCCTTTTGCCATTAGGTATAACATAAAGAAACAGAATGATGACTGGCACATGCCAAAACAAAAACAAACAAAAAGAGTCACACCAAAAATAGAGAGAAAAGAGTACACAAGAAATAAGGGTCACTGTGAAGGGCTCATTCAAATAAAATGTCAAGGTTTTCCTTTTTGTTGATCTCAATTTAAAAATACCATCACTTGGTCAGGCACGGTGGCTCACGCCTGTAATCCCAGCACTTTGGGAAGCCAAGGCGAGCAGATCACAAGGTCAGGAGATGGAGACCATCCTGGTGAACATGGTGAAACCCCATCTCTACTAAAAAAAAAAAAAAAAAAAAAAAAAAAAAAAAAAAAAGTTAGCAGGACGTGGTGGCGTGTGCCTATAGTCCCAGCTCCTCCGGAGGCTGAGGCAGGAGAATCGCTTGAACCTGGGAGGCGGAGGTTACAGTGAGCCGAGATCATGCCACAGTACTCCAGCCTGGTGACAGAGTGAGAATCCGTCTCAAAAAATAAAAAATTAAAAAATAATAATAAAAGGAATACCGTCACTTACATTTTCCACTGCTTTGTTCAGCATGGACTAGGGGGCCAGGGCAATGCATAGTGTGAGAACTGGTAACTTACTTGAGGAAAATCAGCCATCATCCTTACCAGTGCTCCTCCCTTCCTGGAAGCCCCCAGTACAGGGAAACAGGGACGAGACTAAAGCACACTTCACATAAGACACAAGGCAGAACTTTTATAAGAATACTAGACTGGGCGTAGTGGCTCACGCCTGTAATCGCAACACTTTGGGAGGCTGAGCAGGGAAGACTGCTTGAGCCCAGGAGTTCGAGACCAGCCTGGGCAACGTGACGAAACCCCATCTCTGTTGAAAAAAAGAAAGGAAGAGAAGGTAGGTGAGGTTGCTGCCCTACAGAATCCTTTTTAAAAATGTGTCACCGCCGGGCGCGGTGGCTCACGCCTGTAATCCCAGCACTTTGGGAGGCAGAGGCGGGCGGATCACGAGGTCAGGAGATGGAGACCATCCTAGCTAACATAGTGAAACCCCGTCTCTACTGAAAATACAAAAAAACTTAGCCGGGCGTGGTGGCGGGCGCCTCTAGTCCCAGCTACTCGGGAGGCTGAGGGAAGAGAATGGCGGGAACCCGGGAGGTGGAGCTTGCAGTGAGCAGAGATCTCGCCACTGCACTCCAGCCTGGGAGACAGAGCGAGACTCCGTCTCAAAAAAATAAATAAATAAATAAAATAAAATAAAATAAAATAAAAATGTGTCACCATCAGATATTTTACCTAATGGATGCACCCCAAATAGATCCATAGCAGAGAGTCAGCAGAGACCCACATCAGTTCCCCGTCCTTCTGTTCCACAACACCAAGAGCAAACATCAGTACCATCTTTTCTCTTATTTGCTTCATATCTCTCTCCTTTTTTTTTCTTTTTTTAAAGATGGAGTCTCGCTCTGTCACCCAGGCTGGAGTGCAGTGGCACGATCTCGGCTCGCTGCAACCTCTGCCTCCTGGGTTCGAGCAATTCTCCTGCCTCAGCCTACTGAGTAGCTGCGATTACAGGTGTGCGCCAGCATGCCCGGCTAATTTTTTGTATTTTTAGTAGAGACAGGATTTCACCGTGTTGGCCAGGCTGGTCTCAAACTCCTTATCTTATGTGAGCCGCCTGCCTTGGACTCCCACAGTGCTGAGAGTACAAGCATAAGCCACTGTGCCCGGCCTTATTTGCTTCATCTCTAACACAGCTACAAGGACTGTGGGCTGGAAATGAGGAGGAAACAAAGGAATTGTCTCTCACTTCCTCCCCCCTCCAAGCACCGAATCAGGGGCCCACTGAAGAGGCATTATTCCTGGATATAATCCTAAGGCAGTCATCCTGAGGAGAGAAGCAGCATCCAAACAGCTGTTCTTTTGCCAAAGAACAACTGCCAGGCCACAGCAGAGGGGCCCCAGTGAGACTTATTGATAGGTGACCATACATTAAGGAGCAAGAGAACAGAGAATGGGAATGACGTAGAAGGAAGCTGTCTTCCAATCTGAACCCTCAGAAATTCAAGGAAAATGAGATCCATTGACTTCTTTTGAATCAAGATACATAGGAACACCCAAGAAAAAGCCATGAAATGAGCCAGATGGTCTTTGGGCCCCTGCTCCCATACCCAGAGCTGTGTACCCAACAGGGACTTTCAGTAGGGTACCCCAGATTCAGTCCTTCCCTCCTCTCTTTCTCAGCACTCACCCCCCGAACAGGTGGCCATCAGGCTGATCTCAGCTAGCGTGCCACTGGAAGGTAATGGGTTAAATTTTTTTTTTTTTTTCCAGTGGACACTCTGTGTAGCACAGTTTCTTTAAAGAGTGATTGGTAGAATTTCAGACTTCTTGGTGTGGTCTAATGGGAGAGAGTTTTTGGAGGAGTCTCTTAGAAACGTTTAATTCCTGCCAGGTAGACAATCACTGACCACACCTACAGGTAAAGTAGGTTTTGCCTAATTATGACCACAGACACGGATCTTTTTATTTCAAGGCACTCTCTGTGCTTCCTAGACCACTTATTTTTCAATCTGTAACTTAAATATTGAACCAAAGTATTATGAACCACTGCATTTTTGTGTTGAAACTACCTCAAGATGGCCAATGTCTCTATTCTTAGAAAAAGTCCCTACTTTGACTAACACATGGGTGGAGGAAATTACTATTTGCTTTTGCTTAGAAATGTGAGCCTGTTTGGATCTCTCAGGTTTCCATAAAAACTGACAAATCAAAATAATAAGTTTGCTGCAACAAATAAGGTATTTTGTGTATAAATATTTAGTGGCAAGATGTGAGTGCTAGAATTTCAAAAATAGTTAATGATGGTAAATCCTCAACTGCTGTGAAAACAAACAAGATACAGCTTGCTGAACAGGGAATGAACAATCTTCAAGTGCTGTATTATTCAAGAATGCTGCCCTATTTCAGGAATTCCATTTAACTGACTTAAAATGAACCAGTAACAAAGATTCATAGAATGTTAAACTTAGAAGATACCTTAAACTTCATCTAATATGATACCCTCATGGGAAACTTGAGACCCACAGAGTCTTGACAATTTCATTTGTAAGTTGCTTATATGGAACTTGTAACAGATTTCTCCATAGAAATAATATGATACCAGCCTGGGCAACATAGCAAAAACCCATCTCTACAAAAAATACAAAAATCAGTCAGGCATGGTGGTGCACACCTGTGGTCCCAGCTACTTAGGAGGCCGAGGCGGGAGCATGGCTTGAGCTTGGTAGGTTGAGACTGCAGTGAGCTGTGATTGTGTCACTGTATTTCAGCCTGGGAGACAAAGGGAGACCCTGTCTGAAATAAAAAAGAAAGAGACAAAGAAAAGAAAGAAAGAGAAAGAGAGAGAGAGAGAAAGAGAAAGAAAGAAGGAAAGAAAGAGAAAGAAAGAAAGAAAGGAGAGAGAGAAAGAAAAAAAGAAAGAAAGAAAGAAAGAAAGAAAGAAAGAAAGAAAGAAAGAAAGAAAGAAAGAAAGAAAGAAAAGAAAGAAAAAGAAAAAGAAAGAAAGAAAGAAAGAAAGAAAGAAAGAAAGAAAGAAAGAAAGAAAGAAAAAGAAAGAAAGAAAGAGAGAAAGAAAGAAAGGAGGGAGGGAGAGAAAGGGACAGAAGGAGGGAGGAAGAAAGGAAGGGAGGGAGGGAGAGAAGGGAGGGAAGGCAGGAAGGCAGGAAGGCAGGGATAAATGATGGTTAGAGCCTCAAATACTGCCCTTCTCCTCCTCATTGTACAATGTTGTATACTTGAACTGCATTGTTTTCTGCTATTGTTAACTTCAAGGGTATACATTTAATCTACATTCTAGGTGCATATGAGCAATTAACTACCATTCATAACATCATGTCAGAGGGAAAACATGGCCCCCAGAGATGGGTGTATGGAGGCACCTCCAACTCTTGGTAAAAGGCTAGAATATTTTCGGTTCCAAGAAACAATATCTTCTCTAACTGGGTTAACAATAAGAACATTTATGTGTTCATGTAACTGGAAGTTCAGAGCAGAATTGGCTTTAGAATCACCTTAACCAGGACCTCCTGCTGCATTTCTCTGCCACTCCCTTCCATGTGCCTCTGTCATTCTTTGGACTTCATCTTTAACTTGCTTTTCTTAGGTGGCAAAAGGAACATGATGGTTCCTGCACATCCTGGCATGCAGATGAAGGGCAGTCTGTCACAGGTTCCCAAGCAGGAGACCTGAGATACACCTTGACTGGACCTGGTAAGTCACATGTCCACTCCTGAACAATGGCCTTCAGTGGGAAATGGAATGCACTGATTGGTTTAGCCAACCAACTGTTAAGGTTGAGATCTTCTCTTCCCCAAGTACATGGGTGACGATGTAAACTAAAGTAAAAATGTGAGTTCATTGAGATAGGGAAGAATGGATAGATAACCCACCATGTCCACTAACCTGTCTCTCCCCGTAGTCCCCATCCCCAACCACCGCGGGGAGGTATTGGGTGGCAGAGCTGAGGAAGCTAGATTATCCCAGGCAGGCACACGAATGTGGGGAGCAGAGAAGAAAATGGAAGGATTCTACTTCTGTTCACCCTACCCTAGTGTATACTCTACCCTCACCCTTTAGAAGCCCCAGATCATAGACACCCACCCCGTCTCAAATCCCAGCTACACAGACTTTCACTCCAGTTTAAAACGTTAGGATCTGCCACCACCACTAGAAAGAAAAATATCAATAGAAACATACATTTTTCCTGCATAATTTAGAAGCATCTTATGTGTTTTCTGTCTTCCTCTCAACTCTACTTCCTTGCCAAAGAGAAATATAGCAGCCCTAGAAATATAACGGATTCTGGCCGGGTGTGGTGGTTCACGCCTGTAATCCCAGCACTTTGGGAGGTCGAGGCGGGTGGATCACCTGAGGTTGGGAGTTCAAAACCAGCCTGACCAACATGGAGAAACCCCGTCCCTACTAAAAATACAAAATTAGCCAAGCATGGTGGTGCATGCCTATAATCCCAGCTACTTGGGAGGCTGAGGCAGGAGAATCGCTTGAACCCAAGAGTCACAGTCCAACTGTCACAGTTGCAGTGAGCTGAGATCCCGCCACGGCACTCCAGCCTGGGCAACAGCGAGAGACTCCGTCTCAAAAAAAAAAAAAAAGAAGTGTCCCCAACTGTCTACAGAATATCTTTCTCTTTTTAGCTTATGATGAAAACAAACGTATTAATAACTTTAAAAATGCACGATATCAATCACCAGAATGTCCAAATAACCTAAAATTTTTTCTCCTACATGTCACTTTAGAAAATACAAAAAGATAAATGACAAGAAAACAAGACAATGTAGAAGAGGAATTTGAAAAACAAGAGCTGACGGCCATTGGTTTTAAATGGGACTACCCAATGAGAGTGGCTGTTCACATTGATGTGAAACATTGTCCAGTTTTAAGGTAAATACTTTCCTCCAGTTTTGTGTTTGGATTCTTTGAAGAGTGGAGATCCTGCTATACATGGGAATGTTAATTAACCAGAACCTCGTCACTATTCTGGATAAATGGAAGCTTCTGTGTTCAGAATTTAAAGTTGTTGTTAAGAATTCAGCTTGAGGTAAAGATAAATTTTGTAATTTATGTCTATAAGAAGCTTCTATGTAAATAACTACTATTGTTGTTTGCAAATAATAGATTGGATTATAATGGGTGAAAAAGTATATAATAATTAGCCAAAAGAATGGTAATCTTTTTTTTTTTTTTTTTTGAGACGGAGTTTTACTCTTGTTGCCCAGGCTGAAGTGCAACGGCGCCATCTCGGCTCACTGCAACCTCCACCTCCCGGGTTCAAGCGATTCTCCTGCCTCAGCCTTCCTGAGTAGCTGGGCTTACAGGCGTGCGCCACCACGCCAGACTAATTTTGTATTTTTAGTAGAGATAAGGTTTCTCCATGTTGGTCAGGCTGGTTTCAAACTCCCGACCTCAGGTGATCCACCCGCCTCGACCTCCCAAAGTGTTGAGATTATAGGCGTGAGCCACCGTGCCCAGCCTAAGAATGGTAAGCTTATTGATAATGATTTTATTTAAGAGCAAATATACCAAAGGTGTCAAATGAGGGGGAAAAACTGAAATAAAAAATGAAAGAGCAAGCAAATAGCTGAGCATGGTGGCTCATGCCTATTGTCCCAGCTACTGGGGAGGCTGAGGCAGAAGGATCACTTGAGCCCAGGAATTCAAGGTTACAGTGAGCTACAATTGCACCACTGTGCTCCAGCCTGAGCAACACAGCAAGACCTGGCTCTAAAAATAAAAATTAAAAATGGTAATAGTTGTAAAAGCAAATGTCTTTTCTTGAAGACATACCATGTTACCTGTATAACAGAAGTAATGTAATTTTTAGAGAGGTCCTAGATAAGAACTAAAAATCTCTGGGCACTTGAAACTAGTTCTAGCTGTGCCCCTGTCTGATCTGAGACAGTGTATCTATATCTCAGGTTTCAGTTTTTCTCATCTGTAGAACTGATTCTTTGGCAGAAGCTATACCTAGCTGAGGAAGACAGAAAGTCACGCATTAATACAGATACATGAAGATGTCCTTCATCTCGGTGTGTGTGCCGGGCAGCTCACCTTTGGTGGTTTCTCTGTGCTTTCATAACAGGAACAGCACAGAATAAGTGATAGATTACTATTCTCTTCTTTTGCTTTAACTAAAGGAACATTTAGGCCTCTTTAGGTTAAGGATAAAGCTTGTCAAGTTAAATTACTACTAATAAACATAGAACAATGAAACTAGAAAACTACCATCTGGAAAACACCACAGTAACAGTTGGTTAGGAGATGACTCATCAATGAAATCTAGGCAGTCACATTACGATGAGAAACAAGATTTTTACATAGTCGCAAAACAGGTCCCTAGAATACTTACTGAGGAAACAATCCTAAGTTTACAGTGGAGAAATCTGACAGATACCCACTTAACCAGGCGATTAAAGTTAACGTTACTTGTCATGCGACAGACCTATATCACATGCCTCCTGAGACGTTCTGAGAAGAACCCAAAGCCTCTGCGGTGGCATGAAAATTCCATGAGGAAATATGAGACAATCCAAAACTCAGGCCATTCTATAAATGATGGACTAGTACCTTTCAAAGGCGTCAAGGCTTTGAAAAGACAAGGAAAGATTGAGGGACTGTTCCAGATTAAAGGAGACCAAGGAGACATGACAACTAATGCAACCTGGGGTCTCCGGTTGGATTCTGGGCCAGAAAAAGGACACGGTGGGACAGTTGCTGAAATCTGAATCAGGTCTGTAGATTTGATAAGAGTATGTATTAAACGTAATTTCCTGATTTTGGTAATTGTACTATGGTAAGGCAAAATATTCACTTTGTGGGAATCTGAGTGAAGATTATACCTGTATTTTTTGTACATTCATATTTTTTCTGTATACTTGAACAAAAACCATCTAGGATAGGCAACGATACAGAAATTTCTTAAAATTATTTTTGTGAAACTGATACTCAGAGGAAACAACAGAAATCTAACTAAATGTAACATACATCAGAGCATCTCACAAGGTGCCCCTTAAAAAGAATTAGAGAAGATAATTTGAGAAGTGGCTTGCATTTCTCTTTGCCAAACATAGAATCTCAGTACTGGAAGAAACCTTAAAGAGAATATTGGAAAGAAAGAAACCAGCCACAACCTTACTATCCAACCACAGAGGAATAATTCTTTAGGGTTCACCCATTCCGTAGACTTATACAACCATTAAAGTTTCTACTTATGAGAAATTGTGTAGCAAAACGGGAAAATGTTTTTGTTATAATTTCGTTTATTTAAAAATCAGGATATAAGGTATATGTACACTTTGTACGCTTTTTGGCGGCTCATGCCTGTAATCCTAGCACATTGGGAGGCCAAGGTGGGCAGACTGGCTGAGCTCAGGGGTTTGAGACCAGCCTGGGCAACATGACAAAACCCCATCTCTACTAAAAATACAAAAGACTAGCTAGGTATGGGGACACATGTAATCCCAGCTACTTGGGAGGCTGAGGCAGGAGAAAAGCTTGAACCCAGGAGGCAGAGGTTGCATTGAGCCGAGATTGCGCCACCGCACTCTAGCCTGGGCGACAGAGTGAGACTCCATCTCCAAAACAAAAACAAAAACAAAGCATAGGTACACTTTCTAAATCCAACTATTTGAAATACACACACATGAAGAAAGACAAAGGAAATACATGATGAATTTGGTTAACATGGTGAGATTGTAGGAGTTTTGGTTTTTTTCCTATTTCTATTTTCCGAATTTCCTATGACATTTTAAATTTCAAGTGTTTTCACAAAGAAAAATAAAAGTCTTACCAATTTTGAGCCAAAATTTTCACCTTAGTCCATATAACTACCTCTTACCTACACCCCCTCCACCATGGGTACCTGGGGGCTTCCACATACACCAACCTCACCCAGCCACTGGGCCCCTCTCCATGGAGGCAGCCAACGTTCCTAGGGTCTTGCTGCCCTAACTTGATGATGGGAGACTAGTCCTGAGGAAGCCCCTGAGCTGTGTAGCTTTAATGTCACTGAGTTAGCCCAAAGCCTACCAGGCATTGTGTTGGTGCCTCTTTTTCATTCTTCTTCCTCCCCTAGGGTGCAGTTTCACTCCCTTGCTTGGCTGCTACTCTAACATCCTGCCTGGGCCTTGCCAGTACTACTCCTTTTCTCAGGGGCTGAATCCTATTCCCCTTGTAAGCAGTTTGCCCAGGCCGTTGTGACAAAGACCACAGATGGAGAGGCTTAATAACACTAATGCATTGTCTCATTAGTGAGTTCTGGAGGCTGGAAGTCCAAGTTCACAGTATCAGCAGGGCTTGTTCCTTCTGAGGGCTGTGAAGGGGCTGTCCGTTCCAGGCCTCTCTCCTTGCCTTATAAATATCCATCTTCTCCCTCTGTCTCTTCACAGTGTTTCTCCTCTGTGTGTGTATGTGTGTCCAATTTCCCTCGTTTAATAAGGACACTCCTCATTGGATTAGGGCCCCCCTAGCCCAGTATTCCTCATCTTAACTTGATTACATCTACAAAGACCTTATTTCCAAATAAGGTCACATTCTGAGGTACTGGGAGTCAGGACTTCAACATATGAATTTGGTTGGGATGGGGACACAATTCCATTCATATCTCAGGTACTAATGGAGCTTTGCTCCAAAAGAGATAGACCACCCAGCCGGGCTCAGTGACTCACGCCTATAATCCCAGCACTTTGGGAGGCCGAGGCAGGCAGATCACCTGAGGTCAGGAGTTCGAGACCAGTCTGACCAACATGGAGAAACTCCGTCTCTACTAAAAATACAAAATTAGCCAGGCGTGGTGGTACATGCCTATAATCCCAGCTACTCGGGAGGCAGGAGACTCACTTGAACCCAGGAGACGGAGGTTGCGGTGAGCCAAGATTGCACCATTGCACTCCAACTTGGGCAACAAGAGCGAAACTCTGTCTCAAAAAAAATAAAAAGAGAGAGAGAGATAGACCACCCAAGGGCATCAGGGTGCCTCTGACCTGACACTTCCTAGATGCTCCTACTGTTGAATTTTTATCAAAGTCCTTTGGACAGCCTCATGATCCTTGGCTACAGGTGGTTATTAATCTGGCTGGAGGGTTGTCCCCACAGGCAAAACATGAGTGTGTCTGTCCATCATAAAGAATCTGTTTGTTATATGCGCTCTTATGCTTATAGCAGCACTTTTCACAATGGCAAAGATATGGAATCTCCCTAAGTGTCCATTAACAGGGATAAAGAAAACATGGTGTATATACACAATAGAATACTATTCAGCCATAAAAAAGAATGACATCATGTATTTTGCAGCAACATGGATGGAACTGAGGTCATTATCTTAAGGGAAACCAGTCAGACCCAGAAAGACAAATATCACATGTTCTCACTCATAAGTGGGAACTAAAAATTGTGTATCCCAGGATGCAGAGAGTGGAATGATCCACAATGGAGAGGTAGAAGGGTGAGAGGATGGGAAGGGGAGTGGATGATGAGAAATTACTTAATAGATACAATGTATGTCATTTGGGTGTTGGATACCCTAAAAGCCCTGACCTGAGCTCTCTGCAGTGTAAGCATATCACAAAATTGCACTTGTACTCCATAAACTTATACAAATTTTAAAAAAGGGCACCAGGCGCGGTGTCCCATGCCTGTAGTCCCAGTACTTCAGGAGGCAGAGGCAGGTGGATCACTTGAGGTCAGGAGTTTGAGACCACCTCGGCCAACATGGTGAAACCCCAGCTCTATTAAATATACAAAAATTAGCCAGGCATGGTGGCATGTGCCTGTAATCCCAGTTACTCAGGAGGCTAAGGCAGAAGAATCGCTTGAACCTGGGAGGTGGAGGTTGCAGTGAAACAAGATCATGCCATTGCACTCCAGCCTGGGCAACAGAGCAAGAATGCATCTAAAAATAAAATAAAATAAAATAAATAAATAAATAAAATAAAATAAAATAAAATTCTATTTGCCTTATCACAAACATTACATTTGTCAGTGAAAAAAGGAAGTATTCTTAGACTCCCTATATTTCAATTGTTTCACATTTTTAATAGTTACAAAAACATTTTACTTTTTTTTTTTCTTTTTTTTTGAGATAGAGTCTCACTTTGTCACCCAGGTTGGAGTGCAGTGGCATCATCTCTTCTCACTGCAACCTCCACCTCCCGAGTTCAAGTCAGGTTCAAGTGATTCTCCTGCCTCAGACTCCTGAGTAGCTGGAACTACAGAGGAGTGCCACCACGCCTGGCTAATTTTTTGGTATTTTTTGTAGAGACAGCGTTTTGCCATGTTGCCCAGGCTGGTCTCAAACTCCAGAGTTCAGGTGATCCACCTGCCTCAACCTCCCAAAGTGCTAGAATTACAGGCATAAGCCTCAGCACCCAGCCATTTTTTATCAGTGATGACTATTAAGAATTTCAAGAGATCATTTTGTAAAAGTCTTTGTCAAGAACTATATGTAGCCATTTCAAGTATAAAAATTGGTATAAAAATTTATGAAATCACTCATATTTCTCATTAAAATGTTTCAAGGGATTTTCTTTGAATGTCATATAAATTTTGTATTTAATATTTTCCCTATTTTTTCTCTGGTCAAGTGGCATGTAGTAATTGCTTTATTTTATTTTATTTGAGATAGAGTCTTGCTCTGTTGCCAGACTAGAGTGCACTGGCACAATCACAGTTCACTGCAGCCTTGACCTCCCCAGGCTCAAGTGATCCTCCCACCTCAGCCTCCCGAGTAACTGAGACTACAGGCATGTGCCACCACGCTAGGCTAATGTTTGTAATTTTTTTGTACAGACAGAGTTTTGCCATGTTGCCCAGTCTGGTCTCAAACTCCTGGATTCAAACAATCCACCTGCCTTGGCTTCCCAAAGTGCTAGGATTACAGGCGTGAGCCACCATGCCTGGTCATTAATGCTCTAACGTTAAATCTCCTTCTAAATATTCATCTTTATGCTCTTCAGTGGGCTTCCACTTAGTTTCTCTACAACACACACCAATCTCCTTCCTCACCTCATGGCTATGTTTCTTTTAAACAGGATGTGAATTCGATTTCCTAACTGAATGTCAGGCTCAGGTCCTATCCTACAAGGTTTCAATGAGATCGTGTTTTACTGCCTGGTGTTATAATCCCCAGTTTGCCTTGTTTGTTACGTACGCCCTGTGTGTTTGTATATAGACATCTAAAACCTCAGTATTGTTTCTGGCCTCCTTCCAGCTGTTTTCTGATGTGAATCAGAAGGCCCCTCCCGCTTCCCTATTCTCCATTCTGCATTGTGCCTATTACTCTTCAGAGTGGCTGGGATCACAGGTTTACCTGCCATTTTCCTCCCTTTCTCTTACTCTTTTCAAGCTCCATGTAGAAATTAGTATTTATACACTAAACTCCTGGGTTAATCATTATTTCCCAATTTTGTGAGATGCTCTCCATCCCAAACCAAAAGACCATCATTTCAATAGCATAGCTACTCAGAATCAGGATCCACAAATCCAAATTCAGTAACAAAACATCTTGATGGCCTGCCAATCACGTCTCAGACCTTCCCTCTTCCAGACTTACAAACGTCAGTAGTGAGATGCAAAGAAAATAACCAACTGGGATCCCAGGTCCTAAACTTCATAGACTCTTAGAAATGCCTCCTTTCTTTTCTGAAGAAGCCTTTCATCCCCACAGGAGGAAGGGTGATCATTTTTCAAAGTCCTAGGTATTATCTTCAAGCAGGCCATCCTTCTGAACACTCATCTCAGTCAATCCATTGTTCGATCAATTCTTCCTCCCCCAACGTTTCTTGGATCCATCCCATCTCTATCTCTGCTGCGTTGCCTTCATTGAAGCTCTTATTATGTTCTGCTTGAAACATTAAGATGACCTTTTGTACAGGTCTCTGTCTCAGCTTAGTCTCCATACTGCCACCAGAGTTATTGCCTGATGCTTCTCAAAAACCGTAAGTAGCTGGCTGGGTGCCATGGCTCACTCCTATAATCCCAGCACTTTGGGAGGCTGAGGCAGGTGGATCACCTGAGGTCAGGAGTTTGAAACCAGTCCTCTCTCTGGGTTTCAAGTCCCTCGAACCTCTATATGGGAAACCAGACCTCAAGTGATCTGCCGGCCTCAGCCTCCCAAAGTGCTGGGATTACAGGCATGAGCCGTCATGCCCGGCCCATAATCTTTTTCCAATCTTCCCCTAGCACTTGACTTGGAGTGCGGTACATGATAAGTGCATAAACTGTTAAATTTTCAAAAATGTTTGACCTACTTGACCGTATATTGGTTGTTTAAAATCAGCCACAGAAGAAGTATTTACAATTTACATGATGGAAATTGACAAACACTACAACAGGGACTTTGGGAACCATGGGAAAAGAGCACTTTCTGAAAAGTTTACTAACACTTGGTTGGACACGCCAATAATCCCAGAACTTGAGAGGCCAAGTTAGGAGGATAACTTGAGACCAAGAGTTGGAGACCAGCCTAGGCAATATAGTGAGACCCCATCTCGACAAAAAAAGGGTTTTTTTCAATCAGCTTGGCATAATGATGCACACCTGTGGCCCCAGCTATTCTGGAGATTGAGGTTATAAGGATCACTTGGGCCTGGGAGGTCAAGGCTGCAGTGGTAGACGATGACGCCACTGCATTCCAGGCTAGGTGACAGAGCAAGACCCTGTCTAAAAAAAAAAAAAAAAATTTACCAGCACACCACTGATTATATAAGTAATGCATGAATATAATCAAAGTCAACTGTTCTCTTCAGTATCCCTCACACCCAATCCCAATCTCTTCTCCAGAATTGAACACTTTGTGATATTCCAGACTCCTTTTTACACACTTTATGTATTATATCATTTCACAAATGTAAAGCCTGCTAATTCATTGCTTCTGATCCATGAAGCCTTCTCAGGCTGCTCCTGCTGTCACTCTTGTGACTTTCCTCTGACCTTCAGCATCAACTAAGTCATTGCTAACTCTTGTGTACCTTGTGTTTGTTAAGATTTTAAGTTGTTTGGAGAAAGATAACATTCATATTTTTGTGTGTTTGTTTCCTTTGAGATGCAGTCTCCCTCTGTCGCCCAGGGTGGAGTACAGTGGTGTGATCTCGGCTCACTGCAACCTCCACCTCCCGGGTTCAAGCGATTCTCCTGCTTCAGCCTCCCGAGTAGCTGGGACTACAGGCATGCACCACCACACCTGGCTAATTTTTGTATTTTTAGTAGAGACAGGGTTTCTCCATGTTGGCCAGGCTGGTCTTGAACTCCTGACCTCAAGCAATCTGCCTGCCACAGCCTCCCAATGTGTTGGGATTACAGGCGTAAGCCACCGCCACACCAACACTCATGTTTAAATGCCTCTATGTCACGCAGAACAGACCTTCAAAAATGTCAATGATTTAATTCTATGTAAACTTTTGCTTGTTTGTTTGGTTGGTTGGTTTTTGGTTTTGTTTTGTTTTATTTTGCATTCTTGAGACAGTTTCGCTCTGTCGCCCAGGCTGGAGTACACTGGTGAGACCTCGGCTCACTGCAATCTACGTCTTCTGGGTTCAAGTGACTCTCCTGTCTCAACCTCCCAAGTAGCTGAGATTACAGGCTTGCACCACCACGCCTGGCTAAGTTTTGTATTTTTAGTAGATACTGGATTTCACCATGTTGGCCAGGCTGGTCTTGAACCCCTGGCCTCAAGTGATCCACCCGTCTCGGTCTCCCAAAGTACTGGGATTACAGGCATGAGCCACTGTGCCCAGTCAAAAGTGTCAATAATTTAATTCTTTGGTCCAAAATCTGCTAGCAATCATCCATTGCCATCTGAATATACCATTAGACATGGAAGTAGACAAAAAATCATAAGTACATTTTGGTTTTTTTCCTTTATTTTTTACATAAAGGGCAACTTCAATTTTCTCAAGGTACTGCAGTGCCACAGTTAGGAATAAAAGACGAGGGAACAAGAGCTGTATTTTGCTGTGTGAGCATGTCTTTAGGGAAGTAAAGCCTCCATCTCTTCCTATTTCACTCTGCTGCCCTGAAGCCACAGGGAATGAGAGAGAAACTTCATGAGAAGTTTTGGGCTCTCACAAAGCATTCTAATGCTAAGAGAGCACTCTGACACCCTTCCCTGCAGGCATGGAGCATGCCATCTGACCAGTGAAACCACTGCCTTGCCCAGCAAGACACCGACGCAGCCTTGAGACCCCAAGTTTGGTTGACAGACCCACATGTCAAATGTGGGAAAAGGGATCCTATCTCACAATTCACCCAGTGTAGGTGAATTTCTTTATGACCCCAGAAGCAAAAAGAGAGGGGGTTCTGCCAGCAATCTCTGTCCTCTCTGCCACAGCCCCTCCTGAAGTGAGACCACCACAGTATCTTATCTGAAGAACTCCAAGGAAAAGGCAATAGTCTATTTACACAAATTAAGCCAGCTAAACCAGCTCTTTCTACAGTAAGATGATAAAATTTAGATATCTGAGGAGAGGTCATAGAGGTCACAGCTTTCAGTTCTTATGAGTTGTTTTCTTAAGGGTTAAATGAAAAAGTTAAAGCAAATATAGTTATGCATGCGAGGGCTTAGCCTTCTTGACCGCAGTATGAGAATACCTCAGCAATGAGAAGTTACGGCCAAGGCCAGCTTGTACCATCAATCTCTTCAGAGCCATTTGGAAAAACTGAGAGATGCTGCTCTTCTTGGAAGGCAAATGAGTTCTGCATCCTTTCATAGGTCTTCCTTCCTTTTTTTTTTTCGGCCAGGCTGGAGTGCAGTGGCGCGATCTCGGCTCGCTGCAACCTCCACCTCCCATGTTCAAGTGATTCTCCTGCCTCAGCCTCCTAAGTAGCTAGGATTACAGTTGCCCACCACCACGCCTGGCTAATTTTTATATTTTTAGTAGAGATGGAGTTTCGCCATGTTGGCCAGGCTGGTCTTGAACTCCTGATCTCAGGTGATCCCCTCCCCTTGGCCTCCCAAAGTGCTGGGATTACAGGTGTGAGTCACCACACCCAGCCAAGGTCTTCCTTAATGTCATCCTTCCTTCTTTTCAAATAAGTAAAGAGGGTTCATTCCTTTTCACTCGAAATGGAGTTGCTGGCCAGGCTCGGTGGCTCAAGCCTATAATCTCAGAACTTTGGGAGGCCAAGGCAGGAATCTGCCTTGAGGCCAGGAATTCCAGACCAGCCTAGCCAATATGGTGAAACCCCTGTTTCTACTAAAAATACAAAAATTAGCCAGGCGTGGTGGCAGTTTCCTGTAATCCCAGCTACTTGGGAGGCTGAGGCACGAGAATCCCTTGAACCCAGGAGGCAGAGGTTGTAGTGAGCCAAGATCACGCCACTGCACTCCAGCCTGGGTGACAGAGCAAGACTCTGTCAAAAACAAAAACAAAAACAAACAAACAAAAAATCTGAGTTGTAACAATTCAGGATAATTATATAAAGGCTCACTTCTGATGGATTCCAGGAAGTGAGAAGCAAGTTATTGCCGAAGGACAGAGGCCCCAAGATCTCACTAAGGCCAACAGGTGCGTTTCAGGAACCACCCCTGACATGTCCATGCGGACTGACCCCAATACTTCTGAGTCACCTTACATAATTCAACAGCCCTTAATCTTCAAGCAAGATCCCAACAGCCAGCAGATCTGGCAAACATTTTATTTTTCTTTCCTGAAGAAGCATAGGAGAAGATTTTTGGCCTAAGCTTTTAGAGTGGTCAGCTTCACTGTCATCTAGAGCCAGCATTGTGAACTTGCTGTCCCTACTCATAGCCATGATGCTTCTACTGAACCCCATGCCCCTGAGGCCTCCTAGGACCAGCACTGGAACTTTCTGAATTGAGTTGCCATTTTCCAAATCTATCAGGGCTTGCCAAATTCCTATGCTTTCACCCACGCTGCTCCTGAGCCCACAGTCTGCCTCTCTGGAACACTACCATCACTGGAGACATTCTCTGATGTCCAATCAGAAAGTGACTCCTCTCCATCTATTCCTACAGTTCCTTATGCCTGCAGTAACAAAATATTATCAGGCCATATTATAGGTTTTTGTTTTATAGTATCCTTTTTCTGATAAGCCTGAGCAAGTTTGTGCTCAGGAAACAAGACTCACTTCCTTTTGTGCACCCCAAAGGCTGTCACAGCACCTAGCACGTAGTGGGTGCTCAAATGTCATTTGAAAGAACTGATGAGTTTTAGGTGAAGGATATCATGGTGTCCAGCATGCTATTCTCTCAACTTTTATGTAGGCTTGGCATTTCTCAAAGGTGAGTGTTGTATGAAAGGAGAGACTGGTTAGCACTCCCCTTGACAGGGATGGAAGAGTGCCTTGGGCCTGACAACAAACATGCAGTTAAGGCATTGCCACCTATTTTGTGGCATCTAAAGCATCGTTTTTAGGCTGGATGCTGTGGCCTACGCCTGTAATCCTAGCACTTTGGGAGACCAAGATGGGAGGATTGCTTGAGGCCAGGAGGGCAAGACCAACCTGGCCACATGGTAAGATCCCATCATTCTCTCTCTCTCTCTTTTTTTTTTTTTTTTTTTTTTAGCTTTTAGAAAAGAAAAAAGATGTAGAAAAAAGGTGAGAGGCCAGTAGCAAAGATTTGGAACCAACCCAAATGTCCATCAATGATAGACTGGATTAAGAAAATGTGGCACATGTACACCATGGAATACTATGCAGCCATAAAAAAGGATGAGTTCATGTCCTTTGTAGGGACATGGATGAAGCTGGAAACCATCATTCTCAGCAAACTATTGCAAGAACAGAAAACCAAACACCACATGTTCTCACTCATAGGTGGGAATTGAACAATGAGATCACTTGGACACAGGGTGGGGAACATCACACACTGGGGCCTGTCATGGGGTGGGGGGAGCGGGGAGGGATAGCATTAGGAGATATACCTAATGTAAATGACGAGTTAATGGGTGCAGCACACCAACATGGCACATGTATACATATGTAACAAACTTGCACGTTGTGCACAGGTCCCTAGAACTTAAAGTATAATTTAAAAAAAGAAAAAAGAAAAAAGGTGAGAGTCTGAGCATGGTGGCTGACATCTGTATGTCTAGTACTTTGAGAGGCCAAAGTGGGAGCATCACTTGAAGCCAGGAGTTCACATCAGTCTGGGCAACAGAGGGAGACCCTGTCTCAGAAGGAAGGGAAGGGAAGGGGAGGGGAAGGGAGGGGAGGGGAGGGGAGGGGAGGGGAGGGGAGGGGAGGGGAGGGGAGGGGAAGGGAGAGGAGGGGAGGGAAGGGAAGAAGGGAAGGGAGAAAGAAAAGAAAGAGAGAGAGAGAAAGAAAGGGAGGGAGGGAGAGAAAGAAGGAAGGAAGGAGAAAGAGAAAAAAGGAAGGAAGGAGAAGGTAAGGGAAGGGGAGAAAGAAAGGAAGAAAAAGAGAAAGAGAAAGAAAGAAAAGGAAGGAAAGAAGGAAGGGAGGGAAAGAAGGAAGGAAGGAAAGAAGGAAGGAAGGAAGGAAAGAAGGAAGGAAGGAGGGAAGGAAGGAAGGAAAGGAAGAGAGGGAGGGAGGGAGGGAAGGAGGGAGGGAGGGAGGTAGAAAAAAGTGACAAAAAAAGATGATTTGAAGATAGGTCCCTAGAGTTCCATGTCACAGTACTTAGTATGTTCAATCTGATGAGCTCAGTCCTTCCCCAAGGGCAGCAGTCCTACCAGGAATGGAAAGGCCCATGGAAAGGGGTTCTGTCTGCATGTGAGTGTGGACTGGAAGGGGTAGGGCAGGATTACTGGAACACCATATCCCAGCTTCTGGGAGGAGGAAAGGGGTTGTTCCCGAGCCTTGGGTCTGCTCTCTGCACCCATGGCTGCCAGCCCATCTGCCCAAGGAAGCCTTGAATTAGTACGTTGGAGAGCAAAAATCTGAGATCTAGAACTCTTCCCACTCAATACCTCAATACACAGCTAGCAGGTGTACAAATCCTGCCCCTTGGAAGTGGCCACGGGTGATACCACAGCAAGGCACCTGGCTCCGTAAGTGGGTCTCTGTAGGTCTCTAAGCATTGTTTTCTCAGGTTCAGACTCTTCTGCCACCAGGCCATGCCTACTAATCTGAGTAAGTCAAGACCTCTCTCCCCTAAATCGTCACCGCTCTTTTGTCTGTGTCAGCAGCCACAGAGGAACCCTCGGGGAATCCTAACACCCTGAGAATTTTTACTTAATAAAACGATTAGCTATCATCTACTGGGTTCCAATAGCCTAATATCCTGCTAAGCACTAATGTTAATAATAGCATTAGATATTTGTTGAGTGCTGTATGCGGTTAGTGCTATCTAAATTTCCTCATGGAATCCTAATATTGATCGTTCCTAAGCAGTGTTATCTCCATTCTACACATAACAAAACTGAGACGCAGAGACGCCAAAAGCGGTAGAACCAGAATTTGAAGCTACGTCTGTGTCTCCAAAAACTGTGCCCTTTAGACATTATGCTTGAGTTCTTTGGCAATTTAATTTGAAATGGATGAGTAGTTTAAGTTCAAAACAGTGTTGAAAAGTGTGCAAAATTTAACCTCCTGAAAAGGGTGAGGTTTCTGTTCTCTTGAAGAGGCCCACATTTTATTCCTTTTCTTGCAGCATTAATACTATCCTAAAGGGGTTAGGCCAGTGATGCTGCCCCCCAAACCTCCAGGACCATGCAATGCTGCCAATAAAGGTAATCCCAGCATGTTTTCCCCCAAAGCTCTGGGCATTAAGAATGGCTGGGAGGGGTCAACAATGGGTTTGAGAAAAAGTAACTCAAAGTTCAGCACCATAAGATAGGGCAGGGAAAAAATAAAATGAAAGATGGCCAGGCAAGGTGGCTTATGCCTATAATCCCAGCACTTTGGGAGGCTGAGGCGGGCGGATCGCTTGAGCCCAGGAGTTCAAGACCAGCCTGGGCATCATGGCAAAACTTGGCCTCTATGAAAAAAAAAAAAAATTAGCTCAGCATGGTGGCGTGCATCTGTAGTCCCAGCTGCCCCAGAGGATTGCTTGAGCCTGGAAGGCAGAGGTTGCAGTGAGCCATGATTGTGCCACTGCACTCCACAGAGGGAGACCCTGTCTCAAGAAAAAATTAAAAAAAATAGATAACTTGGCCGGGCGCGGTGGCTCAAGCCTGTAATCCCAGCACTTTGGGAGGCCAAGACGGGCGGATCACGAGGTCAGGAGTTCGAGACCATCCTGGCTAACACGGTGAAACCCCGTCTCTACTAAAAAATACAAAAAACTAGCCAGGCGAGGTGGCGGGCGCCTGTAGTCCCGGCTACTCGGGAGGCTGAGGCAGGAGAATGGCGTAAAAACCCGGGAGGCAGAGCTTGCAGTGAGCTGAGATCCGGCCACTGCACTCGAGCCTGGGCGAAACAGCGAGACTCCGTCTCAAAAAAAAAAAAAAGATAACTCAAGGTTTCCTTCTCAGCTCTGACATTTGCCCTATGACGTCAACTAAATCACAGTTAAATTGATTGTCCTATTCCTTAGCCCCCAATTTAGCAAATGGCCTTAGCTATACTTGTGTTATATGTTGTGCTAGTCATTTGGAGGATTAAAAATCAGTAATTAATATAAAAATATTTTAAAACTAAAAATAATCGTATAGATCTTGAAATATGTATATAGACATTGTTATATAAGCCACAGGTTATATTAATCCCAAACCAACATTTACATTTATATGTGCACAGCAAGTCACCCAAATAGACATGTTAACAGGGATTTTGTGTGGTTCTGGAAATGTTGGCGTTTGTTTCTCTTACTTTTCTTTTTTCTTTTTTTTTTGTGATGGTGATGGAGTCTCACTCTGTCTCCAGGTTGGAGTACAGTGGTACAATCTCAGCTCACTGCAGCCTCTACCTTCCAGGCTCAAGCAATCCTCCGGTGAAGCTGGGACTACAGATGCATGCCACCATGTGGGGCTAATTTTATATATATATATAAAATTTTTTGTAGAGATGAGGTTTTGCCATGTTGACGAGGCTGGTCTCCAACTCCTGACCACAAGTGATCCTCCCACTTTGGCTTCCCAAAGTGCTGGGATTACAGGCGTGAGCCCACCACACCAGGACTTTTTCTCTCACTCTTGCTTACCCAAATAACTTCTTTCAATTTATTTATATTAATTCTAAAGTAAATGGGCCAGGCACCGTGGTTGACACCTATAATCTCAGCACTTTGGAAGGCTGAGGCAGGCAGGTCGCTTGAGGCCAGGAGTTCCAGACCAGCCTGGACAACATGGCAAAATCCTGTCTTTACTAAAAATACAAAACATTAGCCGGGCGTGGTGGCATGCACCTGTAATCCCAGCTACTCGGGAGGCTGAGGCCGGAGAACCGCTTGAACCCGGGAGGCAGAGGTTGCCATGAGCTGAGATCACGCCATTGCACTCCAGCCTTGACAACAAAAGCAAAATTCCGTCTCAAAAAAAAAAGATTAGCATTCATCTCAAAAGGACATAGCCAATTTAAATAAGTCCCTACTTGTCAACAACATGCCCATTTTGTGGAGCACAGTGGCTCACGCCTTTAATCCTAGCTCTTTGGGCGGCCGACACAGGTGGATTGCTTGAGCACTCAGATTGCTTGAGCTCCAGAGTTTGAGACCACCCTGGGCAATAATGGTGAAACCCTGTCTCTACTAAAATACAAAAAGTTAGCCGAGTGTAGTGGCAGGCACCTGCAGACCCAGCTACTCAGGAGGCTGAAGCAGAAGAATCACTTGAACCCTGGAGGCAGAGGTTGCAGTGAGCTGTGATGACGCCACTGCACTCCAGCCTGGGTGACAGAGCAAAAATCTGCCCCCCTCCCCCGCAAAAAAAGTACCCATTTCCACATTAAAAAGGATAATAACTACGTTGGATTGAAGCACATCAAATATGTTTAAGTCTTTGAAATCATAATGATACTCAAAACCAAATAAAACTAGTTCACCTGTGGAAATACAAAGGAACCATTATTTTGAAAACTGGTAGAGAAAGCATTTAATCTGCCCTTCCTATATAAACACTATCTCAGGGTAATTGCAGAGTTGAGGAAGAAGATTTTCTTAATTGAGGTATTCCAACTCACAAAGGAAGAAAAAGTGATAAAATTCATCACCATTTTGCAAGCCCTAATGAATTTGTTATCTAGGCAATGACCCTCAATGGCTACAAACTTAAAAACACAGACGGCTAGACGTTATACTCCTCCTGAAGGAAGTATATGTGTATATAAGAAATACTGATTTTTACAAAATCTGAATTTTATCAAGCCTAAAGATCTATCAACTTACAGGAAAAACATTTCATAGGTGAACATATACATCAGATATCAGACTACAGGGACTCTGCACGGCTAACAACCACTTTCTTCAGCATCATTCATAACAATAAATGTAGACATATTAAATCTAAATTAAAAAACAAACAAAACAAAAAACAGAAAAAATCAAGGAAAAAAGCCCCTCACATTTATAAGAAAATTGGGAAAAGGTGATTGCTGACTAGGTATTTAATGAAATCAAATATATCTTTTTTAGGTGTGATCAGTTCTTTTTTTGTTTTTCTTTTTTGTTTGTTTTTTTGTTCTTTTTTTTTTTGAGACGGAGTCTCACTCTGTCACCCAGGCTGGAGTGCAACCACACGATCTCGTCTCACTGCAAACTCTGACTGCCGGGTTCACGCCATTCTCCTGCCTCAGCCTCCCTAGTAGCTGGGACTACAGGCGCCCGCCACCACGCCCAGCTAGTTGTTTTGTATTTTTATGGGGTTTCACTGTGTTAGCCAGGATGGTCTCGATCTCCTGGTCTCCTGACCACCCGCCTTGGCCTCCCAAAGTGCTGGGATTATGGGTGTGAGCCACCGCACCCGGCCCAGAGTTTATTTTTTAAAAAGAGTTCTTATCTTTCAGGATGCATACTGAAATATTTACAAATAATTTTTATTTCTAAGATACAACTGGAAACAAGAAGATTTTTTTTGTTTGTTTTAACTTAAAGACAGGGTCTTATTATGTTGCCCAGACTGGACTTGAACTCCTGGGCATAAGCAATCCACTTGCCTCAGCCTCCTGAATAGCTGGTACTAGTACATGGAACCACTGGCTTAACAGAGGCATTTTTAAAGCTGGTCAACATTATTTAGGTAATAAACATTCTTATATGGCTTATAAATCCATTGTGCAGACAAATGCAAACAAGATATTTTCAGCACATGCAGTATTTTTGAAGTGTTAGTCTCACATTTTTCACAAATTATCAGAGAAACAGACAAAATAGTGAAGTTTCAGGAAGTAAGCACAGTCACACGTTACTGGTAGGTGCATATATCAGAGCAGCCCCTTAGGAGAGCAATTTGATAATACATATTAAGAGTTAAAAACTTCTATACTCTCTAACCCAGTAATTCCACATCTGGAAATAATTTGAACTATAAAAAAATTATGCACCAAGATATTCATTGCAGCATTTTAGATAATATCCCTAAATTTAAAATAACTCAGTCTTGCAGTAGGAGAGGGTTTACAAATCTTGAATCTACATTACACATCAGAAATTGTATTTATGATGATTTTTAGTAATGTAAAAATGTTTTTTATGTTAACTAAAAGAAGGTGATGCAATATTTGTAAAAGGTTTACAACTATGTATTTTTTACTTATAATATTTAATTTTAATTTTGTTTCACACTTAAAGTCACATATAAAAGAATTGATAATTTAGAAATGTTGCTTTTATCCCCACTCATTTTAAGAAAAAAATTTAAGCTCCTCACAAGCATCATGAAAACTATATCTTCTCTGTCAAATTACATTTTTTAGAGTAGACTTTTCTTGACATTTATACACACAGAAGAGTATAAAGTCATGGGTTTATTGTTCAATAAGTGAACACAGCCATGTAAGCACTACCCAAAATGGAAATCAAACAATTGTCAACACTCTAAATTCCCCTTAAGTCCCCTTTCCCCTTTCCATCACTACCCACAAAAAGTAACCATTATCCTAACTTTCATCACCATTAAGTTTTGCCTAATTTTGAAGCATATAAAGGAACCATGCCATATGTACCTATTTGTGTGTGTCCATCTTTTGCTTAATATTATATTTGTGAGATTCATATACATTGCTGTTTTCAACAGTAGTTCCTTCTTCTTGCTGTATACTATTTCATTGTATAAATATAGAATATTTATATGTTCTGTTGAATTTTTTTTGTTTTTTTTTTTTTTTTTGAGACAGAGTCTCGCTCTGTCATCCAGGCTGGAGTGCAATGGTGCAATCTCAGCTCACTGCAGCCTCTGCTTCCCAGATTCAAGCAATTCTCCTGTCTCAGCCTCCCAAGTAGCTGGGATTACAGGTGCATGCAGCCACACCCGGCTAATTTTTTGTATTTTTAGTAGAGACGGAGTTTCACCATGTTCCCCTGGCTGCTCTCAAACTCCTGAGCTCAGGCAATTTACCTGCCTTGGCCTGTCAAAGTGCTAGGATTACAGGCATAAGCCACTGTGCCCAGCCTGTTGATGAACTTTTTATTGTTTCTAGTTTTTGGCTATCACAAAATGGTGCTTTAATGAATATTTTCCTATGTGCCTTTTCTTACACAGATACACACATTTCTGTTGGGTATATGCCTAGGAGAGGAATTGCTGAATGTAAGGTGTGCGTGTGTTCATTTTTAGTAAATCCCGACTAAAAGTTTTCTGAGGAGCTGTGCCAATTTACACTTTCATGAGATGTATGAGATGTATAGGAGAGTTCCAGTTGCTCCACCACTTGGTGTTGTCAATCACTATAATTTTGTCATTCTGGTAGGAGTTCTTGTTAGGTATGCTACTGTGGTTTTGTTGTTGTTGTTGTTGTTTTATACATACAGAGTCTCGCTCTGTCACCCAGGCTGGAGTGCAGTGGCAAGATCTTGGCTCACTGCAACCTCCACCTCCTGCGTTCAAGCGATTCTCCTGCCTCAGCCTCCCGAATAGCTGGGATTATAGGTGCATGCCACCACACCAGGCTAATTGTTTATATTTTTGATAGAGGCAGGGTTTCTCCATGTTGGCCCAGGAGTTCAAGTTCAGCCTGGGTAACATAGGGAGACCCCATTTCTTTTTTTTTTTTTTTTTTTTTTTTTGAGACGGAGTCTCGCTCTGTCGCCCAGGCGGGAGTGCAGTGGCCGGATCTCAGCTCACTGCAAGCTCCGCCTCCCGGGTTTACACCATTCTCCTGCCTCAGCCTCCCGAGTAGCTGGGACTACAGGCGCCCGCCACCTCGCCCGGCTAGTTTTTTGTATTTTTAGTAGAGACGGGGTTTCACCGTGTTAGCCAGGATGGTCTCGATCTCCTGACCTCGTGATCCGCCCGTCTCGGCCTCCCAAAGTGCTGGGATTACAGGCTTGAGCCACCACGCCCGGCGACCCCATTTCTTAAAAATTTTTTTTCGAAAGATAAAAATAACAAATAAAGAGAAAAGTGTGTAAAAGACATGAATGGGCACATCACTCAAAAAATATTCAAATGCGGGGTGCAGTGGCTCACACCTGTAATCCCAGCACTTTGGGAGGCCAAGGGGGAGTAGATTACTTGAGGTCAGGAGTTTGAGACCAGCCTGGCCAACATGGTGAAACACTGTCTCTACAAAGTTACAAAAATTAGCCGGGCGTGGTGTGGTGCACATCCATAATCCCAGCTGCTTGGGAGGTTGAGGCAGGAGAATGGCTTGAGCCTGGAAGGTGGAGTTTGTAGTGAGCTGAGATCATGCCACTGCACTCCAGCCTGGTGACAAAGTGAGACTGCATCTCAAAAAACAAACAAACAAACTATATATATATATATGTGTATATATATATACACACACACACACACACAAATGGCCAATAAACACATGAAAGTTTTCAACCTCATTAATCATAAGGAAAATGAAAATTAAAACCACAGTAGTGGCTGGACATGGTGGCTCATGCCTGCAATCCTAGCACTTTGGGAGACTGAGGCGGGTGCATCACTTGAGATCAAGAGTTCAAGACCAGCCTGGCCAATATGGAGAAATAAATTTAACCAAGAAGACAAAAAATCTCTACAACAAAAACTACAAAACACTGATGAAAGAAATTGAAAAAGACACAAACCAGTGGAAAGACATCTCATGTTCATAGGTCAAAAAAATTAATATTTCTAAAAGGACCTTATACCCCAAACAATCTAGAGATCCAGTGCAATCTCTATCAAAATACCAATGACATTCTTCACAGAAATGAAAAAAAAATCTTAAAATTCACATGGAACCACAAAAGAACCAGAGCCAAAACAACACAAAGCAAAATAATAAAGCAGGCATGGTGGCTCATGCCTGTAATCCCAGCACTTTGGGAGGCTGAGGTGGGAGGATTGCTTGAGCCCAGGAGTTTGAGACCAGCCTGGACAACATAGTGAAACCCCATCTCTACTAAAACTACAAAAATTAGCCAGGTGTGATGTTCACACCTGTAATCTCAGCTACTCTGGAGGCTGAGGCAGGAGAATTGCTTGAGTCTGGGAGGTGGAGTTTGCAGTGAGCCATGATCACAGCCTGCACTCCAACCTTCACAACAGAGAGAGACCCTGTCTCAAAAAATTAAAAAAAAAAAAAAAAAGAACAAAGCTGGAGGCATTACATTATCTGACTTCAAAATATACTACAGAGCTATAGTAATCAAAACAGGGTGGTACTAGTATTAAAGACAGATATATAGACCAATGGAACAGGTAGAGAGCCCGGAAGTAAGTTAATGTACTTATAGCCAACTGATTTTCAACAAAGGCACCAATAACATACTTTGGAAAAAGAATACCTTCTTCAGTAAATGGTGCTGAGAAAACTAGATATTCATATGCAGAAAAATAAAACTAGAGCCACCTATCTTTCATCATATACAAAAATCAACTTTAAATAGATTAAAGCTTAAATGTAAGACCCAAAACCATAAAGCTATCAGAAGAAAACAGGGAAAATGCTTCAAGACGCTGGTCTAGGCAAAGATTTTGTGGCTAAGACTTCAAAAACACAGGCAACAACAACAAAAATAGACAAATAGGGCCGGGCGTGGTGGCTCAAGCCTGTAATTCCAGCACTTTGGGAGGCCAAGACGGGCGGATCACAAGGTCAGGAGATCAAGACCATCCTGGCTAACAAGGTGAAACCCCGTCTCTACTAAAAAATACAAAAAACTAGCCAGGCGAGGTGGCGGGCGCCTGTAGTCCCAGCTGCTTGGGAGGCTGAGGCAGGAGAATGGCGTAAACCCGGGAAGTGGAGCTTGCAGTGAGCTGAGATCCGGCCACTGCACTCGAGCCTGGGCGACAGAGCGAGACTCTGTCTCAAAAAAAAAAAAAAATAGACAAATAGGACTATATCAAACTAAAAGGCTTCTGCACAGTAAAAGAAACAACAGAGCAAAGAGACAATCTGTTGTATGGGAGAAAATATTTGCAAACTATTCATCTGACAAGGGACTAATATCCAAAATATACAAGGAACTCAAACAACTCAACAGCAAAACAAAACAACCATTAAAAAGTGGGCAAAGATCTGAATAGATATTTCTCAAGAAAAGACATACAAATGACCAAAAGATACGTGAAAAAATATTCAGCATCATTAATCAACAGAGAAATGCAAATCAGAACCGTAGATTTTCACCTCGCCCTAGTTAGAATGGCTATCATCAAAAAGACAAATAAATGCTGGCAAGGATGTAGAGAAAATGGAACTCATACACTGTTGGTGGGAATGTAAATTAGTACAGCCATTATGGAAAACAGTATGGAGGTTTCTCAAAAAAACTAAAATTAGAATACCATATGATTCAGTAATTACTACTAGGTATTTATCCAAAGAAAAGCAAATCTATATGTCAAAGGGATACCTGCACCCTCATATTTATTACAACACTATTCACAATAGCCAAGATATGGAATCATTCTAATTATCAACAGATGAATGGATAAAGAAAAACATGATATATATACACAATGCAAAGCTATTCAGTCATTAAAAAATAATAAAATCCCGTCATTTGCAGCAACACGGATGGAACTGAAGATCATTATGTTAGGTAAAATAAGCCCAGGTATAGAAAGACAGATATTGCATGCTCTCACTCATATGTGTGGCTAAAAAAGTTAATCTCATGGAGGTAGAAAATAGAGTGAGAGATACTAAAGGCTAGAAAAGGTGAGGAACAGGGATGAAGACAGATTGGTTAATGGGTACAAACATACAGTTAGATAGAAGGAATAAGTTCTAGTGTTGGAAAGCACAGTAAGGTGATTATGTTAATAGTAATTTATTATATATTTCAAAACAGCTAGAAGAAAAGATTTGAGGCCAGGTGCGGTGGCTCATGCCTGTAATCCCAGCTCTTTGGGAGGCCGAGGCGGGCAGATCACCTGAGGTCAGGAATTCAAGACTAGCCTGGCCAGCATGGTGAAAGCTCATCTCTACTAAAAATACAATTAGCCAGCTGCTCTGGAGGCTGAGCCAGGAGCATCCCTTGAACCCGGGAGGGGGAGGTTATAGTGAGCTGAGACCACACCACTGCACTCCAGCCTGGGCGACACAGTGAGACTCCGTCGCAGAAAGAAAAGAAAATATTTCAAAGATTTGAAATGTTCTCAATACAAAAATAATGATAAATGTTTGAGGTGTAATCCCAGCACTTTTGGAGGCCGAGGCAGGTGGATCATGAGGTCAGGAGATCAAGACCATTGTGGCTAACACGGTGAAACCCCGTCGGTACTAAAAAAATACAAAAAATTAGCCGATCGTGGTGGCAGGGCCCATAGTTCCAGCTCCTCAGGAGGCTGAGGCAGGAGAATGGTGTGAACCCGGGAGGCAGAGCTTGTAGTGAGCCGAGATCGCGCCACTGCACTCCAGCCTGGGCGACACAGCGAGACTCTATCTCAAAAAAATAAAAATAAAAAAGGTTGAGGTGATGGATATCCTAATTGCCCCAATTTGATCACTACTCATTGTATTCATGTATCAAAATAACAGATGGACCCCATAAATATGTACAATTATTATTTATCAGTTTAAAAAAAGAATGTATGTATCTTACCTTTTCATTCTCCATATTACATCTATATTGGGTTTTGATAATCATTATGTGGAATAAAGACAGCATAAAGAACCTCAAAATATCATTTAAAAAAATTTTTTAATTTCATTTATTTATTTTTGTTTTTTAGAGATGGGGGGCACACTATGTTGCCCAGGCTGGCCTGGGTCTCCTAAGCTGGAGCAATGCTCCCACCTCAGCCTCCTAGGTAGCTAGGACACATCACAGTGCTCATTGACATTTTGATTAGTGGAAATATTTATGGCATTTCCTCTTATTTTTATTTATTAATGTTTTCCTACATTTCTGTTTGTTTGTTTGTTTGTTTTGAGATGGAGTCTTGCTCCGTAGCCCAGGCTGGAGTGCAATGGCATGATCTCGGCTGACTGCAACCTCTGCCTCCTGGGTTCAAGTGATTCTCCTGCCTCAGCCTCCCGAGTAGCTGGGATTACAGGCACACACCACCACACGCAGCTAATTTTTTGTATTTTTAGTAGAGATGAGGTTTCACCATGTTGGCCATGCTGGTCTCGAACTCTTGACCTCAGAGGATCCACCTGTCTCGGCCTCCCAAAGTGCTAGGATTACAGGTGTGAGCCACCAAGCCTGGCCATATTTTCCTAAATTTTAATTTCTCACTGTAAAATACTAAAATTACGATTAAAGTAATTATATTAGATCAATGACTAAACCCTTATATAGTAGTGTTGATGAGAAGTTAGAAGGAAAAAAATCCAGGAATCAGATTTGATTTTATCATTTGAAATGAAAGAGTTTCGATGCTTATTATTAGAAAACAAAAATTAAGATAGTGTCCCTAGAATTTCACTAGAAAGTGCTCTGGAGATACTACTATAAACTGGAAGAGAGAAGCTTGAAGGAAAGAAGATGGCGTCTGTCTAGGGAGATTGTGGTGCTCCCAACTTCTTCCATTTTCCCTACAAAAGAGGCACATGTTGGCATCACTTGTGTGACATGACGGTCAGGTGCTTCAGGAAGCCTGGAAGTTACTGTGTCCTTCTTGGGACTAGAAGGAACTAAAGTGAGTGGCAGCTCCAGGACAAGCCAGTGGGTAAGAGCCCTCCTGTGTTAGAACACAGGGTGAACCCATTTGTCATCTTCAGTATTAGAGCTCTCAGTTGGAGCATGGAACTGTGAGTTTAAAATAATTTAATTGGCCAGGGGCGGTGGTTCACGCCTGTAATCCCAGAACGTTGGGAGGCCGAGGCGGGTGGATCACTTGAGGTCAGGAGTTTGAGACCAGCCCGGCCAACATAGTGAAACCCCTCTCTACTAAAAATATAAAAATTAGCCGGGCTTGGTGGCAGGCGCCTGTAGTCCCAGCTACTCGGAAGGCTGAGGCAGGAGAATCGCTTGAACCCGGGAAGCAGAGGTTGCAGTGAGCCAAGATTGTGCCACTGCACTCCAGCCTGGGTGACAGAGCAAGACTCCGTCTCAAATAATAATAATAATAATAATAATAATAATAAAATTTAGTTGCTTGATATCTCACCATGTAGGAAAAAATTTTTTAAAAATTTAAAAACAAAAATTTAGTTACAATGTCTACTTTCACTTTTCTTTCCTGAAATGCATTAGAAAGTCTGATTATTGGCTGGGCGCAGTGGTTTATGCCTGTAATTCCAGCACTTTGGGAGGTCGAGGTGAGTGGATCATGAGATCAGGAGTTCGAGACCAGCCTGACCAACATAGTGAAAGTCCATCTCTACTAAAAATACAAAAATTAGCCGGGTGTGGTGGCGTGCATCTGTAATCCCAGCTACTTACAAGGCTGAGGCAAGAGAATCGCTTGAACCCGGGAGGCAGAAGTTGCAGTGAGCCAAGATCACACCACTGCATTCCAGCCTGGGCGACACAGCGAGACTCTGTCTCAAAAAAAAAAAAGAAAGAAGGAAGTCCGATTATTGAGGAGAAAACTAATGGAAATGGAAACTCTGTGGATGTGTGGTGTGCCACCCTCTTCCCTTAGCGGTGATTTCTAATCATGCTCATCTTGTCCGTTTGTGCTTGGACACAAGGCACAGCTTCCTTCCTGTGCCATTCCCAAAGGGTATTTTTACTTCTTCTTTGGAATAGAGTTGTTTTTTGGGGACACAATGATTTCCCTAGATTGCTTCATAGCTCTAAGAATGTATCCTTGACCTGGAAAATCTCTTTTTTTTTTTTTTAATATGACAATATGACCTAGTGGAGTTTTGCAAA
This sequence comes from Macaca mulatta, assembly GCF_049350105.2. Lineage (NCBI taxonomy): Eukaryota > Metazoa > Chordata > Mammalia > Primates > Cercopithecidae > Macaca > Macaca mulatta. The sequence continues at coordinate 70,285,971 of NC_133423.1, forward strand.
CTGTGCTGCTGACTGCTAAGAAATGTAGTAATTCTGTTGTGTTCTGTTCCCCACCTTAAACACTTGAAGAGGCTCATGGATTTCCTTATTTAATATTTTCTTGCCATCTAAATCTACAGTTTCCAGTGTAAAGCAGAGAGCAAGAGATAACTTTGAATGATTCATGAAGATTCTTAAGGCCACCTTTCCTCTGCATCTATGATCACAGTAATACGTTTCTCAAAGTTACCATGTTTAAAAAAGTAAAGTTCAATTTTGTCCCCCAAATGTGTTAACATATCTTTGAAAATATTCTTTTTTTTTTTTTGAAACAGGGTCTCACTTTGTCACCCAGGCTGGAATGCAGTGGTGTATTCATAGCTCACTGCAGCCTTAAACTCCTGACTTTGAGCACTCTTCCCACCTCAGCCTCCTGAATAGCTGGGGAAAGTATTCATTTTTGAACTTGGAAAATGTTTGAGAAAGGTCCAGATTACCCCGCCCTCAGGAAAGGGCCACTGTCTCTCACATCTCCTAGCAAAGCTTCTGGTCCAGCTTCACACGATTCACAGGGTAAATCCCCTACTCAGGAGTGCTGTACAGGGGTTTCAAGAAAACAAACACCTGTGCCTGCACCCGGGTTTTGTCTTCACTTCCCCGTGCCAGCCTAGGAGGTGCTGGCCAGGCTCGCCTCTCCTGTTCCCAGAACGAGGAGCAGCTCCCCCCTCCTTTCCTCTCTTCTCCCTCCGCCTGACCAAACCCTTCCTTCCTACCAAAGCCCAGACTTTGGAAGCTGGAAAGTCACATGACCGTAGATCACAGTGCCTGCAACCCTTCTATATTCCTTCTGAAGTCCACTCTGAAGTTTGTTTTGTTTTTGTTTTGCTTGTTTTTTTCTTTTCTTTTTATAATACCTCTGTAAATGGTTGGAGATCAAACCTTGTCAATAATAGGCTCAGCCAGCCCTAGAGGACAGAGTATGAAACTCACTTTGTTACTTAAATTAAGATTTTCCTAAATGTTGTACACATGTATACTGGCAGCAATTATGCTGAAGTTTGTCTCTAAGGTTTTACTTTATCACATTACCATCAAAACATCTATCAAACTACAGTTACTTAGAGGGATGACAACAGATATATTTTGGAGTGAAAAAAAAAAAAAACCCCACGCAACACAGGAATCCCAAGGACATCAGAAAGAGCATTCCCCATATATTATCTCTGGGCTATGCCTTCCCATGCAGCGAAAGTGTCACTCAAATTAGGCTGTTCAGAAAACTAGAAGCGTAGGAGTTTAAATTTCCTTGTCTTCTTTTATGGACCAACTGTAAAACAAACAGCCTGTAGTATCAACAATAAAAAAGTAATTGCTTGAGCTTCTCATTCTCTCAAGACCTAAGTGTTGGCCTGGCATGGTGGCTCGTGCCTGCAATCCCAGCACTTTGAGAGGCCAAGGCGGGAGGATCGCTTGATGGTTCGAGACCAGCCCGGGAAACATGGTAAGACTCTGTCCCTACCAAAAAATCAAAAAATCAGCTGGGCATGGTGGCATGTGCCTGTAGTCCCAGCTATTTGGGAGGCCAAGATAGGTGGATTGCTTGAACCCAGGAGTCTGAGGCTGCAGTGAGCCATGGTTGTGCCACTGCACTCCAGCCTGGGTGACAAAGCAAGATCCTATCTCAAAAAAAAAGAGAGGGAGAGAAAGAAAAAGAAAGAAGAAAAGAAAGCAAGAAAGACAGAGAGAGGGAAGGAAGGAAAGAAGAAGGAAGGAAGAGGGAAGGAAGAAGAAGGAAGGAGGGAGGGAAGGAAGTAAGGAAGGGATGGAGAGAGGGAGGGAGGGAGGGAGGGAGGCAGGGAGGGAGGGAGGGAGAGAGGGAGGGAGGGAGGGAGGGAGGGAAATACTGGCACCACAGGCCCTGCAGGAAGAATCCCCAGTGCTGCTCCTGGTTTGTCAGATCATCTTCCTGTCACTGGTTTATGTGTCACCAGGTATGCAGGATGCGAGTTCTGCTTCCAAACACCTTCACCTTCCTTGCTGGGCAGCTTGCAGATAAGGGAGGTGGATAAGATGAGATATGTTTTTTATTTGGGTAAACTCCAATAAAATTAATGAAAGGAAAGAGAGGCCCTGGAGGTTGGCGTCAGAAATAAATAGTCTGTCAGAATCATCTTTTTCTGTTTCCGGTTCATCAAAGGAATGATAAAATCCCTGAGATTTTGAGCTCTCCAGAGGGTTCTAACAGTCAGAGTTGAGAACCACTGATCTATACCTACCAAACAGGAATCATTCTATTAATAAGGCTTTTATAGATCCTTGATGAAAGAGCACCAAATTGGTCCATATGCCTTGACTTATTCAAATAGCTACATCTGGAAACTCAGTCCCAACCTTAGGGCCATTGTGGTGAAGAGGCAGCTGTCCCCAGTGGGGTACTCAGCACCCACATCCCCCTTCCCTTGCATGTGGTGAAAGTGGACGCTGGCCAAACGAGGAAAGATGTCTCAGAAAAACACCACCACACTAGGGAGGTTTAAAGAAGAGAAGGGCATTTGCCCCCCATCCCTGACCCCCTTGACCGGGGCTGATTATTATGGGATGACACCATGTGTACAGGTTATAGGTCTTTTACAGAGAATCCATCATTTGGAGCCACAGACTTTTCCCTTTCTAAGTTACTTCCTGGGTGGGGTTTCAGATGACCCACCAGGCAAAGAAACCTCAGGATTTCATTCTCCTTTTTTGGTGTATTTTTTCCTCCCAAGCTTAATGACAAAGGTCCAGATAATTATGCGATCTTCTGTAGACCCCAGGGAAGCCAGGTACTACTTAACCCTGCAGAGAGAATGAGCCACCACGTCCCACAAAGCCATGTGCCCTCTCAGTGCTTCTCTGCTGGAAGCAGTTTCCCCAGCCTCAGGCTGCATGTCCCAAGGGCCCTGGACGGATGACCCAGGGGTGAGGCAGGTCACCCTGGCGCAGGGCCACCTCCAGGGTGTTCATGACAGGCAGGAAATGCTGCAGGAATCTGGTCTCCTCACTACTGGGCTCAGCTATCTCACCCACTATCTTTTTATTGTTTAGCTATACTCATAGTTTTGTTTTGTTCATTCACTCACATAAATCAAGGAGGCTCAAATGTTCCAGATAACTCTAGATAACATAAGTGTGGCAGCAGTTCATACACAGTAAGCCATAGCAGAGTGAAGAAAATGCCCCCAGCAGAGCAGCCATGGATCTCAGACAGATGGGGAAATTCCCAGTGTATTTATAAAGCAGGTGTACACACATACAGTACTAAACATCAGGTCAACACGAGCCTAGAAACCTTTTAATCCTTGGTGGAAATAGAAACTGCTGAAGATATACACCTGAAGAAAAGTCAGTCTGATGCATAATGTCAACCCCCAACATGTATTTAAAAGTATAACAGGCCGGGCGCGGTGGCTCACACCTGTAATCCCAACACTTTGGGAGGCCAAGGCGGGCAGATAATGAGGTCAGGAGTTTGATACCAGCCTGTCCAACACAGTAAAACCTGGTGTCTGCTGAAAATACAAAAATCAGCCTGGCATGGTGGCGCACACCTGTAATCCCAGCTACGCAGGAGGCCGAGGCAGGAGAATAACTTGAACCCGGGATGTGGAGATTGTGGTGAGCCGAGATCGCACCACTGCACTCCAGCCTGGGCAACAGAGCAAGACTCTGTCTCAAGAAACAACAACAAAAAAGTATAACAAAGGAGGTAGACATATTTGTTTATAGAAAAATATGCCAAAGCTCTACTTTTGTAAAAATGTGTTTTTAAAACAACCAAATATATGTTAAAACTGACAAATACTTTTATAGCTAAGATCCACATGTATAGACAACATTTCATTATTTCCTTTCCCTGCCTTCTGGGCCTTGCCCATCTCACCTAATGTCAGTGATAGAATTTTGGATATATACAATGTGTCGCTCAACATTTACTGAGGACCTACATAGGCAATAGTTTCATGTCTTGAAAACAATTTGAGATGTATTCAATTCAACCCCATCTGAGGACACTGAGGGTCAGAAAAATGCCTGTATTGGCCGGGCACGGTGGTTCACGCCTGTAATCCCAGCACTTTGGGAGGCCAAGGCGGGCGGATCACCTGAGGTCAGGAGTTTGAGACCAGCCTGACCTACATGGAGAAACCCTGTCTCTACTAAAAATACAAATTAGCCGAGCATGGTGGCACATGCCTATAATCCCAGCTACTTGGGAGGCTGAGGCAGGAGAATCGCTTGAACCTGGGAGGCAGAGGTTGCAGTGAGCTGAGATCATGCCATTGCACTTCAGCCTGGGCAACAAGAGCAAAACTCCATCTCAAAAAACTAAAAAGAAAGAAAAAAAAATGCCTGTGTCCCCAGGTTCACCCCACCTAGCCATGGCTTTTGTCAGCATTCTGCTTTGTCAGCAGGGTGATATGAAGGAGCACAGACCTCGGAGCTGGGCAGGCCTGAATTCAAATCCTGCTCTATGATTCCCCATCTTCATGCAAATTACTTAAGCCCTCTGAGTCCTGGACTGGACATTTTACACGTGTAAAATAGAGATGAGGGCGGGCGCAGTGGCTCATGCCTGTAATACCAGCACTTTGGGAGGCCAAGGCAGGTGGATCACCTTAGGTCAGGAGTTCAAGACCACCCTGGTCAACATGTCGAAACCCCGTCTCTACTAAAAATACAAAAATTAGCCAAAGGTGGTGGCGAGCAGCTGTAATCCCAGCTACTCAGGAGGCTGACACAGGAGAATCGCTTGAACCCAGGAGGTGAAGGTGGCAGTGAGCCGAGATCACGCCACTGCATTCCAGCCTGGGCAACAAGAGTGAAACTCTGTCTCAAAAAAATAAATTAAATAAATACAATGGAGGTGAGAAAGCCCACATTTCAGGGCTGTTATGAGGCTTAAATAAGATCATTTAAAGTGCTTGACAACTAGTAAGCACTAGTAAAAAGTGCTTAAGAAATAAAAGTTTCTTCTTTCTCTAGTTTACTTTTTTTTGAGACGGAGTCTTGCTCTGCCACATATATATATGTGTGTATATATGTGTATATATATGTATCGTGTCATATTACATTGTCATATTATTATTGTCTATCATGTTTCTCTCCTTGTGTACAGAATCCACATGTTCAGGACAAGAGGAACAGCAAGATCACATAGATCCTATAGAGCAGTTATTAACTCTTCTGGGTTTGAACATTTGGCTGTACCCTCCTCTGTGGATAAGGATGGTCGCTGTGGCCGGGCGCGTTGGCTCACGCCTGTAATCCCAGCACTTTGGGAGGCCGAGGCGGGCGGATCACGAGGTCAGGAGATCGAGACCATCCTGGCTAACACGGTGAAACCCCGTCTCTACTAAAAATGCAAAAAATTAGCCGGGCGAGGCGGCGGGCGCCTGTAGTCCCAGCTACTCGGGAGGCTGAGGCAGGAGAATGGCGTGAACCCGGGAGACGGAGCTTGCAGTGAGCCGAGATCACGCCATTGCACTCCAGCCTGGGCGACTAAGCGAGACTCTGTCGCAAAAAAAAAAAAAAGGATGGTCGCTGTGTGGGGAAGAATGTGTTTACATATATCTCCCAGATCTAAATTGCCTGGGCAAAAACATTTTCATTTTGCCCCTCTGGTTTCCCATCTTATTTTCACAACCTTCTTGTGGCATATTTTGAATGTGTTCAAGTCAGTTTCCACGTAAGATATTTATATATCATCAGAGCATTGCAATGATGTTTTTGTTTTTTAATAAAAAACGCATTTATAGATCATTGGCTTATAATTTGAATGCCTTTTTATTAAAAATCAAGATTACGCATGCAATCACTGAGGCTTTGCTGTTGAGCGACTAGGGTTTCTAAGAAATAAGATGAATTATCTAATGCAATAGTGAGTCTTTTTCTTATCCTGTCAATTGCACTCAATTTTTCTAGCTAAGAAAGATTTGAAGCCAGGTGTATGCCTATAGTCCCAGCTACTTGAGAGGCTGGGGTGGGAGGATCACTTTAGCCTAGAAATTTGAGGCCATCCTGGGCAACATGGGAAGATCACATCTCAAAAAAATTTTGTCTTGAATGTACACACACATTCGCGTCTGTCATTTAGATATACTCATATGCCTAAAATCCTTTTAGATCTTTAAAAGCTTAAGATACACCAGCCAAAAGAAGGCACTGGCCCTGATGAAGAGGACCCTGAGGAATGGGAAAGATCTGATGGGAGTGAGAGTAATTCTTCTGAGTTGTTATCCTGGAGAGCACGGTAAAAGAGTCTCCATTTCCCCTGTGGGGAGAACGCAGGGCCTGCGGTGAGGTGGGAATGCTCCGTCTGGTCCTCAGCAAGAACCTCATTATCACACACGGCTCTCCCACCGCAGGGTTTGTTCAGTCCACTCCACTGCTAACTACCTCTTTCGTACCTCCTTCTAATAGGATTGTGACCGCTCCTTTGCAAGTTACTTGGGCAGTTTACAGAATGCAGGAGGTTTACTAGGTGACCTGGAAATCCTTTCTGCCTTGTCAGACTCTAGGGCAGACCAGAGGAGGTTGGAACTTTCCTGCCCCCCACCCCCACAACGTGAGTCACGCCCTCAGAGGCTCTGGCTGACTTTGAGCTAGGTTTTCCTGGAGCCAGGACCAGAGACAGAAGGAATATACCAGAGGCTTTACACCCACCATTGCCTTTATTTTGTTTGTCTATTTATTTATTTATTTATTTTTGAGATGGAGTCTTGCTCTGTTGCCAGGCTGGAGTGCAGTGGAGCGATCTCGGCTCACTGCAACCTCCGCCTCCCGGGCTCAAGGAATTTTCGTACCTCAGCCTCTCGAGTAGTTGAGATTACAGGCATGCACCATCGTGCCCAGCTAATTTTTGTATTTTTAGTAGAAATGGGGTATTGCCACATTGGCCAGGCTAGTCTCAGACTCGTGACCTGAAATGATCTGCCCACCATTGCCTTTAATGTTTACTACCCATCATTGAGGAAAATGCTGTCATTCTCACTGTACAGATAAGGAAACTGAGGCTCAGAGAGCTCAAGGAACTTACCAAGGCTGCAGGGCTTGTTAGTAGAAAAGTCAGGATTCCCATTCTGCCTGTGGACGCTGACACTCTTCTGTCACCCACTCCAGCTCCCTCCATCCAAAGCATGCAACAGGACCCAGGCTTCCACGACCCATCTCTGTTCTTACTTCAGCAGCTAGAGCCTAAGGTGATGGCACACTTGCACCTTTCCTCTTCCTTCCTCTCTATAGGTAATTCCTGATTGTAATGGTGGCTGAAAAAGGCAAAGTGAGTTGAGGAAGATGAAGTATCTGAGTGAAGCCAGAGGTGCTCTTGCCTCAGCCCCAGGGGAGCTTTCATTCTTTCCATTTCAGGAGGAAGTGAGATGCCTCCAAAGACAGGCAGATGCCGCGATCAACAGGACTGCTCCTCACTGCCTCCATGTGAGCCCTGCTCCCATCTCCCCACGATGGGACCACGGGCCCTGGGGCAATGTCCAGCACAGTGGTCAGTCGCCTCAAAGGCCTTCCTCATGGCAGGGCTAATCCCAGCACTTTGGGACCCTGAGGCAGGCAGATCACTTGAGTTCAGGAGATCAAGACCAGCCTGGCCAAAAGGTAAAACCCTGTCTCTACTAAAAATACAAAAATTAGCTGGGTGTGGTTGCACATGCCTGTAATCCCAGCTACTTGAGAGACTGAGCCAGGAGAATAGCTTGAACCCAAGAGGTGGAGGTTGCAGTGAGCCGAGATTGCACCACTACACTCCAGCCTGGGCGACAGAGTTAGACTCCATCTCAAAAAAAAAAAATTCCTTCCTCACCCTCACCATGTGGAGACATCAGGCCTGCATCAGATCCCACTTACCCATAAGATAGGTGAGTTCTTGACACCAGGCCAAGGGGCAGAACCCCAAGGTTCTGCAAGCTCCACAGACCCAGAGCAAATGTCTGGTATCCTCAGAAGAAACCTTTAGAACTTTATGAAGCTTTGTTCAGGCCACACATGGGGAAACTGGAGTTTGAAGGGGGGCCGCGAGGAGGAGCAAGCCTGCCAATGTGACTCTGGAAAATTCCCCTTCCCAAGGAGCTCCTGCCCTAACACTGCACAGACGGTGACTTCCCTCCTAGGCCTGCCGCAAGAAGACACAGATGGGCAGGAACTCCACAGCTTAAAAACTGAGGCATGTTCTATGCCTGGCAGGGAACATCGGGAGGAGCCAGACCTTCTAGGTGACAAGGAGGTTGTTTGTGCAAGGGTCAGTCCCAGCAGCACCATCTGTTGGTGAGCTCACTTTATTAAGGACACTTCCAGGGAAATAGATGCTTGTTTTAAAAGAAAAGCTATTCAGCCGGGCGCGGTGGCTCACGCCTGTAATCCCAGCACTTTGGGAGGCCGAGGCGGGCGGATCACAAGGTCAGGAGATCGAGACCACGGTGAAACCCCGTCTCTACTAAAAATACAAAAAATTAGCCGGGCGCGGTTGTGGGCACCTGTAGTCCCAGCTACTCGGGAGGCTGAGGCAGGAGAATGGCGTGAACCCGGGAGGCGGAGCTTGCAGTGAGCCGAGATCGCGCCACTGCACTCCAGCCTGGGCGACAGAGCGAGACTCTGTCTCAAAAAAAAAAAAAAAAAAAAAGAAAAGCTATTCAAGCACACTTGTGCAGGGTTCATGATGTGAGACAGCCACAGGGGAATGGTAAAGGCAGGAACCCCTACCTCCAGCTTTCTCTCCACATGGCCTCAAAGAAAGGTTCTGGAGCTGTGGACACCAGGGTCTTCTGCAGCCCAGGACTTTGCTTGCGTAGGAGTTAGGCCAGCCAGCACAAGGAAAATCTTTGGAAACTGGGCTCAATTAAAGTTTCCAGATTATCTTTCCCCAGCACCCTACATACTCCTCCCTGCTCCCTTTTAAATAATATATAGGCTGGGCATGGTGGCTCACACCTGTAACCCCAGCACTTTGGGAGGCCAAGGTGGGAAGATCCCTTCAGCTCAAGTGTTTGAGAACAGCCTGGGCGATATAGTGAGACCTCCCCCTACAAAAAATTAGCCAGGTGTGGTGGTGCATGCCTGTAGTCTCAGCTATTCAGGAGGCTAAGGCAAAATCACTTAAGCCTGGGAGATGGAGGATGCAGTGAGCTGTGATTGTGCCACTGGACTCCAGCCTGGACAACAGAGCAAGACCCTGTCTCCAAAAAAATTTAAAAATTTTTTAAAGAGTTTAAAAATTGTAAAAAAGAAAGGAACAGTCATTCAAAAGATTAACTATTACCATCCTATGGGTCAAAACATCCCACACAGTGAACTTTCTCTGAAATTCTTTGCCCCGGAAAGGAAGTATTTGGATACACAGCGCATTTCCTCCTAACTTTATCCAAAGAAGAAAATAAGCATTGAAATAGAGGAAGCTTAATTTTGTTAATGTCCTGGAATGTTGATGATAATCCATTCATATTTTTATTAGAGTAACTCTTAATGTTGAAATAGCTTTATAGCTAACAGGCTCAGGGCATCTTCCTTGTCCAGAGTAATCTCCCTGTGTAGAACTCTCAATGGCTCCCCATTGCCCACAGAAAAAGGCCAAGCTCTTTGGCATAGCACATGGTCCTGTCCCAGCCTAAGTTTTGACTCCTCTTTCTACCACAACTGAAGCAGGCCCTGTTCTTTCCTCCATAACCTTGAGAACCATCATCTCATTCCTAGAATGAGATGTCCTCTGAACTCTCATCCCTTAGGATTCTGTTGAAATATTATTAATACCAGCCGGGCGCGGTGGCTCAAGCCTGTAATCCCAGCACTTTGGGAGGCCGAGACGGGCGGATCACGAGGTCAGGAGATCGAGACCATCCTGGCTAACATGGTGAAACCCCGTCTCTACTAAAAAAATACAATAAAACTAGCCAGGCGTGGTGGCGGGCGCCTTGTAGTCCCAGCTACTCGGGAGGCTGAGGCAGGAGAATGGCGTAAACCCAGGAGGTGGAGCTTGCAGTGAGCTGAGATCCGGCCACTGTACTCCAGCCTGGGCGACAGAGCGAGACTCCGTCTCAAAAGAAAAAAAAAAAAAAAAAGAAATATTATTAATACCTATTTTCCTAATAATAATTTATCATTCCTAATCATGTTCATTATTCTCTCCTTTTTTTTTTTTTTTTTTTTTTTTGAGACAGGGTCTCTCTCTGTTGCCCAGGCTAGAGTACAGTGGCATGATCACTGCAACCTCCACCTCCCAGGTTCAAGTGATTTTCGTGCCTCAGCCTCCCAAGTAGCTGGGACTACAGGCGTGTACCACCACGCCCGGCTAATTTTTGTGTCTTTAATGGAGACAAGATTTCACCATGTTGGCCAGGCTAGTCTCAAACTCCTGAACTCAGGTGATCCGCCTGCCCTGGCCTCCCAAAGTGCTAGGATTACAGGCATAAGCCACTGCGCCTGGCCTATTCTCCCCTCTTTGACTCCACTTTTTAATCGGTATATGTGTCTGATGATGCATTTAATGATTTGTTTGCCCATCTGTCTCTGCCACTACGCTGTGATCTTAACAACCAAGAGCTTGGTGTTTGCTAATGGATACCTCTAGAATCTAGCATAGGATATTGAAAGGACAGCTTAAGCACCACTTTGCTGTAAGATGGGAAAAACTACTCCCCATCAGCATTTTCATGAGATGAATATTACATGCATAAGGGCCTAGCACACTGCTTAGAACGTAGTACCTAGCCATTAGCATCAGCTTCCATAATACCAACAATATTCATGTTATATTTATTAAATGAATGCTTAAATCTTGCTTTATAAAAGTATAGTCACACGGTCATGCAAAAGTATACTTAATTAGATTTGGGCGAAGATGGCCAGGTAAGAGAAGGCAGTTTGGAGGCAGAGCTATGGGGTGAGATCTGGAATGACAGCACCTCATTGCTGACTCACTTGGCCAGTCTATGGCTCAGCTTCCAAGACTCTACAAATTAGCCAGTGAGTATTAATCACCAGCCCAGCCCACAAGGTAATCAGATCCAGGAGAGCCAGCTGATAACATTCCTGGAATTCTATCAAAACACTGAAGGCTTACTATGAGGCAATGACAACGGTGGATACAAACATAAATCAGGTGTTTTCCTGGCTCTCAAAGAGCTCACAATTTCATGCGGGCAGCAGACGTGTACAAGGGACAACAAGACAAGCTGGAATTTGACAGATGTTATAGTAGAGATATAAGCAAAATACATTGATGGTGCAAAAGAGCACAAGATGAATTTTATGTGAGGGAATGGGAAGCAGGAATGCAGGTTTATTCTGTACCCATGCTGGGCTGGGGTAGCTCATTTGGTCTTCATAATACAGTGAGGTAGAGAATGTTGGCCGAGTATGGGGGCTCATACCTGTAATCCCAGCACTTTGGAAGGCTGAGGCAGGAGTATCGCTTAAGCCCAAGCAGTTCGAGACCAGCCTGGGCAACATAGCAAGATCCCATCTCAAAAAAAGAGTGTTAACCTACTTTAGAGATGAGCATGCTAAGGCCCGAAGAGGTGAGGTAACTTGGCTAAATCACACTGATAGAACACTAGGCTTCGAATGAAGGCCTTTCTGGTTTTGATGCCAACACTGTTTATTGCACCAGCCTAATCCCCAAGGGAGCTGAAATGGCCACATGGAAGCAGAGAGACCAAGTAGGGAGAATTGAGTGCCCAGATAGAAGGGATCATGTAGACAAAAATCCAGAGAAAAAGGTTCAAAGGTGTGTGTGTGTGTGTGCGCATGTGTGTGTGTAAAAAGGGGGAGTGGAAGGGCCAGATCACAGAGTACTTTGAGTTTTAGTCCTAAGATTGTTGTCCATTGTTATTTTTTAAATAATGATAATGAAACTATAATAATAATATTATATAGTGCCTTTATATTTTTTCGGTCTTATTGAAGTGTAATTGGCAAATGAAAATTGCATACAGGACCAGATACAGTGGTTCACGCCTATCATCTCAGTGCTTTGGAAAGCCAAGGTGGGAGGATTGCATGAGGTCAGGAGTTCAAGACCAGCCTGGGCAACATAACAAGACCCCATCTCTACAAAAAAATTAAAAATTAGCCAGCCATGTTGGCACGCACCTGTAGTTCCAGCTGTTTGAGAGGTGGAGGTGGGAGGATTGCTTAAACCTAGGAGCTTGAGGCTGCAGTGAGCCATTAGTGTACCACTGCACTCTAGCCTGGGTGGCAGTAGAAGACCTTAGCTCAAAAGCTTTTTTAAAAAATTGTATACAGTTGGCCGGGCACAGTGGCTCATGCCTGTAATCCCAACACCTTGAGAGACTGAGGCTGGTGGACCACTTGAGCCCAGAAGTTCAAGACCAGCCTAGCCAATATGGTGGAACCCCATCTCTACAAAAAATACAAAAATTAGCCGGGCATGGTGGGGTGCACCTATAGTCCCAGCTACTTGGGAGGCTGAGGTGGGAGGATCACTTGAACCTGGAAGGTGGAGGTTGCAGTGCACCAAGATAACGCCACTGCACTCCAGACTGGGTGACAGAGTGAGACCCTGTCTCAAAAAACAAAACAAAACAAAACAAATATACAATCTTGCATCCATTGAAGTATAGAGTAGATTAAATAATAAAAATAAATATTGTATAAAGTAGGCCCTCTGTATCTATGGGTTCCACAGCCACAGATTCAACTAACCATAGGTCAAAAACTTTTAGAAAAACATTTATGTTTATATTGAACACGTACAGACTGCTTTTCTTGCCATGATTCCCCAAACAATACAGTATAACTACTATTTACACAGCTTTTACATTAGATTGGGTATTACAAGTAATCTAGAGATGATTTAAAGTATACGGGAGGACCAGCCTGACCAACATGGTAAAACTCCATCTCTACCAAAAAATACAAAAATTAGCTGGGCGTGGTGGCAGGCGCGTGTAATCCCAGCTACTCTGGAGGCTGAGGCTGGAGAATCACTTGAACCTGGGAGGCAGAGTTTGCAGTGAGCCGAGATCATGCCGCTGCACTCCAGCCTGGGTGACAGAGTGAGACTCTGTCTCAAAAAAACATTTAAAAAAAAAAGTACATGGGAGGATGTGCATTGTATATGTAAAGACTATACCATTTTATATCAGGGACTTGAGCATGTGCGGATTTTGATATCTTTGGTGGGGGTTGGGGGTTCCTGGAACAAATCCCCCATAGAAAGCAAGGGAAAACTATATAAGGTGTACAATGTGACGTTTCAATACACATACACATTGTGAAATGATCACCGCAATCAAGCGAACATACCCTTCGCCTCACATACTTTTTATTTTTATTTTTTATGGTGAGAACATTTAAGACCTACTCTCTCAGAGAATTTCAGGCATACAATCCAGTCTTTTAACTATAGTACTATATTATAACTTAGATCTCCATTACTTCTTCATCTTGCTTAGCTGAAACTTTGTACCCTTTGACCAACATTTCCCCATTTTCCCGTCCCCACAGCCCATGGCAACCACCATTCTACTCTGCTTCTATGAGTTGCACGTTTTTGGATTCTGCCTACAACTGCGATCATACAGTATTTGTCTTTCTGTGTCTGCCTTAAGTCTCCTAACGTACTGTCCTTAAGGCGCACAATGTTGTTACAATATAGTGTCCTTCTTATGACCAACTTAAGGGCATTTCATATCTATGATGTCCATTTCCTGCTGATATTTGCCCCATTTTATGGATCAGGACACTGAGACAAGCACTTGTTTCAATAACTTGTGCAAAGTCATGACACAAGAGGCAGAGCAGAACACCTAGTCCCTAACAATCTACTGTGCTCCAGACAAAGCTGAAGAAGATGTAGACCCTGAGCCTCAGTTTTCTCATCTGCAAGATGGAGATAATACCTACAGGGTTGTCTCAAAGAGATTTTGCAACTTCACAAGACCACACGGTGGGGGTGGGGTGGCAGGGAGGGGGAATCTACTGATAGGGAGATAAACAAATATTTCCTGTCACCCTGGAAATGTCATTAGGGCCCTTAGCAAAGAGTTCTAATGTTCAGAGAGACTATCTGGAAGGGAGAAATCTACAACTGAAAGAGGCTGTAATAATGGGCACTCAAGAAAGGAAACCACCACCTTTGCACATCTGAACCACTAACAATGACTTTTGTTGCTGAATGTGCTTCTTTGCTCCTACTAGTAAAGTCTTGTCAAACAGGAAACAGGTTTTTAAGGCAACGGGGTCCCTGTGAGTTCAAACTTCTGCTTTCCAATGTTCTTACAAGATGCACAATTGGCACCGACTTACAGGAAATATTTAATTGGAATCGGAAGGCACTGGCTCCACGGGCCTGGTTTTATACTGTCTACAGGCTTCTGCTGAAATGATTTTGGTGTGTAAGCACCAGTCCCTCACTTATTTATATTTGCCAAGGGGGAGTAAAACCAAAACATAGTCCAAGGGTGTTTCTGGGGCACAAGTGCAATCTGTACAGGGTTAGGAAAAGAGGCGGGGAGAAAAATTGCCATGCAAAAATTCCTCTTAAAAAAGAGAAGGGCTGGGACTGAACTCGGAGTGACATATTTATGAGCTCAGTATCAGTTGCTTGAGCTGATAAGCGTTGGTCATTAAAGGAAGGAAAAGTCACCTTTGTGTATATAAAATATACAAGATTCATAGTCTGAAAAGACTGAACAGGAAAGCATTGGGTAAATAGAGGATATCCCTTAAAGTATAATGTGAAAATCAAATTACTTCAAGAAGGAAGAATGTAGGTGTTTCTTTGTAAGTGAGAGGTTGAGAAAATGAATGACTCCCTAATTTGAAATCAACATTAACCGGCTGCAGCCCTTTGTGGCTCAATTCTGAGAATGTAGTTCAAAGAAATGCCTCCTTCCCAAAAAGCCCTTTCATCCCCCTTTTATGTGCCCCCTGCCTGGACTCCACACTGGCTGAAAGGACAGGTTATAGAGTCCACTGCATGGAGGTCAGGCACTCAGATCTGCCTCTCACTGGCTCAGTGAGATTGGGCAAATTACCTGTTTCTTCAAGTCGTCTTCTCTTTAAAAAAAAAATTTTTATTTACTTATTTATTTATTATTTGTTTGTTTTAGAGACAGAGTCTCACTCTGTCATCCAGGCTGACATGCAGTAACATGATCATAGCTGACTGCAGCCTCAGACTTCTGGGCTTAATCGATCCTCCCACCTCAGCCTCCCAAGTAGCTGGGACTACAGGGGCACGCCACTGTGCCTGGTTCTCTATTTCTTTATTTGCAAAATATGGACAATAATAGTACCTGTCTCCTGAGATTGTGTGAGGATTACACTGGAAATGCACTTCCGCTGCTTGCCCTGAGCCTGGTCTATAACAAGCATTCTGTAAAGGTAGTTCTTTTTATCATTATACCAAAGACCACTGGTCTTCCCAGAGATTTCCAAACCCCAGAGGAGTTTTGCAATTATCCCAACAAAGTGTCAAGGAATGAATTCTTCCAATACCCTCAAAGAGGTTAATTTAATTTTAACAACAATATGACAGTCTAGAGCACCTTGGTAGGTGAGGGGGGGAGTGGGGACAGAAGAAGAGCATTTCCTGGAAATCCTATAATGATTTCATTTTCTAATCCCCAAACGACCTTGGTCCATAGGGATGCTGGCCCTCCCTCCCTCACTCCAGGCCTTGGTTTTTTGCAGTCTTCATCTGTGGTGTCATCAGTGGCCCCTAGATTAGGCCTCCCAGAGTAGACAACAGTACCCCCCACCTCCTGTCCCCCTTCAGAGACCACTAACTCTTCCTTATCCCTTTATTTCTACTTCCTCTCGGAACCTGCAGGATTCCGGTCTGATAAGCATATCTGCATTAGAAGCCAGACTTTGCATATCTCAGGATCCACCCTCACCCTCAGAATATTCACCTTCATAATCCACTAACTGGCCTGTCCCCATTCAGTCACAATTGTAGGTTCCTGCAGAATGATGATTTGTGACAAATGTTCTTCCCTCTGGCTAGGTTTTCTCAAGGCTAGGTTCTTCTCTGGCTAGATTTTCTCTGGCTCGGTTCTTCCTCTGGCTAAATTTTCTCAAGAAGAAAACAGACGAGAAAAATACTTTATTTTTGTAGAATGTTCTATCACACAGGATAAACTTTTGTTCCTTTGCATCCACCATGTACACGGTTGGACGTGCCCCTTCAGGAGCTCCTGCTTGTCAGGGAGTTGACTGTATTGGCAAAAGTTAAGTTGCTCAAGGAAGTCTCAGTTTTCATTTCTTTTTTAAAAAATTGACATATAAGAGTTGTACTGGCTGATCACAGTGGTTCACTCCTGTAATCCCAGCACTTTGGGAGGCCAAGGCAGGCCGATTACTTGAGCCCAGGAGTTTGAGACCATCCTGGGTAACATGGTGAAACCCCTCTCTACAAAAAATTAACTGAGCGTAGTGGCCACACTTGTAGTCCCAGCTACTTGGGAGGCTGAGGTGAGAGGATCACCTGAGTCTGGGAAGTCGAGGCTGCAGTGAGCTGTGATGGCACCACTGCACTCCAGTCTGGTGACAGAGTGAGGCTCTGTCTCCAAAAAAAAAGAGCACATGGGGGGCACATGATATTTTGATACCTGCATACAATGTGTAATGAACATATTAAAGCAACTGGTATATCCATCACCTCAAACATTTATCTTTTCATCGTGTTGAGAATTTCCTAACAGTTGATTTTTCAGACTGATTAGAAATAGAAGTGTGGGTGTCCTCCCTCCCCTGTTCCCTTCTCAAGCCTCTGTGATCTTTTCCTCAGTAAAATACATTCCTAGTTTGATTTTAAGTCATTCCTCATAACCCCTGTCCTGGATTCACCGAAAATGAAAACCTCAGGGACATTGTAACACCCCTCTCCATCTCACACCTCACAAATCCATCAGCAAATTCGAGGTTGCTTCTATTTATTTTCTGAACCCAACTACTCCTCATCCCTTGCAGCATTCCTGGTCTGGTCTAAGACACCACTAGCTCCTACCTGGTTTTCTGCAAGTCTCCTAACTGGGCTCCTGGCTTCTGCTCTGTCCCTCTGGTGTCCATCTCCACACAGCAGCCAGAGCGATCCTTTTAAAACTTAGGTCACGCCGGGCGCGGGGGCGCACACCTGTGATCCCAGCACTTTGGGAGGCCAAGGCAGATCACCTGAGGTCAGGAGTTCGAGACTAGCCTGGACAACATGGCGAAACCCCGACTTTAGTAAAAATACACAAATTAACCAGGCGTGGTGGTGCACGCCTGTAATCCCAGTTACTAGGGAGGCTGAGGCAGGAGAATGGCTTGAACCCAGGAGTTGGAGGTTGCAGTGAGCCAAGATGGTGCCATTGCACTCCAGCCTGAGCAACAAGAGTGAAACTCCATCTCAGAAAAATAAATAAATAAATAAATAAAACTTAGGCCAGATCATGTCACTTCTCTGCTCAAAACCCTCCAATCCCCCGACCCCATCCTGAGAAAAGGTGCAGCCTCTATAAGGCCTATAAGGCAAGGCTCTGTACCCTCAAGCCTCTCTCTGCTCATCTGTTGTGCTCCTCCTTGCTCGGTCCTTCTGCAGCCACACTGGTCTCCTCGTGGTTCCTCCAACACGCCAAGCATAGCTCTATCCCAGGGCCTTTGCATGTTCTATCTGCCCTGGATGGTTCTGTCCCCAGATAGCCATATGGCTCACTCCCTCACCTCCTTCAGTTCTTTCTTGGAATCTCACCTTCTTAATGAAGCCTCCCTGGACAGCCATAATTAAAATTGCAGCCCCTGCTCTCATATCCTCTATGTTCACTTCTTTATTTTTTGCCATATCATCTCCACCATTCAGTTGATATTTAGTTGATCTTTGTTTTGTTGAGTTTAGAGCTCATCTCACTAGACCTCACTAGAATGTAAGCTCCACCAGGGCAGGGGTTTTGTCTGCTTTCTCCCAGTATCTTCAGTGCTTAGAACAATACCCGATTCCAGTAGATGCTCTATTACATTTTATATTCAAGCTCAACAGATGAATGAATAAGACGGACATGCTTCACAACTGAGTCACAATTGATGTATTCATTCAATCGAGGGAGTAAGAACTGTTTAAATCCCATCTTCCACTGTTTATCAGCTATATGACCTGTAACAAGACACAACCTCAGAGTCTCAGGTTCTGATGAGTAAAATGAGAATGACAACGGTTCCTACCTCATAAGATTGTGTGGCTAAATAAGTTTATAAAGGCCAGGCTCAGTGGCTCATGCCTGTAATCCCAGCACTTTGGGAGGCCGAGGCAGGCAGATCACTTGACGCCAAGAGTTCAAGACCAGCCTTGCCAACATGGTGAAACCCCATCTCTACTAAAAATACAGAAATTAGCCAGGCATGGTGGCAGGTGCCTGTAATCCCAGCTACTCAGAGGCTGAGGCAGGAGAACTGCTTAAATCCAGCAGGCGGAGGTTTCAGTGAGCCGAGATGATGCCACTGCACTCCAGAGTGAGACTCTGTCTTAAAAAAATAAAGTTTTGGCCGGGCGCGGTGGCTCAAGCCTGTAATCCCAGCACTTTGGGAGGCCGAGACGGGCGGATCACGAGGTCAGGAGATCGAGACCATCCTGGCTAACACGGTGAAACCCCGTCTCTATTAAGAAATACAAAAAACTAGCCGGGCGAGGTGGCGGGCGCCTGTAGTCCCAGCTACTCGGGAGGCTGAGGCCGGAGAATGGCGTAAACCCGGGAGGCGGAGCTTGCAGTGAGCTGAGATCCGGCCACTGCACTCCAGCCTGGGTGACAGAGCGAGACTCCGTCTCAAAAAAAAAATAAATAAAGTTTTAAAAAGTGCTTTGTCTAGCACTTCGATATGTATTAGATGTATTGGTTAGTATTATTGTTTTTGTTATTACTACTGTTGTTGTTATTCTCAGATATCGTAATACCCCAAGTAAAACTCTTCAGCCACTGGGTAGAAGAAAAAAGAACACGGAATCCTTTTACAACCAGCTACCAAATAGGAGGGTGGCTGCAACCTAGGAATCTGTTGGATTTCTCATTAGAAGTTGCTGCATTCTAATACTGTAAAGTGCACCATTAATAACTTCCTTAGAGAAGACAAAAAAGGGCAAGGTAGGAAGTAGGAAAATATTTTCCAACCACTGCAGATTACAAAATAGACTCCCTGCATTCATCAAGTGTTTTCTTCTTCCAACGGGGTAATCTCAAGTACATGACACAAGATAAACACAGAGCCATGCTCCATTAAATTTATGAAAGGATGTTGTTTATTTTTATCACATTTATTGGACTTGAAAGATATCCTTTAGTTCTCAAATCAACATCGGCGTTTATTTCTGGGTTGCTGAGTGCTTTAACAAATCACAAAGGTCTGATCTTTCACCTCCTGAAACGCAGGCCAGTCACATGCCAGAGGGCAGAGGGTTGAAGATGGTTTGGGTGGTTTTGAGCAGCAGTGATATATCGAGGTTTTACAGCAGCTTTTTCTGGCAGTTCAAGGCAATCTGAAACTCTGAAAGATTCAGAAAATGGGAATGGGACTGGGCACTGTGGCTCATGCCTGTAATCCCAGCTCTTTGAAGCTGAGGCAGGAGGATTGCTTGAAGTCAGGAGTTGGAGACCAGCCTGGGCAACATAGAGAGATTCTCATCTCTGCGAAAAATAAAATAAATAAAATAAAATAGCCAGGCATGGTGACATGTGCCTGTAGTCCCAGCTACTCAGGAGGCTGAGGTGGGAGGATTGCTTAAGCCCGGGAATTTGAGGCTGCAGTGAGCTATGATCACGCCACTGCATTCCAGCCTGGGTGACAGAATCAGGCCCCAGCTCTCAAGAAAGAATGAAAAGAAAGAAAATTGGAGTGGTTCTATCTGCCAGGAGAGTCAATCAACTCCAGTTAGGCTATTTGGATCCTCACATAAGCCTCTAATGAATGGTAACAGCTCGATCCATACTAGAGCGATTTGGTGCTCTTGCCACGGCCTGTGCTAGGAGTGTCCAAGAAAAAGCCCTCATAACCCCTTCCCTAACTGCCCCTTGACTTCCCCTCAGCCCTTCCCACTACTGCTGTTTTCCTTTCTGGAGAAGTCTGAGGAATGAAGAGGTCAAGGCTAGGATGATGAATGGACAGTCACGCATGAGTTCCCTCCGGCTCTGTGATTCTGCCTGGCAGTGCCAGTACACACTCACCCATTTCCCTGTCTTGGGGTCCTGCTACTCTGCTTCTGAGGCAAAAGGGGATCTGGGAATTGGGAGGAAGAATACTTCTCCATCTTTTATTCTTTGCTATCCTCTTAATATCAAAAGTATCAAAATTATTTTTAACTGCAAATAAAAGTAAAATTGGGATCTCTGATATTTTGTCATTTTTTGATGAGAGAGAATAGTAAAGAATAAAAGATGGGGAAGTCTTCATGGCCTAACAACCCCTGTAACCCTTTTATCTCAGACACAGAGGAGAAGGACCTCGGGACAAGGAAACGCATAAGTGTGCACTGCCAGACAGAATCGTGAGAAGTAGATCAATGTTCTAGGAGGACTCAAGATATTCTCCAAATCATGGGCAGCAAGCATGCTGTGACTAAAGTACTGAGGGCTGAGTGGGGCAGCCCTAGGGACTTGATTTCTGGGACTTGTCAGCTCAAAGAACTTCCGCTATTAGACAGGTAATTCTGTAAGCTCCACATGCATCCCACTAACATTTCCAATAAATGTCCTTCCCAAAAGATTTAGTCTAGGGCCAGGCCAGTATCCTCCTCCCTACTCTCCACTAAACACACACACACTCACACAAACACACACACACACACACATACTGCACCCTCACTAGTATTATTAAGCCTCCCAATCAATTGCATATTCAAAAATTAACCTTGGCTGGGCACGGTGGCTCACATCTATAGTTCTAGCACTTTGGGAGTCTGAAGTAGGAGGATCACTTGAGCCCAGGAGCCTGAGAACAGCTTGGGCTACACTGAGAGACCTTGTCTCTGCAAAAAATACAAAAATTAGCTGGGTATGGTGGCACATGCCTGTAGTCCCAGCTACTTGGGAGGTTGAGGTGGGAGGATCACTCGAGTCCGGGAGTTCAAAGCTATGGTGAGCTATGATTGTACCACTGTACTCCAGCCTGGGCAACAGAGTGAGACTCCATCTCAAAAAAAACAAAACAAAACAAAAAACAAAAAAACCAACATTTCTGGACACTCACACACCACAGTGATAGTTGACACTGATGCCTCTGGTCAGGTCCTCAGGAAAGCTGTTGCTCCCATTAAAATATCAATAGTGAGCAAAATATACCCAGTCTGTTCCCAGAAAAGGTTCCCTCTGCAGTGGGATGAGGACCAGCTTCCATTTTTCCTTTTGGGTCACCTGCCCCCCAGTGCCCAGAATGATGAGAGGAGAACCTATGGCCAGCAGAGAATCCTGAAGCCTGAATCTACCACTCCTTTAGAGGTGAGACCATAGCAAGGTGATAACCAAAGTCGGGAAAAGATGCTCTTCATCATTTACCCTTCTAAGAAAAGGCGAGGTCCTTGCATTTTACCTGAAAGAAAAGGTCACCCTAGAGGAGGAGGATAGTAAAATAGGCATTCCTCGCTAGTACAAGGAAGACTGTCATTCCTCAGTGAAAGATGGTTCATGATTAAAACAACTTTGAAGACTGATAAAAGGATGCTTGGAACTTCCTGACCAGGCTAAGAACACAATGACTTGGGGAACTATGTGAGGCAGGGTTTCTAACTTTCCCTTTTATTTATTTACTTTTTTGAGACAGAGTCTCTCTCTGTCACCCAGACTGGAGTGCAGTGGCACGATCTTGGCTCACTGCAACCTCCACCTCCCAGGTTCAAGCAATTCTCCTGCCTCAGCCTCCCAAGTAGCTAGGGATTACAGGCACGTGCCACCACATCCAGCTAATTTTAGGATTTTTAGTAGAAACGGGGTTTCACCATGTTGCCCAGGCTGATCTCGAACTCCTGATCTCAAGCAACCCACCCACCTCAGCCTCCCAAAGTGCTGGGATTACAGGCATGAGCCACGGAACCTGGCCTCTTTCTCTTTTGTTTCCTAACATTCCTGGGCCCTGTAACACTTTTGTTTCTTCTGAGAAGGGGTCTCACTATGTTGTCCAAGTGGGCATCAAACTCCTGGGCTCAAGAGATCTTCCCACCTCAGCCTCCCAAAGTATTGGCATTACAGGCGTAAGCCGCTGTGCCTGGCCAGTGGAGCCTGCCACCTATGGGGACTTGCACCGTGGTGTGCTGCGAGGCGTATTAGACTCATTCAGCTGACTTGTGGTTCCATCTTGGGAAAGTCACTTAGGTGGCTCCAGCCTCAGCTTCCTCACCTGTAAAATGGAGACACTGGGCTTGACGAGCTTTGAGATCCTTCCCAGTTTCCAAGGTTAGTGATTCTGGAAAGCAATGACTTCCCTGTCTACTTTCTATCCTGCAGTAAGGGCATCGATGTGGTAGCTGGTGGCCTCCTGAATCTAAAAGGTCTTCTCCAGAGTTTCATGTCTGCCCATGAGTCAATGCTGAGCAAGAGTCAGTGCTGAGGCTGGGTGTGGTGTCTCACACCTGTAATCCCAGCACTTTGGGAGGCTGAGGCAGGCCGATCACCTGAGGTCAGGAGTTCGAGACCAGCCTGGTCAACATGGTGAAACCCCATCTCTGCTAAAAACACAAAAATAAGCCAGGCGTGGTGGTGGTGCACACTTGTAATCCCACCTACTTCGAAGGCTGAGGCAGGAGAATCGCATGAACCCGGGGGGGCGGAAGTTGCAGTGAGCCAAGATCGTGCCATTGCACTCCAGCCTGGGTGAGAGAACGAGGTTCCGTCTCAAAAAACAAACAAACAAGCAACAAAAAGAGTCATTGCTGAGGGGCCCACCCGGGAATCCCTCAGGGACAGGAGGGAGCTTCTAGAGTGTTCACAACTCCAGCCTGGAATGAGAATCCTGTGAGGTCCCCATGGTATCACTCCTGGTTCTACTGATTACAGAATCCCTGAGATTGGTCCTCCCTTGTCTAATAGCTCAGTCACTTAATCACACACTTTAAAAAAATTCCAAGTTCTTTCCCCCGAAACTGAATGTGAGAAGTAGCTATGGGTCAGAGGCAGAAGAACAAAGGACGCCCTCCCCCAGAGAGGAAACACAGAAAGGATTATCCTTTCTCAGAGGTGAAATAATGAAATACTTTCCTTCCCCTGGACAGGCAATTTTGTCAGGGCTCACTGCAAGGGGAACAAGATGCTATTGTCTTGACTTAATTGGCATAATATCTACCCCTCCTCCAAATGATCAGTCAGACGGCTGCTAAATGCTTTTTGCTTAAGGATGAAATCCCTTTTGAACATTGGACCTTTCATCTGGCAAATACCCCCAGAGCCTTCATAAGGCCTTGCTTTTGCTAACAACTCCCTCCTTCACTGAGCTGCAAGCTGCAGTTTCCAAGGGCTCTGGGGGATTCTCTCTGGCCCTATTATCTTTGCCCCTCACCTCCACCCAGCACGGGTATTAGACTTGTCAACAAGGGAGGCAGTCTCTACAAGGGAGGCAGTCCCTAGGAAAGTCATAAACTTGGAATCCAGATGGAACATCTCTCGGGGTCTTCATGGAGACTCCACAGCTGTATAAAGGGGACCTGGGGGTAGAGACCGACTGGAGGGGAATATTGTGATGAAAAGCCTAAACTTTTTGTCCCTTGGAGTGGAAGAAAGGGAAGAGTTGAGCAATCAGTAAAGAGTTCTGCAGGTCAGAGCTTGCACGACCTGATTGATCTACCTCTTCCTTATTGTTCTTGCCAGACACCGGCCAGCTGTCCCCTCAGCCAACAAAGTCTGGCCGGCTCCACAAGGCAGGGCTGGGTGGGTGGCCACTGCTCTTATCTCCACCACCTTCTGGTGGGGAGAACGTGGAGGCAAGCAATCCAGACATCGTAGCTGCCTGCCTGTTCCTCTGGGAACCTCATTTCCAGAGGAATTTGAGAACAGAGAAACTTAAAAGTGATCTGGGGTGGGCCAGAAGGTGTAATCTCACAAGGAGAACAATAGAAAGTCCAAATGTCAGGCGGACAGATAGCAGAAGACACTTACATACAGAGCCCCATTCTGTTCCCTGCCCAATTCTGAGCTTTCTTGATAACTGAATCGGATGACTAATGGAGCTCCCACCTCACCCGCCTCCAAATCATGCATGTTATTGAAGAAGACTCTTAGATCTCAGGTTAGAACTTCAACCCAATAACAAGTTAATAAATTCCCAAAGGTCAAATTAAACTTACTCGTTAGATACCCACACATTCCTCACTATTATACCTTTTTCCCACCCATACGCCCACACCTTTCCATGAAAAAAAGAGAATTTAAATCTCAAGCATTTTTTGTTGTTTGCTTCTCCAACCCAACTTGTCTACAATTGTGTTTCAGCACATGGTTTTCCATAGCCCCATTCCTGGTATGCATGAAACTCACAGAAAAGCCAGGGATCCAAATCACACTATTAAATTTCAATATGAATTACTCCCAAAGAGACAATGGGCTTAAATGTCAAGAAACAAGAGGTTCCTAGGTGTCTTCTTCTTGTGGTGTTGGTTTTTTGAAAGGCTAGAACGTTCAAAAAGACTTGGACAAAAATAACTATAGAAGTGAGAGGATTTCTAACATTATCTTCCCCTTTTTTAATTGGATAGCATCTTTCATTGGAACTGAATTTCAGACTGGATGCGGTGTCTCACGCCTGTAATCCCAGCACTTTGGGAGGCCAAGGTGGGTGGATCACTTGAGCCAGGAGTTCAGGACCAGCCTGGCCAATATGGTGAAACCTCATCTCTACTAAAAATACAAAAATTAGCCAGGCATGGTTATGCATGCCTGTAATCCCAGCTACTTCGGAGGCTGAGACAGGAGAATTGCTTGAATCCAGGAAGCAGAGGTTGCAGTGAGCCAAGATCATGCCACTGCACTCCAGCCTGGGAGACAGAATGAGACTCCATCTTGGTGGGGGGTGGGGGAGCGGTGTGGGGAGGAGTGAAGAACTGAATTTCACACACAATACTTCATATCTCCAGACACAAAATAAGATCAAAGAAAAGGTAAAAATAACTCCAGAAAAGAAGCCAGTTTTCCTAAGTAGGTTGGAAGAATATGATGAACTTTCATTTTTAAGTTTTAATTCTGGAACATAAGATTCCATCATAAGCTGTCCAGGATAAAAATCAGTGGTGTTGACCTGTGTATAAGTTAGTCTACCACATTGCTGGTGGTTTGGTCTAAAGGGATTATTACAAAGCTCAAGTGAGTCAAAGAAAGTTTGTATAGATTCAGTTTGGTCTAAAGGGATTATTACAAAAGCTCAAGTGAGTCAAAGAAAGGTTGTATAGAGTCAGTTTGGTCTAAAGGGATTATTACAAAAGCTCAAGTGAGTCAAAGAAAAGTTGTATAGAGTCATGCCCATCAAAGCTGTCATACTTTTCATTGAAAAGGAAGTCTCATCCCTTGAAGCCTTCTCCAGTCTGTATGAAAATCTCAGAAAGTAAAGTGATGGTGACCTCATTATACGAAGTCCCCTGAACCAAGGAAGACCAGCCTAAAGAGGCTTCCTGTTCCCCTCTGCCGGCGCCAGCTACCCCCCATCCACGTTTCAATGCACAAACACACGCAGAGACATCAACAGCCCTTAGGACTTTTGAGAAGAGATACAAACTTAGAATGGAAATAGGTTTTAGTTGTGAAATATCAGCTTAGAGCTGAGCTTCGTTTCATGGGAGCCACGTTGCCCTTAGTCTTTCCCTGATAGCATTCCCGGGGTGGGAGCATGGGAAAGAGTTAGCTTCCCCCCAGCCCAACCCCACTGAGAAACGTGTTCACATCCACTCCAGACACAGCTCAAGTTGACAAAGCAGAGAAAAGATCAAGCCTCCTCTGCTTTGACCATCATGGAGAACCCTCTTTGCAAACCTGTGTCTCCTATGCTAGAGTGTTGGCTATTGACCCAACTGACTAGTTCTCAGGCAGCAGAACTTCTGAGAGAAAAGAAAAAGAGCAGACTTAAGGGCAGAAGTGAAAGGTTTGCCTTCAAAACCACAGCGCAAAGCTTCTCGGCCTTTCTGTATTATAATCCCCATTTGAAAGTTCATTTTGCAGCCCCTCCCACAAAAAAGATGTTAAACATTTTTTTTTTCTCCACAAAAAGCACAGCTATTAGATCTGAGAGCCAGAACCAATTGCAAAATGGGGGCCATAATGTTACCTGATAATAAAAAGGCAAACAGTGATGAGGTCCCCATGGCCACATGGCTGCTGGCTCCCCTTGGAATCATTTCCAGGATGGGGAAATGATGGGGAGCAAATGAACAACTCGGCTCTTCTAGGCAACTGGCTATGCATTGTCTACCAGACATGGGGATGCTTCCTGATTATTGTCCAAAATTCTGAGTCATTCATATGTATGGGTCTTTCTATTGCCACTTACTTCTATACTATGAAACAAACAAAAAAATTTCCATACATAATATAATAATATAAAATATTAACAATATATTTTATATATTGTAAGACATATAATAATATAGCATAATATATATCTTATATAATGTTAACATATATAACATATAATAATATGGTTGTATAGAGTCTTGTCCATCAAAGCTATCATACT
Organism: Macaca mulatta; assembly: GCF_049350105.2. NCBI lineage: Eukaryota > Metazoa > Chordata > Mammalia > Primates > Cercopithecidae > Macaca > Macaca mulatta. Next base: position 70,312,623 of record NC_133423.1, read on the forward strand.
CCTGATTGAAAAGGAAGCCTCATCCCTTGAAGCCTTCTCCAGCCTGTATGAGAATCTCAGAAAGTATGGTGATGGTGACCTCATTATATGAAGTCCCCTGAACCAAGAATGACAGCCTAAAGAGGCTTCCCATTTCCCCACAGCACTGTCTAGCCATCCACATGCCAGTGCTCAAACACACACAACCTGGTTGGCAAGTTCATATATAACATATATTATATAAGATATATATTATATCTTATATTACATGTTATATGTTATACATGATATTATAAATAATTTATATATTAGTGTTATTACTTATACAGATGGGGTCTCACTACATTGACCAGGCTGTTCTCGGACTCCTGGCTTCAAGTGATCCTCCTGCCTCAGCCTCTCAAAGTGCTGGGATTATAGCTGTGGAAAAAGCTGTGCCCAGGCTTTTTAAAAAAAATTTTAAGACCAGCCTGACCAACATGATGAAACCCCGTCTCTACTAAAAATACAAAAATTAGTCAGGTGTGGTGGCACGTGCCTATAATCCCAGCTACTCAGGAGGCTGAGGCAGGAGAATCGCTTGAACCCAGGAGACAGAGGTTGCAGTGAACCGAGATCACGCCACTGCACTTCAGCCTGGGCAACAAAGTGAGACTCCATCTCAAAAAAAAAAAAAAAATTATAGGCCGGGCGCGGTGGCTCAAGCCTGTAATCCCAGCACTTTGGGAGGCAGAGACGGGCGGATCACGAGGTCAGGAGATCGAGACCATCCTGGCTAACACGGTGAAACCCCGTCTCTACTAAAAAATACAAAAAACTAGCCGGGCGCGGTGGCGGGCGCCTGTAGTCCCAGCTACTCGGGAGACTGAGGCAGGAGAACGGCGGGAACCTGGGAGGCGGAGCTTGCAATGAGCTGAGATCCGGCCACAGCACTCCAGCCTGGGCCACAGAGCGAGACTCTGTCTCAAAAGAATAAAAATTAAAATAAAAAATAAAAAAAAATATAGAGACAGATTTTTATTCTTTTCTCTCTCTCTTGCCACCAGCGCACTTTTCTAAGACCTAGGACAACTGGTTTATTCTGCTCGCTCTGCTTTTTTATAAGCTCTGGCTTTTTGGCTGCCCTCTGGGGCACAGTCACAACTTGATTCTCCTTTTGCTTTTCCTTATAACAAGAAAACATTAGTTCCCCTTCTGTAGAGACCTAGAACTACCACTGACCTCTTTCCTCATGAAGTTAACACTTCTATTTCTTCAAACAATCTTCCAGGTTTTGGTTTTTGTTTTTTAAATGCTTCTTTTATCATGGAAAATTGACTTACTAATCCTAGACATATTGCTACTGGTATTTATGTGTTGTTCATCAAAAAAAGAAAAGTGAAGAGGGGGCAGTTACTAAGAGAAGCTTTAATACCTAAGCACAGATTGCATGTCAGCTGGTTTTTCTTCTCTCTAGCCACCGAGGGTTTTAACATCTTGTTTCCAAAAATGAGTTCTCAAGAGAGGTTAACAGTAAAGTGTCAAATACTTTTGATGCTACTCTTAGTTGGCAAGTTCGATAATTAACCAAATACATTCAGAGAGTTTATAGCCAACATTTGTTACTTTGGTTATTTAACCAAAGATAGTGGCTCTAGTCAAGGTGAGGAGACTGAGCCCACAACCTGACTCCCTCTCAATTTGCTGTGAAGTGGGCAATCCATTTAGCTTACTTAGTAAGGTCTCTGTTTCTTCATGCAAAAACCCACTTTCTGTCTGCTTACCCACAATTCAAGGCCATCACAAGATTAATAGAAGAGTGGTTGCAAAGCTGCTTGCAAGAAAGAATGGGAATCATTAATGCACCCATTCAATCAGATGCCATGTGGACCTAGCACATGTGTCAAGGACCTAGCCCAGCACGAGGATCAGGAGATGGGATGAGACCTGGAGCCTTATTCTGATTCCATCTATCTACATATCTGCCGCCCCCACTAGACTATTTCCTGAGGGCAGACATTTTATGCGTTTATTCATTCGTTAATTTATTCATTGGCATTTACCCAGCACATTAAGAGGCTGAGGTGGGAGGATTGCTTGAACCCAGGAATTCAAGACCAGCCTGGGCAACATAGTGATACCCTATCTCAAATTTTTTTAAAAAGCATGAGCAGGCAGGGCGCGGTGGCTCATGCCTGTAATCCCAGCACTTTGGGGGGCCGAGGGAGGCGGATCACGAGGTCAGGAGATCGAGACCATCCTGGCTAACACAGTGAAACCCTGTCTCTATGAAACATACAAAAAATTAGCCAGGCATGGTGGTGGGCGCCTGTAGTCCCAGCTACTCAGGCAGCTGAGGCAGGAGAACTGCGTGAACCCGGGAAGTGGAGCTTGCAGTGAGCCGAAATCAAGCCACTGCACTCTAGCCTGGGCGACAGAGCAAGACTCCATCTCAAAAAAAAAGAAAAAAACCATGAGCAATTTACAAAATATTTTGAAATCTCTGGTCTCATTTTACATTTCCACAACCCATTTTTCAAGTGCAGAAATGAAAGCTTCTGTAACTCTCCCATCTGTCAGAGAGAACCGAGGCCCACGGCAGTGGTACATCTTTCCCAAGGTGACCCAGAAGCATAAAATCTGCAGGCCCACATTTTCAGAGAGTTGCTTAGCAACCTCCAATTTTCAAAATATATATTCTCACAAGATGTATAGAGATAAGAAGGCAGTGTCTGTAAAGCCGCATAAGAGCAATCATGTAAGAGTTGTGGACTAAGCTGGAGATTTCCAGAATCAGCCATGTCCTCATACCCAGAGCATCACCACAACCTAGCATGTACCATGTGGAGCCAAACAAGGGAGGCTCTTAGTTATTGAGGCATGTAAGAGGCACATTTCTCCATGACCCCTGGGAGAATTCATAGCCTGCTAATCCCAGCCCAGAGCATTCTTGGAAATGCCACCTGCTTATGCCAGCACTTCAGAGAAAGGAGCAGTAGGCCACAGCTATTGGTGAGAGAGCCCCAGAGTTATTTAGGGATGAGCAGTGCTGTGAGAACAGTGAGGTCTGCCAGGCACCCCCACACCGGAGGGTAGCTCTGACTGTGCTGCGCACAGGCCATTTATGCCATTTTCTTTGCAGAATCCCGGCCTTCTCCCCTCCTACTACTGCTTTCTGGTTTTCAGAGAAAGAAAGAAGAGCAGGCTGCTAAGCACCAGGAGGAACCAAAAAAACCTCCTCACCACTTCTTGCTATTTGGGGAGTGAGTGGCCGCCCCTGCGGGCTGTTTCCCAGGACTTGTATCAATGGCTTCTGTCCAGATGTAGCAATGCCCAATGGTGGGAGATGGGGAGGAGAAAGAGGAACCATTCTCCCTGCTCCGTCTCCACTGTAGAGGATGCATCTTGTCCAGGGCTCGAGCTGCTGAGAGATGGACCCCTGGTGGTCCCAGCCTCTGCTAGGTGACCCCAGGGCCTACACCCAAGTAGTACCACCTCCTCCTCTGTCCCTCCAGCCTGGCGTGGCAGTGGCTTCCTACGGTAGCCAACCTCTCTGTTGTCTCACTGTCCCGTTTGTCTTCTCAGCCGTTCCTTCACCCACCTAGCCAGTTCCTGGCATGGAAGTCCCTCTGTTGGAAATACTCAGAGTGGATCCTGTTTTGCCTGGTTGGACAGTGACCCTGGCAGAAATAGCAGATACCATCCCAGTAGCCTTCTTTCCTGTGTTCAGTTCACAGGTCCGAAAGTAGGAAGAAATCAGTCTGGACTGAAAGAAACCACTTTGTGAACAAGGAGACCTCCCAGTAAAAATCAGCGGTGCAGCTGGCCGCAGGCGCTCCTGACCGGAGCACTGAAAACAACACGAGGCTGTGGCGCACCCTTGTCACGCTGAGCCACCACACACATGGAGCCTCTTTATAACCTGCCTGCAAAGATTGGGCAAGATTTGGCAAGAAACCCTGGAAACATCAATTCCGTAGCTGACTGTATGGAGACTTTCCCCAGCATTCAATGCCACACAACCACCCCTGAAGTTCCCCTTGGGAAATCACCTTTGGCATCTTCCAAAGGGGTTGGGTTAGAGGTTTTTCAGAAAAAGCTCAATGTGAGCTCATGGAGGAGGCAGCGAGACAGGATGTCAGGGAACCACTCGTGATGGCCAAGTACACTTCAGAGAAAGGAGCCAGGGATGGCCTCCATCAGTCTCTGGCTTTGCAGTCCCAGGAGCAAGACTTTAGAGAAGCAGGCATGGCCCATCCCTGGCCCAGCCACACTGGCTCTGGGCTGTGCGACAGGAAGACAAGGGGAGTTCTGTTCTGTGACTTCGAATCTCCCGGATTGCAGGGAGCAGCAAGTGCAGGATCAAATGAGTTTTCCGTCAAGTAAAGTGCTCTGCTGACTGAAGATGTTTGACGCCAAGGCACAGAGGGCACATTTGTCAAACTCTCAAAAAAGTAGAAACCAGGATCAAAGCAGAAACACTTTCCAAATATAAACATTTGTCACCCACATTTACTTTTGATGTGCCCCATTTTGAATACATTTCTCCTTTATAAAAAGGGCAGCTTAATCTTTCCGTACACACACTTGGGTCCTTCAGACGGAGACCAGGGACAATTTGGGGTGGGTGGGGGGGGAAGTGAGAAAGGAAGTTCCAGCTAGGAGAAGTAAAGGTTTAGAGGAGGAAAAAATCCCTCCAGAAAAGTGAAACGGGAAGAAAAAAGGAAACCAGCATTTATGGGCCCCTGGAATTTTATATATTACCTCGTATTTTCCCACAAATTTACTCTGGAAAGAGGGCGTCATTATTCCGATTTTGCAAAGCGTTTAAATTGGTCACATATCTAAGATAGCACAAGCTTGTCAGAGTAGAGTCAGAATTTCCTCCCAGCTGTGTCTGACTGAAATCCTCGCTGTCCTCTGTAACAAACAGCTTCATCAGCTAAGAAAGGTAAGTGACCTCAGGTCAGCAGAATGTCCACAGGGCACCCAGGGTCCACTCACACTCATGGCTATATGCATGTTGAAGGTTCTAGAGCTGGAAGACCCCTCTGTGGTCCTCAGATCTAGCTTCCCCCTGAGACCGGCTGCCCAATTCCAGAAGCACAGCGTTTTGATTCTACTTTTCTCCTTCTTCTTCTTTGCTTTTTTTAATTTTTTGAGGCAGGGTCCAGCTCTGTTGCCCAGGCTAGAGTGCAGTGGCGTAATCATAGCTCACTGCAGCCTCAAACTCCTGGGCTCAAGTGATCTTCCTGCCTCAGCCACCTGCGTAGCTGGGACAGCAGGTGCGCACCACCATGCCCAGCTGATTTTGAAGAGATGAGGTCTCCCTATGTTGCTCAGGCTGGTCTCAAACTCCCAGCCTCAAGCAATCCTCCCACCTTGGCCTCCCAAAGTGTTGGGATTACAGGCATGAGCCGTCACACCTGGCCTGATTCTTTCTTTCTTTCTTTCTTTCTTTCTTTCTTTCTTTCTTTCTTTCTTTCTTTCTTTCTTTCTTTCTTTCTTTCTTTCTTTCTTCTTTCTTTCTTTCTTTCTTTCTCTCTCTCTCTCTCTTTCTCTCTTTCTTTCTTTCTTTCTTTCTTTCTTTCTTTCTTAGATGGAGTTTTGCTCTCGTTGCCTAGGCTGGAGTGCAGTGGCGCGATCTCAGCTCACTGCAACCTCCACCTCCTGGATTCAAGCGATTCTCCTGCCTCAGCCTCCAGAGTAGCTGGGATTACAGGCATGCTCCACCACACTCAGCTAATTTTGTATTTTTAGTAGAGATGGGGTTTCTCCATATTGGTCAGGCTGGTCTCAAACTGCCAACCTCAAGTGATCTACCCGCCTCCATAGTGCTGGGATTACAGTCGTGAGCCACCACACCCGGCCTTTTATTTTATTATATAAATATAAATTTTTTTGAGACAGAGTCTCCCTCCGTTACCCAGGCTAAAGTGCAGTGGTGCGATCTTGGCTCACTGCAACCTCCACCTCCCTGGTTCAAGCGATTCTCCTCCCTGAGCCTCTTGAGTAGCTGGGATTACAGGCAGGCACTACCAGATTCGGCTAATATTTTGTATTTTTAGTAAAGACAGGGTTCCACTATGTTGGCTAGGCTGGTTTCAAACTCCTGGACTCAAGTGATCTGTCGGCCTCGGCCTCCCAAAGTGCTGGAATTATAGGAGGGAGCCACCGTGCCCAACCCTTACTTTTAAACCACCCAGCCCTGGCACAAGTTTCAACAAAACAGCACAAAAGATCGAGGTCTATAAAACTAGCAGGTACCTACCACCTATCTATGGCATGACATGTTCCTCATCTAAAACACCTTCTCTTTGTCCAAGCCATACTCACTGCTGGAGTCTCAAAGATTACCTTCCATACCGTCTTTCAGAATGTGTCAGCACCCTGCCTCCTGCCCTCTTTTGAACTCTGTTGTCTTCTATGTGTTCCCAAATGGTTTCCATGGATTAGCCCCTATCCTTTAACAGGATTGTAAGTGCCCTGGAGCAATTAGAGCAAAGGGAAGACATTTCAGCAAGGGTTGTGGGCCATTCTCCTCTCAGAACCAGGCTGTATGTTTGGAAGCCATTAGGGACTGAGCAAAGAGAGTAAGGAAGACAGAGCTGGGGAGGGCTCTGGCTGCTCTGCCCACAGTGACTGGCTTCTCCTACTGGCCTAGAAAAGGGAGAAGCGGGGCCAGGCATAGTGGCTTACGTCTGTAATCCCAGCACTTTGGGAGGCCGAGGCAAGTGGATCACGAGGTCAGGAGTTCAAGACCAGCCTGGCCAACATGATGAAACCCCATCTCTACTAAACATACAAAAATAAGCTGGACTTGGTGGTGCGTGCCTGTAGTCCCAGCTACTTGGGAGGCTGAGGCAGGAGAATTGCTTGAACCTGGGAGGCAGAGATTGCAATGAGCCAAGATCATGCCACTGCACTCCAGCCTGGGCAACAGAGTGAGAAAAAAAAAAGGCGGGGAGAAAGGGGTGTTAATGTTCTCTATCACAAATCATGAACCCTTGAAAGCCTCACTTCCCAAAAGATAAAGAGACAAAAAATTTAGGACGTAGAGGGAGGAAGATGGAGCAGAGTTTGGGAGGGAGCTTCCGTCAACCTGTCCCTCTGACAGGCACTGCTTTCTGCTCGTCCCCACTGAGAAACCCTCCTGTCTTTGCTTCTGCCCAACTGGGAATCAGCCTTCCAATTCACTGAAAGGCCATCCCAGAGAGATTTACACTTCCCTAGCTGATCTATTCCTCTCGATGAGATTGTGAGATTCAGAGTTATAACACGAGGATCAGGTTTAATTCAGGACATTTGGTCATTGTCGAGCGTGGTAAATCATCTTTCAAGCAAACACACTTACAGCCTTCAAGATAAAGTTCATTCCCCTGTGATGAGGTCGTTTCATGGAATGCCACGAGGTCCCCGGCAGGGTTTCAAAGCCATTCAGTTACACTAGGTGAGAGAGCTGCTTATAGCTGCTGGGATTTATGGGAATGTTGGCACCCAGGTGACGCGTTGGATAATCTTTAACAGAGGAAGTCTGGCTGGTGCCTGCTCTTTGTTCCAACTCGACTTTCGTATTTGAGAACCCTTGTGATAGACTTGCTATTCACAGTCGCATTTGGGGCTGTCACGGGCATGGCCTGGCGTGCGGTGCTGAGCAAACAAAGATCTCCCTGCCTGCATCTCCCTCCTGAAAGCTGGCAAGGCATGGACAGAATTTGCTCTCCACTCTACTATTTTGCAGAGGCAGCAGGGTGCATTCTCCAACACATTTCATATGATCACTTATTTTCTCAGGTAAAACATGATATATTTTGAGCTTCGAACACGTTTTACAAGTTTAGCTGCTGGTGTCACACAAAGCATCTCTTGTCAAGGGCAGTTTATTCGGGAGGACATAAACTCACGTGCCCCGCAGCCATCACACCCACATCCCAGGAAACTCGTTTAGATAATTTCTTGAAAACTGTTAACAGAGAAGGACTCAGGAGACAAGAAGTTGTCTTCATAACCAAGGGGAGACATTGGAAAAGTGTCTGAGATGCCAAGTTCTTTGATTTGAAAGCTCTGAGTCTTTTTCTCCTCTATAAGAAAAATGCTTTGAGATACACAAAGGATATAACACAATTAGGCACTGAATGGCTATACCAACCATTATTTTTCACCTGCACTGTACCTAATGCTAACCATATTTTATCAATGGCCACAACATCCAACATGACTTTCATGCCATTGGTTTTCTCCCAATGTGCCTCTGATGAAGATGAGGGTCTAGTCCCCATCGTGAGGCCACCACTGGTCAGTACACTTTGATTAAGTTATCCAATTCTATTTGTCAATTAGTTAACTGGCAGTTCTTTGAGAGTGGAGACTGCATGTCTAGTACTACTCTGGCATCTGCCCATAGGATGGGCTCAATGACTGCTTCATTAATAAATGATTGACGTGAAAGGCAAGTGTTAACCAGGCGCGGTGGCTTACACCTGTAATCCCGGCACTTTGGGAGGCCAAGATGGGTGGATCACCTGAGGTCAGGAGTTCAAGACCAGCCTGGCCAACATGGTGAAACCTCATTTCTACTAAAAATACAAAAATTTAGCCAGATGTGATGGTGGGCGCCTGTAATCCCAGTTGAGGCTGAGGCACGAGAATCACTTGAACCCGAGAGGCAGAGGTTGAAATGAGCCAAGATAAGGCCACTGCACTCCGGTCTAGGCAATAAGAGTAAAATTCAATCTCAAAAAAAAAAAAAAAAGAAAGAAAGAAAGGCAAGTGTTTTGTTTCTTTATAGATGCAAATGGCCACTGAGCATCACTTCATGCAACAAACCTCTTTTAAATACTCACCCTTGGTTAAATACAGGGATGCAGAAACAAATCAGACACAGGCCGGGTGCAGTTGCTCACCCCTGTAATCCCAGCACTTTGAGAGGCCTAGGTGGGCAGATAACTTGAGGTCAGGAATTCGAGACCAGGCTGGCCAACATGGTGAAACCCCATCTCTACTAAAAATACAAAATTTTCTACCAAACTGGTGTCCTAATTAAAACCTCCTATGGGCTGGGAGTGGTGGCTTATGCCTATAATCCCAGCACTTTGGGAGGCCGAGGCTGGCAGATCACCTGAGATCAGGAGTTCGCAACCAGCCTGGCCAACATGGCAAAACCCCATCTCTACTAAAAATACAAAAATTAGCCAGGCATGGCGGCATGCGCCTGTAATCCCAGCTACTCAGGAGGCCGAGGCAAGATAATTGCCTGAAGCCAGGAGGCAGAGGTTACAGTGAGCCCAGATCGAGCTACTGCACTCTAGCCTGGACGACAGAGTAAAACTCTGTCTCAAAAAAAAAAAAAAAAAGCCCCAAAACCAACAAAAACACCAAAATAAAAATAAACAAATAAATAAATAAGATCCAATCATTGCCCTCAAGAGCTCTGTGGGTTGGGGGGCTGGCGGGTGAGCAGCTAGGAAAGAATTGCTGCATTCAGTCCGTGCAAGGAGTAGGGAGCGTGGCTGGGCATCCCCTCCCTGGAAGGAGAACGCTGCTGATTCACCGCTGGGCCTCCTGGGCCTGCGGTGGCTCACGCTTCTCATAAAGGACACCACAACAGTGTTAACGACCGCTGAGACCGGAGCGGGTGCCAGGGGACAGAGCTTGTCAGCAGCCACAGAGCCTAGTGGAGCAGTGAGAAGTCTGACTGTGGAACGGAGCCTGAGCCTGTAGACCTGTGCCTTGTGCACAGAGAAAACCCGCCGTTCCGCAGCCCTGCCCCACACAACTGCTTACCAAGTGCTTTCCTATGGAGGCAGTGAGAGCTTGGGGCAATGCAATGAACTGAATGTTTGTGTCTCCCCAAAGTTTGTATGTTGAAATCCTAATCCCCAATACAATGGTATTAGGAAGTGGGGACTTTGGGAGGTGATTTGGTCATGAATGGGATCAGTGCCCTTAGAAAAGGGGCCCAGTGGCCGGGTGTGGTGGCTCATGCCTGTAAAGTGGAGACTTTGGGAGGCCGAGGGGGCTGGATTGCCTGAGCTCAGGAGTTCAAGACCAACCTGGGCAACATGGTGAAACTCGGTCTCTACTAAAATACAAAAAATTAGCCAGGCGTGGCGGCGGGGGCCTGCAATCCCAACTACAGCAGGAGAATCGCTTGAAACCAAGAGGCAGAGGTTGCAGTGAGTCCAGGCCGTGCCACTGCACTCCAGCCTGGGTGACACAGCAAGATTCCCTCTCAACAAAAAAGGAAAAGAAAAGAGGGCCAGAGAGTACCTCCTACTGTGTGAGAATCCAGCGAGACGAAGGCCAGATGTGAGCCAGGAAGTAGGCCCTCCCTACACCCCAGATCTGCTGGCACCTTGATCTCAGATTTTCCAGTGGCCAGAACTGTGAGAAATAAATTTCTGTAGTTTGTAACCCACCCAGTGTATGGGATAGATCTGTTCAATCAGCTGAAATTGACTAAGACAAAGGACTAGCGGTTGGGAGCAAAACCTAAAGGCACAGAAACCTCTCAGGGATCAACAAGAGTGAGAACCAGCATAGCCAAAATTCACTAAACATGAAATTCGATGCCCAGGGCAATAATGACCTTCCCTGAATAACAGATTTTCTATTGGCAAATAGAAAACCTGTTATTTATGTTTGTTTATTTATTTATTTATTTATTTATTTATTTATTATTTTTTGAAATTGAGTTTTATTTATTATTATCATTATTATTATTATTATTCTGAGATGGAGTTTCGCTCTTGTTGCCCAGGCTGGAGTGCAATGACGCGATCTCGGCTCACTGCAACCTCCACCTCCCGGATTCAAGCGATTCTCCTGCCTCAGCCTCCAGAGTAGCTGGGATTACAGGCATGCCCCACCACGCCCAGCTAATTTTGTATTTTTAGTAGAGATGGGGTTTCTCCATGTTGGTCAGGCTGGTCTCAAAGAGAATAGAAGTCATTATGGAAGTAATTCAAGGATTTCTTCCCTAGGAGGGTGTTTTTTGGGGGGCGTGGGTTTTTTTGTTTGTTTGTTTTTGTTTTTGTTTTGAGATGGAGTCTCTCTCTATCACCCAGACTGGAGTGCAGTGGTGCCATCTCGGCTCACTGCAACCTCTGCTTCCTGGGTTCAAGCGATTCTCCTGCCTCAGCCTCCCAAGTAGCTGGGACTACAGGCACCCGCTACCATGCCTGGCTAATTTTTGTATTTTTAGTAGAGATGGGGTTTTGCCATGTTGGCCAGGCTGGTCTTGAACTCCTGACCTCAGGTGATCTACCAGCCTTGGCCTCCCAAAGTGCTGGGATTACAGGCATAAACCACCACACCCAGCCAATAGAAGGTTTTAATTAAGACGTCAATTTGGTAGAAAAATAAGTGTATTTCTTCTGTGTCATATAGGACATATAGGGTCCTGAAATGTCGTGAGATGAGGCTTTGTGCCTCCTCAAATCACACCTGCCTGGATTCAGTGCTCTTATGTGTAAAATGAAGGATTGAACCGGGTGATCTCTGAGGTTTCACATTTCATCTATTAGCTTCTCTGCCCTGACAAATCATTTCCCCAAAACCCTCTATCAGCAAAGCCCAACATTGGCTTTTCATTCAACCACTATTTATCTTCATCACCAAAGGCCTTTCTCAAAGAAAGAAAACTCCTTAGGAAAGAGCAAGTAAGGAAAAAGAAAAAAGACTCAATAATCTCCTCACCCAGATATTTATTCATCACGATGTCTTATGTATAGAGTGATTTTCTTGTTATATTTAGATTACAATCAAACTGTAAAAGAGCTGTTATCTCCCTGCTCCTGCATTTTTTACTTTAAGCTCTGAGACCTTTGTCCTCCTATATTAGAGAAGCTGTAAATACTACAAGGGAATGTTTACATTTTAAAAATCCATTTTCCTTGATCATTTGTAAAAGAAAAAAAAACTCTGTACTAACACACCAATTCATCTTGACTTTGTGAAAACCGTTTCCCACAGCAATTACATTTTGCACAAAGCCACCTTCCCTTCAGCAACATTCCGTTTCTCCAGCTTTTGTTACAGTTTCATACTATGTCTCTCACTCAATCTTTCATTCTCTTCACCTTGACAAGTCCCTGATAGGGCTGAAAGTGCTATCCAAGTGGCCAAGGAAAAAGACAGACAGAACTTGCCCTTGCAAACGTTAGACAGACCTTGTGAACGGTGTGGAGCTTGGGAATTTGTTGTGTTCTGAATTTGAAATCAGTGTTAGAGAGAGATTTCTGTTTAGCCTTTCAGAAAAATGGGCTTAGGAGTCCTTTCTAAAAGTTAGAAAAATCCTAATCTAGTTCTCAGGAAACCAAATAGCGCTCTCAGTTGGTCACAGAGAAAGCAAACACCTTGTCAGAAAACCCTTTGATGACTAGCAAAAGGTCAAGAGAAAGACAAGCAGAGGGAATCCACGGGAGATGTCTGGCAAGAGAGTCTGGGGGGATTTCAGCCATCCCCGGAACAGACTTGTGGAGGGCTGCACCCATGCTCCACACGCACACACGAGCCCAGTAGGGAACACTCCAGTGACTCAAATCAGAACATCAGCCAATATGGCCAGACACGGTGGCTCATGCCTGGAAACCCAGCACTTTGGAACACCAAGGAGGGTGGATCACCTGAGGTTAGGAGTTTGAGACCAGCCTGGCCAACAGTCGAAACCCCGTCTCTACTAAAAATACAAAAATTAGCCAGGCGTGGTGGTACATGCCTGTAGTCCCAGCTACTCCGGAGACTGAGGCCGGAGAATCGCTTGAACCCAGGAGGCGGAGATTGCAGTGAGCCAAGATTGCACCACTGCCCTCCAGCCTGGGCAACAGAGCAAGTCTCTATCCAAAAAAAAAAAAGAACATCAGCTAATGTGTGTTCAGGTAGAACATCGACCTTGGCAGGCAGAGCCACACACAATTCGCATGAGGTGAGTGGAGAGTGGAGGCAGGACAGTGGCGAAGCCATCGTGATTGGTGACCAAACAACTCAGACTTTCATGTCTGAGGTGGACTCTGGAGAAAGCGTTTCTCATCCACTGTAGGCGCAGCTGGAAGGATTTGGAGGGTGGCACTCTGTGTCCTTACTGGAGGTTCCCTTCATTCTGAAGTCACTTCCCAAAGTTCTATAGATGTCATGCCTTACAGAGCTTTGATAGGTCAAAATAAATACCATTACTCATATACAGAAAAAAACATGTGTGTAGTTCACACTGCCAAGACCATGTTTAACAACACTCAATTCAGTCAACCACATTGTTGCACACAACCATATGAAAAGCACTGCTCTTAGGAGGAAGGGCTGGAGGGGAACGCATAGAAAAAGAAACACGATTTGGCCTGGTGCTGTGGCTCACGCCTGGAATCCCAGCTCTTTGGGAGGCCGAGGCAGGTGGATCACGAGGTCAGGAGATTGAGACCATCCTGGTTAACACAGTGAAACCCTGTCTCTACTAAAAATACAAAAAAATTAGCCGGGTGTGGTGGTGGGTGCCTGTAGGCCCAGCTACTCTGGAGGCTGAGGCAGGAGAATGAGGTGAACCCCAGAGGCGGAGCTTAGAGTGAGCCAAGATCTTGCCACTCCACTGCATTCCAGCCTGGGTAACAGAGTGAGACACCGAAGGAAGGAAGGAAGGAAGGAAGGAAGGAAGGAAGGAAGGAAGGAAGGAAGGAAGGAAGGAAGGAAGGAAGGAAGAGAGGGAGGGAGGGAGGGAGGGAGGGAGGGAGGGCGGGCGGGCAGGGAGGCAGGCAAGATTCAGCTTCTGCCCTCATATAAGAGCCAAGTAATTATAGTACCATATGTAGTGGCCAGGCATGGTGGCTCACACTATAATCCCAGTACTTTGGGAGGCCAAGGTGGGCTGATCACCTGAGGTCAGGAGTTTGAGACCAGCCTGGCCAACATGGTGAAACCTCGTCTCTACCAAAAATACAAAAGTTAGCCAGGCATGGTGGCACGTGCCTATAGTCCCAGCTACTCAAGAGGCTGAGACAAGAGAATCGCTTGAACCCGGGAGGCAGAAGTTGCAGTGAGCCGAGATTGCACCATTGCACTCCAGCCTGGGCAACAATAATGAAATTCTGTCTCAAAAAAAAAAAAGAAAAAGAAAAAAAAATAGCATATGGAGTGAGAGAATGGATAAGTGAACTTGGCACATATTTGGTGCTCAATAAATGTTTACTGAGTGAAGAATAATTAAATGGTAAGAAAATAGTTATCTTAAAAGCACAAATAAGAAGGGAATCATTTCTGGCTGGGGACACCCAGGAGCTGACATTTGAATTTGACCTTGAACAGTGGATAGGATGCTTTCGGTGATAAGAAACCCATTCTAGGTAAGGGAGGATCGCCAGGAAAGAGTAGGGACTTAAGAATGTGCAAGTATGCCGGGCGCGGTGGCTCACGCCTGTAATCCCAGCACTTTAGGAGGTTGAGGCAGGCGGATCATCTGAGTTCAGGAGTTCGAGACCTGACTGACCCACATAGTGAAACCCTGTCTCTACTAAAAATAGAAAATTAGCTGGGTGTGGTGGTGCATGCCTGTAATCCCAGCTACTCAGCAGACTGAGACAGGAGAATCGCTTGAAGCTGGGACGCAGAGGTTGCAGTGAGTCGAGATTGGGCCGTTGCACTCTAGCCTGGGTGACAGAGAAAAACTCCATCTCAAAACAAAACAAAACAAAAAGAATGAGCAAGTTTATAGCAGAAGGGCTGGTGGCCTGTTGGGATGGAAAATTTAAAGACAAGCAATAGGAACCGGTTGGGGTTATGACAGGCAGCTTTGGGTTTGAAAAAGGAAGTTCCAGATAACAAAGCAGTTCAGACTGAGGGGAGACTTAAATTTTTAGGATAACATCTATAAGTTTCAATATATGGAAAAGATATCTGCACTCCCATCTTTATCACAGCACTATTCACAGTAGCTAAAATATGAAATCAATCTAAGTATCCATCAACGGATGAGTGAATAAAGAAAAGCTCAGCCGGGCGCGGTGGCTCAAGCCTGTAATCCCAGCACTTTGGGAGGCCGAGACGGGCGGATCACGAGGTCAGGAGATCGAGACCATCCTGGCTAACACGGTGAAACCCCGTCTCTACTAAAAATACAAAAAAAAAAAACTAGCCGGGCGAGGTGGCGGGCGCCTGTAGTCCCAGCTACTCGGGAGGCTGAGGCAGGAGAATGGCGTGAACCCGGGAGGCGGAGCTTGCAGTGAGCTGAGATCCGGCCACTGCACTCCAGCCTGGGCGACAGAGCGAGACTCCGTCTCAAAAAAAAAAAAAAAAAGAAGAAAAGAAAAGCTGAGGTCTACACAATGGAATATTATTCAGCAATCAAAAAGAATGAGATCCTGTCATTTGCAGCAACAGGCGTGGAACTGGAGGTTGCTGTGTTGTGAAATAAGCCAAGCATGGAAACGCGAGTATCACATGTTCTCACTCATACTTGGGAGCTAAAAATGTAAATCTCATGAAGTTAGAGAATAGACTGGTGGTTACTAGAGGCTGAAAGGGGAGGAGGAGGGTGGATGAAGAGAGGTTGATTAATGGTTACAAATATACAGTTTGATAGAAGAAATAAGACCTAGTGTTTGATAAATCAGTAAGGTGACTATGGTTTACAATAATCTATGGTATACTTTGAAATAGCTAGAAGGGAATAAAGCAAATATTTTAGCTTAAAGAAAAGTATTCAAGGTGATGAATATCCTAATTACACTGATTTGATCTTTGCAAATTCTATGAATGTATTAAGTTATCATATGTACTCTCCAAAATAGGTATATCTATTATGTATCAATAAAAAAATTTAAAACAAAACCTGTGAGGTCCATCAATTGATCAATCTATTTGCAAAGCAGAGTTCAGTTCATGGCTTTTGTATTCTCATCTATGTTGGCCTGAACCACTCCAAGTGCATTCATAGGCCCCCAAAGCAATCTTGCAATTAATATTTGAGCCAAACTGGACCTACTGCAGCTGGTACGGCCCACCTCATGAGGGGTGAACTATCAGGGCAAAAGAGAAAAGGTGCCCAGCGTGGAGGAGGAAAGGATGGATTCAACTCCTGGACAACTCAGGAGAATCCAGAAGCAGCTGAGTTTTCCATTGAATTCAGTCTAACTAATAGTTACTAAGAACAACACTGAAGCCATTTTGG
Organism: Macaca mulatta; assembly: GCF_049350105.2. Lineage (NCBI taxonomy): Eukaryota > Metazoa > Chordata > Mammalia > Primates > Cercopithecidae > Macaca > Macaca mulatta. The sequence goes on from NC_133423.1 coordinate 70,328,734, forward strand.
TCTATGCTACAGACGTCCTTCAGAGGCAGACAGTCTACTAGGGGACGTACATCACCAATAACCATAAAGAGCTACCATGAGGGGCCAGGCTCAGTGATTCACATCTGTAATACCAGGCATGAGCCTGGGCAACATGGCAAGACCTCATCTCTACAAAAAAATTAAAAAATTAGCTGGGCATGGTGGCACATGCCTGTAGTACCAGCTACTTGGGAGGCTGAGGTGGGAGGATCACTTAAGCCCAGGATGTAGAGGTTGCAGTGAGCTATAATGGCACCACTGCACTCCAGCCTGGGCAACAGAGCAAGATTCTTTCGCAAAACAAACAACAACAACAAACGAACAACAACAACAACAAAACCCCGCAAAACTCCCAGATGATTCCAAAGCACAGCCTGAGTTGGTAACTACTTCTACAGAGCAGGAGCTGACTGGGGACTTTTGGGGAGGAATGAGCTGTACCTTTTGGAAATTTGGGGCATAGGAGGTGGGCAAGGAGAGGCAGAACCTGCAGAGTTGGGGGACACCTAGGACTTAGCAGGCCTTGGTGCCTATGATTCAGTCCACAAGTACTGAAGGCCTTGTTCTTCTTAAATGAATCTCCCTGCTGTTTAGGACAGGCAACAAAGGAGAAGGGGTTTTACACATTGTAAACCTAGAGAGAGTCCTGTGTTGGCACTGCATGGGGCATTTCACCGCTTTCTCTAAGAAATCCTTCCAACCAGCGCTCATAGATAATAAGAGTAGAGAGAAGGCAGAGGTTTCATTTTATCTTAGCAAGAGGAGAAATAGCATGAACTAGAGGAAAGTTGGGGAGGTGGGTATCTTAAAAAACATTCTTTCCTCTGATCCACCACGCTGGCAACTCTCCACCAACCAATAATACATGATGGAGCATATATCCCCTGTTTGGAGTGACTGTTAATCGATATTCTAGAGGAACCAGTTAATTTCTCTGATATTAAAGGCCAACCATTCAAATTACATCAGGCTTAACTTTCAAGCCACGGACTGTACAAAGCAGGTAAGTCTCCATTTAGTAAAATGTATTGCCCAGCTGTCCTGGGTGCCCGGCACTGTGCTCTAGGGGCTTGAGAACACAGGGCTGAGCAAGTCTTGGCCCTGCTCCCAAGGCCATCCAGTAGAGGAGCCAGCTTCTCGTGGGATGCGGACTGGGATTGTGGTAGCACACGGTTTTTGCTGGGGCACAGAGAAGACACATCCCAGCTGGGCCAGGGTGACCAGGTAGCCAGACAAATGGTCGTGGGTGGGCGGGAGGGTGGGGGCTTACTCGTTCCAGGCAGAAGAGGCAGCAAGAGCCAAAGCATAGGAAACCTGACTGAGGACGGAGGGAGTGACCCTTTTCAGTTACTTGTGATGGAACTGAGAATTCCAAGGATAAGTTCGTTTTTGAAATGAGACTGGAGATGCAAGGCGCCTGAGGGCAGGGGCCTCAGGGCCATGTTGACTGAGGACTGTGGTCTTGATGCTAAGAGCCAAGGGTGGTTTCACAGAGCAGGGAAATGACATCATCAAATCTGAAGACTACTCCAGCAGCTGAGTAAAGAGAATGTGGCAAGTTTCAAAAATATTAAGAACAAGGAAGGTGCCATAGAGGGCTAGAAGCCCATGAAAGACACAGAGAAGCACCTGGGGAAGCAGGAAGAAAACCCTAGAAGTGAAGGGAAGAATGCTCAAGAAGCTAGGAACTGAAAAGTGTCTGCTCAGCTCAGATTTGCCTGGAGCAGACTATAGGTGACCTTGGCCAGACCTTGGCCCACGGAGTGGTGGGTTCAAGCCAGATTCCTGCCGTTTGAGGTGTAAATGGAAGCCAGGGTTGAATGTAAACAGGGTTGAATGTAAACAACTCTTGCCCCAAGCAGGGCAATTAAAGAGAGTAGAGAGATAGCTTGATGGCTTATGGTAAGGGTCAAATGAGATAATGCATGCACAAGGACCTGGTGACTGGTGCTCGAGGACACTCGCTCATGATTATTAGAGCATGAAGTCCTATCCACATCCCCACCACCAGCAGCTAGCATCCTAAGTGCCAAGGAGGACTTCCTGCCTGCCATACACCAACTCCTTTATTCTTCATCACTGCTCTGTGTGGTAGGGATTATCACTCCACTTTAGAGATGACAACATTAAAGCTCACGGAGGTAATTTGCCCTGGGTCGTTACCAAGTCACAGAATGGGGATTAAACCAGACATCAGTCTTCGAGGTCTGTCTTCTTTTCAACATGTGACACTGTCCCTTTGTGTTCTTTAAACAGGGGTTCCTAGAAAATGGGCAAGGTTTGCGAGAAACCCGAATCATGGCTTGCCAATGGTGAAGGGTGGCCAGTGTGGGTCTGAGTTTGAACACCTCTTGGTTGAAGTGCGGTGGACCCGGGAGCAGCGCTTTGCTCTGGTTATGCTGTTGGAGGCATCTTCAAATATGAGTCTCCCACGTGATGTGACTACAGTAACTAGACTGTTTCCTCTCTCTCCACTCCCTAGGTTCAAATCCTGCCCTCATCACTTACCATCTGCAAGCTTTAACTTTCAAGTCAGGGGAAAAAATAAAGAGAATAAAATAAATCTATAGTTTATACAGAGATAACTTAATCATCAGTCACATGTGGGAATGTTTGTAAAGTACTTTGCCCAGTGCTGACACAATAAACACTGAGCAAATGGTGGCTATTAGCATTTATATTGTTCCTCCACCTCCTCCCCATTGCACATCTGCACTTGAACCCTAACCCAGGCTTACTTTCCAACAGCATAATCGATGGGGCAAAGTGCTGCTGCTGCAGGACTCAACATACCTCAGCTGAGAGCTGTTGAAACTCAGACCCATGCGGGCCCAACCCCATGGGCAATTTCAGGGAAGTCGCTTGACCAAAAGAGTCTCCTTCACCACTGGCAAGCCAGGACCTGGGTTCTTGGGAGAACTTGTCCATCTCCCAGGATCTCCTATTTAAACCCAAGTAGCCCTAAGAAGGCTCTGTAGAAGCCAGGACATTGACCTCTGGCAAACAGAAAACAGGCAGAAGGCGGAAAGAAAAACCAGCCATGCCAGTGCTGATAATGTTAGAGCTTTGGCCCGGCGTGGTGGCTCATGCCTATAATCCCAGCCCTTTGGGAGGCCAAGGCAGGTGGATCACCTGAGGTCAGGCGTTCGAGACCAGCCTGACCAACGTGGTGAAACCTCATCTCTACTAAATACAAAAAAAATTTAGCCAGGCATGGAGGCACATGCCTGTAATCCCAGCTACTTGGGAGGCTGTGGCAGGAGAATCACTTGAACCTGGGAGGTGGAAGTTGCAGTGAGCTGAGATTGTACCACTGCACTCCAACCTGGGTGACAAAGCAAGACTCGGTCTCAATAAATAAATAAATAAATAAATAAAGTGAAAAAAAATGTTAAAGCTTTGAGGTCACTGACCCTAATCCTATGCTCCCCTTATTGAACCTCATTGTAATTCAGCACTGAGGCCACTCCAGAAAAATATGTAAAAATCAACAATTCCTCCCACTCTTTTCTTTTTTTTTTTTTTTTTTTTGAGAAGGAGTCTCACTTTGTCTCCCAGGCTGGAGTGCGGTGGCGCGATCTCGGCTCACTGCAAGCTCCACCTCCCGGGTTCACGCCATTCTCCTGCCTCAGCCTCCCAGTAGCTGGGACGACAGGCGCCCGCTACCACGCCCAGCTAATTTTTTGTATTTTTAGTAGAGACGGGGTTTCACCGTGTTAGCCAGGATGGTCTCGATCTCCTGACCTCGTGATCCACCCGCCTCGGCCTCCCAAAGTGCTGGGATTACAGTCGTGAGCCACCGCACCCGGCCCCTCCCACTCTTTTCTATAACCCAGTCCCAGGAATGGACATGGCCTTCCATTTCATGCATAACCTTCCAAATATTTCTGTATACATACAAAAAAAATTGTGCGTGAATGTTTGAGGACGCTACTGTTCAATTTTTCTCTAATTCACTTTCTTCACCACTTGATACCATAGACATCCTACATGACAAAAACCCAAATTGGCCAAGCATGCCATGGCAGCTCACACCTGTAATCCCAGCACTTTGGCAGGCTGAGGCAGAAGGATGGCTTGAGCCCAGAAGTTTGAGACAAGCCTGGGCAGCAAAGCGAGACGCTATCTCTACAAAAATTAAAATAATTAGCTGGGCATGGTGGCTCATGGCTGTAGTGCCAGCTACTTGGGAGGCTCAAGTGGGAGGATCTCCTGAGCCCAGGATTTCAAGGCTACAGTGAGCTAGAATTGCACCACTGCACTCCAGCCTGGCCAACAAAGAAAGACCCTGTCTCTTATTAAAAAAAAAAAAAGAAAGAAAGAAAGAAAGAAAGAAAAAGAAAAGAAATACAAATCTTCTCTCCCCTTAATAACAGCTGTATAGTTTTTGGCGGTATCAATGTGGCTGGGCCTTTTAACCGTTAGTTCCAGCATTTTGATCTCAAAAATTTCATTTCCATAATACAGGGCCTAGAAGTGGAAACATTTGGTCCAACTCATTTGTAAAAGCTGTTAGTTAATACAAAATCACCCTCTAAATATGCTTTCCTTTCCTTCCCAAGTTTGGAACATGAGGGCTACACAGTATTCGGATACAATTGCAATCTAGCACAGTCTATGCAGGAAAACAACTGAGCCAGCCAAAAAAATTACATTTTGTTGAGTTCACTTTGTTTAAAAAGGTACATAATACATATTAGGAAAGATTCCAGTTAAAAATGACACAGCAAACAACTTCCGAGCCCCTGTATTTTGCCACCTGTATTTGGTGAAGTTCTGGGGATAGGAAGGTAAGTAAGACATCCCCCTGCTTGTTCACAGCCTGGAAGCAGAGGCAGAGACTGGGCACGGTAGGACACTTGTGCAGGGCCCAGGGACAGTGGAAAGCCAGCCAGAAACATGGAGCAGATCTGGCTGGAAGAAACTTGGTGTGCACACGATAAGGAGAGAGAAAGAGAGGGAAGAAGGTGCCAGATCTTGAAGGACTCTGAATGCCACACAAAGGGCTTTATGCTTTTTCTCATAAACTCTACAAAACTATTAAAACCCTTTAAGCTGGGGAATGACAGGCAGATTTGCATTTTAGAAAACTCGCTCTGGCTACAGGGTGGAGAATGCATTGAAAGGAAGCTGACTAGAGAAAAGGATGTAGGCTAAGTTGACCCAGGGTTCTGCATATAGGGACTCAGCAAGGGTTTCTGAAGCCAAATTGGAGAATGTCCAAGGCAGAAGGATGGTGTGGATTCTGTGCCTTATTCTACCAGGAGGTGAGGCTGGAGCAGGTAGAGATGTGGGGATAAAGAGGCATGGTGTCTCATGCCTGTAATCCCAGCATTTGGGGAGGCCAAGGTGGGCGGATTGCTTGAGCCCAAGAGTTCAAGACCAGCCTGGGCAACATAGCAAGACCCTATCTCTATTAAAAAAAAAAAAAGTTTATTGAAGGTCACTGGAGAATAGACTGATTTTGCTAATGTCATGTACTGGTGAAGCCACGTCAGGGAAGAGTTACAGTAGATCCCTCAGTCTGCTGAGAAGAAAGTGTTGGAAGAAGGTGACAGGGAGCACACGCTAGGGCTCTGCCTTGGGGTGAGGATGATCCCTAGGAGACACAAGTCTGACTTGGCAATTCAGGCCCTGCAGGGCGTTTGCTCCCAAGGCCCTCTCTGTCCTGGGCCCTGTCTCCTCATCTAGCGGACGGCCCTCTCTGCTTTCCTTTACTCAGTTCATAACCTCTTTAGCAGGACACAGGGCCCAAAATGCCCACAGTCTTTCTGAAGGGGAAAAACAAAAGCTACAGCAAAACGACAGCTGAAGTTTTTCAAAATAAGAGATCATAACTATGATTTAAAGGATTTGGGGAAAAGATGTATTATATTTAAACCCCACAGATTTCACTGTTACGTATATTTCAAAATTTTTTTCCAACATATCCCTGGAGACATTTCATGTATATTTTAGATGAGCCTGAGGACTTCTCTGTTTTCCAGAGACCCAACTCTGAAAAAACAGTGCCCTCAACTCACTTCAAGGAGACAATGGGCTTCTCAAAGAACCCAATACCTAGAGGTTTTCCTCTACCCCAATCCTCGTCAGAAACTTGTTTTCTGAGTCCAGGAATGAGCTCACTCTCCAGGGGTGTAATTCAGTATCACACCAACCAAGAGGGATCACAGGACACCCTCTGGGGTGGGCCGAGCACTTCCAGCATGCTCCAGAGACTAACAGAGGCCAGCATTGTCGTTCCCCGCCCCCAGAAGGATCAATATGAGCCAGTCGGCTTAAACAGATCCTCCTCTGCGCCAGCGAAGCCACACAGGAACATCTAAAGGAGAGGTAACAACGCCACTTTGTGAGGCTGCTGGCATGGCGCCATCTTGCTTCTCTCTCCCAAGAGGGCAGGGCCATGGTGCCACCTGCATATTTGTGCAATAAGCCTCACTACACATTTGGGAAACATCCACGAGCTATTTGAGTTGTTCGTGTGGGGCTGCAGATTCACCCCAGGCAGAGGCCAAACCCACATAGTGGCACAAGTGCTATCTCTTCTCTCTACAGGGGCCAGAGATACTTTGTAATGTGGGTAGGGCAGGGTCTGCTCTCAGACAAATGAATGGAAATGGGGGAGATACGGGCCAGCATTGTGTGTTCTTTTCCACCATACAAGTACAGAGCCTCACACAAAGACCCTCCTTCAGGCAGCCAGTCTGTGCCAAGTCGGTTCTGTTTTCACACCTCTGTTTCGAGATAAGAGGTAATGCTTAGGAATCACATAACCGAGTTGCGAAATGAACCTGATCAGCTAAAATTGACTATTTTAGGTGCCAAGCGGGAGCAAGCTTGGGAGGTGCTCAATGGGGCCCCTGTTTTCCTTCCTGCTCACCCAAGAGCAGCACATGTCTATAGGCCTCCGGTTGGCTGGCCCATTGGCGAAGGCTGAGAGAACCCAGGGAGTTGTGCTCAGTCAAGTGCACTGACTTTCACTCACTGCCTCCTAGAAAGCACTGAGGTTAGCTGACACCAGGAAGCCCGCCTCCGACCCTCCCAGCAGCCCAGGCAACTTCTCTGTTGGCAGGCAGCACCTGTCAGGAGCTCAATTTCCCGGACGTTAGGGGTTTTAGGGGATGAAGGCTAAATGTTGAAGGGCCCTTGGATCTCTGGCCCCCAAATACGACCAGCTGAGACACCCACAGCACAGAAAACCAAAGTGCATAAGGATGCCATGCACTCCTGATCCATGCTTGATCCATTTCTTGAAAGGAGATGGGAGGATACCCATATTCAGGTGTATAAGCAGAAGCTGTAGGGAGGTCCACCCCTTGGAGTGGCTGATCATGATCATGTTGCTTGTTCTCCTTCTCCTTCTCGTTCTCCTTCTCCTTCTTCTTTTTGAGACAGGGTCTGGCTCTGTCACCCCAGCTAGAGTACAGTGGCACAATCTCAGCTCACTGCAACCTCTGCCTCCTGGACTCAAACAGTTCTCCCATCTCAGCCTCCCCAGTAGCTGGGACCACAGATGTGTACCATGCCCAGCTAATTTTTGTATTTTTGGTAGAGATGGGGTTTCACCATGTTGCCCTTGGGGGTTTTAGAGGATGAAGGCTAAGTGTTGAAGGGCCCTTGGACTCCTGGGCTCAAGTGATCCTCCTGCCTTGGCCTCCTAAACTGCTAGGACTGTAGGCATGAGCCATCACACCCAGGCATACTGCTTCTTTACTCTGTCCTGGTTACAGCCCTGCTCAGGCTTTGTCTCCTTTGGGCACCATACCTGCCTGGCTCCTCTCCTAGCCTGCAGACTCAGGAGGCTTCTAACCACCAGCCTCCTCCAAACAATGGCTAATTACAGTTCATCATTGAAATTGTCATGGTGTCAATCATCATCCTCACTACTCTCGTTGGCCTGGTATTGCTAACTTCAACTTCATAGACCTTGGGCTCAGAGACGGAAGCCCACACATCCTCCACATTACCTTGCACAATGGAGATGTGTTGAATGAATGGATGGGAAACTGGGTGGATGAAGAAAGTCTTTCCTATCATTGAAATTTAATGAGATTAAAGGCTAACTCCTGCACAGGGCTAAGCTGAATGTGGTTTCTCTGAGTTGGGAGAGGAGTAGGGGGCAGGGATAGGGAAGTGGGTTTCATGCTCCTTGCAAACACAGTACTGCTTGTGGATCAACAGATAGGTACCAACTAATGCCAAATTTGGATAGAAAGCCTGATGGAGACTCAGGATGTGTTCCAAAGGTTAACTGTAACTGATGGCTGCCACTCAGCAACAATTAGAGACAAGTGACAGAGCACCACTGCCTCGCCTTCTTTTCTCCCAGACGCCGTGACCTTGACAGTGGTGCTTCCCTGGGTAGAAGGCAGCTTTGCCAGGCTTATGCCACTCTCCCATGTGAACTTGGTTCTCCTCTTAATCAAGCCTTTTAGAAAAGGGGACTGACTACTAATTATTATTATTATCAATATTATTGTTTATCCATGGAATTAATTTACCGAAAGATCCTGTCCACTAAACAAACTGTATTTTTTATTGTTTTTTAAATTTAAAAAAAAAATTTACAGATAGGGTCTTACTGTGTTGCCTAGGCTGGTTTGAACTCCTGGCCTCAAGGCAATTCCCCTACCTCAGCTTCCCAAGTAGCTGGAACCATAGGCGGGAGCCACTGTGCCCAATATAAACTGAATTTAAGTAACACATCTTTGAAATCAGCATAGATGACCAGTGTCACTATATTGGGTAGATACAATTCAAACCCAAAGCAAATAACCAAATTTCGTTTCTTTTCCTTCTTTCTTTCTTTCTTTCTTTCTTTATTTCTCTTCCTTTCCTTTCTGTCTCTTTCTTTCTTTTTCTTTCTTTCTCCTCTTTCTTTTCTCTTCTTTTCTTTCTCTCTCTCTCTCTCTCTCTTTCTTTTCTTTCTTTTTTATGAGACAGAGTCTCACTCGTCACCCAGGAACTGGAGTGCAGTGACGTGATCTCGGCTCACTGCAACCTCCACCTCACAGATTCAAGCAATTCTCCCACCTCAGCCTCCTGAGTAGCTGGGATTACAGGTGTGCACCACCACCACCTGAGTAGCTGGGAATACAGGCATTTGCCACCACACTCGGCTAATTTTTGTATTTTTAGTAGACACGGGGTTTTGCCATGTTGGCCAGGCTGGTCTTGAACTCCTGACCTCAGGTGATCTGCCCGCCTCGGCCTCCCAAAGTGCTGGGATTACAGGCGTGAGCCACTGCACCCAGCCCTGAGTTTCTATAACTCATGCATTCTTATTTCAGGTCAACGCATTTTGTTTTGCCATTTGTAATATGAAAATGGCTTACAGAGGCGCTCCCACCGCTGTCCCCCCAGCACTACCTGCAGATACCAAGTTAGAACTAAAAACCATGTATCAGCTCCTCCTACAGGAGTAGAATTGAGGGATCCCGCAGTTGGGAAAGATCCTTTTCTCCTGGTTTTTCTGGGGTAAGAAAAGCCACTGGGCTCACAGACAGAGCTCATGGAAAACCCATCTCTTCAGTCTCCGGCTTGACCAAAGCAAGTTTTTTCCTAAATCAGACCACCTTTTCCCCACCCAGCAAGAACCGAGCTGCAAAGGGTCCCCTGGAAGTGTGCTCACTTCACTCCTGTGCCATCCTAAATGACCCTCCTTTGCCCACCTCATATAAGAAGAATGTGTGCCTCAGGTGAGGGTGGTTACCATGACAACATTTTATTTATTTATTTATTTATTTATTTATTTATTGAGACAGGGTTTTGCTCTGTCACCCAGGCTGGAGTGCAGTGGCACGAACATGGCTCACTGCAGCCTCAACCTCCTGGGCTCAAGTGATCCTCCCACCCCGCCCTCCCAAACTGTTGTGAATGTAGGCTCTCGCCACCACGCCCAGCCACCGAGGCAACATTTAAGGCCCTCTGTTATCTGGCTCTAACCTACCTCCCAGAGGATCTTATCTCCTCCACCCACCCATCCATACTACTTATTTTGCAACCAATGGTCCAGGGGAAATCAGGGCCCACAGCTGGGGGTAGGCGGGGTGGGGTTGAGGAGGTTCAGAATTTCCGGGGAGGGGTGGGTGTAGCTTGAAAAATATAGTATGATCGTTTTATATGTGGAAAATGAAAGCAAACTCCTATTTCGGTCCAATATAAATTACAGGAAGAAAATTTTGATAACATCTTGGCTAATGGAGATCCACTGAAAATAACCAGGGACCACCTCAGTCTGGGGGAGTAGAGCAGTGTCTCTAGCAGTGAGTGTGGAGGTGGGGGATGAGATGGCCATGTTTATCGGAAAGTGGGGCATGGGCGTAGCGGGGTGCCTGAATCCCAGCTGCTTGGGAGCTTGAGGCAAGAAGATCACTTGAGGCCAGGAGTCTGAGACCAGACTGGGTAAAACTCCTGTAGAGAAGGAACTATCAAGAAGGGAGGAAAGGAGGAAGAGGAGAAAGAAAAGGGAGGGAGGAAGGGAGAGAGAGAAGAAATGGGGCAAGCCTGGGCACCCCATAGACCTCTTTCTCTGGTGGACCCAGGATGGATCCTTTGTATTCCTGTGTTGGGCTTCACTCCAGCCCTGCACCCCGCTTACTTCTTCACCTCCATCAGCTCTCTGTTCAGAGACCTCTGACCTGGCCGGCTCTCAGCACGCATTTGCTTCCTGGTATCCTCACTCCCACTGTTAAGGACGCCACTGCTACTTAAGTGTTCATGGTTTGGCTCCCTAACTTAACTTTCAGTTATTTAGTAGCTTAACAGCTGTAAAGGCTCCAGAGTAACAGAGTAAGCTCAGAACTTCTTTTTGTTTTTTGAGATGGAGTCTTGCTCTGTCACCCAGGCTGGAGTGCAGTGGCGTGATCTGCAACCTCCACCTCCTTCAGGCGATTCTCCTGCCTCAGCCTCCTGAGTAGCTGGGACTACAGGCACATGCCATCACTCCCGGCTAATTTTTGTATTTTTAGTAGAGACGGCGTTTCACCATGTTGGCCAGGATGGTCTCGATCTCCTGACCTCATGATCTACCCAGCTTGGCCTCCCAAAGTGTTGGGATTACAGGCATGAGCCACCATGCCTGACCAGAACTTCTTAAATGATTTCATAGTACCCTATACTTTTTCCTTTGCTGCACTTTTTTTTTTTTTTTTTAAACAGGGTCTTGCTCTCAGTCTGCACTCTGGAGTGCAGTGGCATGATCTTGGTTCACTGTAGCCTCAACCTCCTGGGGTCAAGCTATCCTCCCACCTCAGCCTTCTGAGTAGCTGGGACTACAGGCATGTACCACCAGGCCTGGCTAATTTTTTTTTTTTTTTTTTTTTTGTAGAAACAGGGTTTCACCATGTTGCCCAAGCTGGTCTGGGACACCTGGGCTCAAGCCATCCTCCCGCCTTGGTCTCCCAAAGTGCTGGGATTACAGGCATGAGCCACCACACCTGGCTCCCTTTTTTTTTTTCTTCTTTTCAATTTAGAGACAGGGTCTCACTCTGCAGCCCAGGAGAGAGTGCACTGGAGCAATCATGGCTCACAGCTGCCTCAAACTCCTGGGCTCTACCAATCTTCTCACCTCAGAATCCCAAGTAGCTAGGACTACGATCATGTGCCAGGACACCTGGCTAACTTCTTAAAAAATTTTTTTGTTGAGACGAGATTTTGCTATGTTGCCCAGGCTGGCCTCAAACTCCTGACCTCAAGCGATCCTCCCACCTCTCAAAGTGCTAGGATTACAGGCATGATTCATTGTACCCAGCCATATGCTTTTTGAATATATGCTGGTGTATCTATTTCAAATTCCTTGCTTCTAAACGCTAGACAGAATTCCATAGCTTACACCAACCAGTGTTGGCTTATCTCTTCTGAGAGCATTTGACACCTCAGTTGCCTCTACTCCCCACCACCACCCAACACCCTTGTGCCCTTTCAGTCCCTCTGGGAGTAGGCTCCATTCTTCCATGACTGTGCCAAGCAAGTTGCAACTGGGATCATGAGGTTGGGAGAACAGACTGCCCTCTTCCCTCTGACATCTTGGATGGTGACAGGCAGGATCCGAACTGGCCCACTAATCTATTTTGGCTTTGTGCCCTCAGAATCTGAGTCTCCAAGTACAGCTTCAGAAAGAATTGTCTACTGCATGGTTTAGTTTCCTTTTTGTTATGCATATGAAACTGCCCCAGCTGTGCTGTTGAGAGCCATCAGAACTTAGAGGTTACGCTGGCAGATTCTGGAGACATGAGCTTGGGTTCAAATCTCAACTTCACTGCTTACCAGCTGTATTCAATTTCTCTTTGTCTCAGTTTTCCCATCTGTAAAATGGGAATTGCAATAGTCATAATAATAGTACCCACCTCCACAGTTGTTGCATTTAGAACAGTGCTTGGCAGTAATAAGCATTTAGTAAATGCTGGCTGTCACTGTTTAAAATACATATAAGGGCAGAGCCTGCAGAACCATACAAGCAATTTCTGACACTGTTCAAATAGAAAAGTTAAGACATTCAAAAGAAAATAAAGAAAAACAGGCCGGGCGCGGTGGCTCAAGCCTGTAATCCCAGCACTTTGGGAGGCCGAGGCGGGTGGATCACGAGGTCAGGAGATCGAGACTATCCTGGCTAACATGGTGAAACCCCATCTCTACTAAAAATATAAAAAACTAGCCGGGCATGGTGGCGGGTGCCTGTAGTCTCAGCTACTTGGGAGGCTGAGGCGGGAGAATGGCGTGAACCCGGGAGGCGGAGCTTGCAGTGAGCCGAGATCACGCCACTGCACTCCAGCCTGGGAGACACAGCGAGACTCCGTCTCAAAAAAAAAAAAAGAAAGAAAGAAAATAAAGAAAAACAGAAAATGTGTCTGGCTACACCAAAGTAATTCTCTTTATAATCTCTACTGACAAGGCCTTTATGGGCCGATTGTGGTCTTCTAAGTACAAACACTTAAGTATAAACAACAGAACCCCAAAGAAATCTGTTCCCTTCCCTCTGTCTGGCTCTGAGAGTTTTACAACTAACAGTTCTGGCTCCAAGAGGACCCCATTCCCCCTGGCTTGTAAGGTGTTCTTGGCTGCCTCTGCAAATTTTCTACTTTGTCACTTTCCGATGCTGGAGCCCTGAGAGTTTAAGTTGGATTGGGAGAGACAGGACCAGCCCTTGGGAGCTTGAGGGCTGATACTGGCTGCAGAGATCTCCTCTTTCATGTTGTGTGACTTGCGAGTGACTCAGTCCTGACAGCCTTGATTTGGGCCGTATTTAGGAGGCAGCTCTGGTGGGGCTCAAGCCTGAAATTTATAGCTTGTTTGTCTTGGACCATGCCATATTTTTCTCGCCTTGAAGATGAAAGGGTTACTATGCCACACACTTCCTTGTCTCCTGCATTTTGTAACATGTAAGCTTCTGCAGTGTCCCTTTTATTTATCTGGAGAATTAACTTCTAAAGATTATGCTCATCTCCCTGACCAGCCATAGTTGAGGGTCTTGAAATAGAAGGCTCTAAATGGACAATTTGATGGCGTTCTGCAAACCTGCTTCGTGTGCACTCTCATGGTTCTTCTCGACTATTATTTGTACTCTAAACTCCACGGAAAGACCTTTGAGTGAATAAAGAATAGTCAGTCCTGCCATAAAGCTGTAAATTATTTAAGAGAAGGGTTCACCTCTTGTCTTTCTTTGATTCGTCTACAGAGCCTAGCACAGTGCCTTGAACATGGTAGATACTCAAATATTTGTTCATTGATAAGATTCTGAGACTTAGATGGGAGTGAATGGACAACATTATCTAAGGAAACATGAATGATTTTAATTCTCCTTATCAGGAATAGTCAAAATGCTAATTTATACCAAAACATTTAAATACAAAAATTGTAGTATCTGTAAAATATTTTATAAGCTTTGGAATCTGCCTAGTGAGGTGAACTTATTGATTTGCTCATTGACAAACACTTACCAAGTGCCCATACGTGTCAGGCACTATTCTGGGCATTAGAGAAGCAAAGAGGGAGGCAGTCCCTGCCCTTAAGTTCACAAACTTAGAGGGGAGACTGGCAGGCAAGCAAGCTGATGAAATATTCTAAGGTGAGCTCTTTGGCAGGGTGTGAGGAAATGTACAGTAGAGAGTACAGTTGAGGTCCAGAGGCTCAGAAGCAGATCACTGGTAGAGTTGGCATCATGTGGAGCCAGAACTACTTGGGATCATCCTGTGAGCTGGGGTTGAGCAGTGGGTCCACAGTGGGCAGACCTTAGCCAGCAGGAAGCCTCAGGGAAGCCACTGAAACAGCAAATCTCCAAGTATTCTTTTTTTTTTTTTTTGAGACAGGGTGTTACTCTGTTGCTCAGGCTGGAGTGCCCTGGCAAAATCATGGCTCACTACAGCTTCAACACTTGGACTCAAGTGCGGTGGCCGGGTCTCAGCTCACTGCAAGCTCCGCCTCCCGGGTTCACGCCATTCTCCTGCCTCAGCCTCCCGAGTAGCTGGGACTATAGGCGCCCGCCACCTCGCCCGGCTAGTTTTTTGTATTTTTTTAGTAGAGACGGGGTTTCACCGTGTTAGCCAGGATGGTCTCGATCTCCTGACCTCGTGATCCGCCCGTCTCGGCCTCCCAAAGTGCTGGGATTACAGGCGTGAGCCACCGCGCCCGGCCCAATTTTTTTTTCTTTTGCTAGAGACAGGGTCTCGTTATGTGGCCCAGGCTGGTCTCCAACTCTAGGCCTCAAGCAATTTTCCTGCCTTGACTTCCCAAAGTGCTGGGATTACAGGCGTGAGCCACCACACCCAGCCTATTCTTTTTTAAATCATGATGATAACACTAAAATTACAAATTTGCTGCGAGAATTAAAATTGCAGTTTGAAAATTATAAAGCACACACAAAAAGTTGTCAGAAAAAGAAGTGTGAGCCGGATGTGGTGCCACACACCTGTAGTCGCAGCTACTCAGGAGGCTGAGGCAGGAGAATCGTCTGAGCCCAGGAGTTCAAGGCTGCAGTGAGCCATGATTGTGCTCCTGCATTCCAGAGCCTGGGTGACAGAGTGAGACTCTGGCTCAAAAAAAATAAAACAAGAAGGATGCTCACAGGACAGGCCTCAGAGAACTGTCACAAGAACACATTTATTTTGTGGCTGTGAGGGTGCTTCAACATTATGAGGGGCTACACAGATGTCTGTACCATTGTAAAATTAATTAACGCCCTACCTCCTCAGATTCTCCAAGGTTAAAACAAAAAGTGGAAGATGAAAACCTAGACATTGTCCCTTTCAAAATCCCTTACTATCATACAGGAGAACCTGACCCAGAGTTGGGCCAAATCTGAAGGCAGAGATTTGGATGTGGCTATTTTATAATAGACAACAGCACTGTTTAATATATTTAATCTGCTCAATCTAGGAGAACAGAAGTCAAAAGAACTCTTCTACATGCTAATCAAATTGAGTGGAATTCCAGCCGGGCGCTGTGACTCAAGCCTGTAATCCCAGCACTTTGGGAGGCCTAGGCAGGTGGATCACCCGAGGTCAGGAGTTGAGACCAGCCTGGCCAACATGGTGAAACCCCGTCTCTACTAAAAATACGAAAAAAAAAAAAAGATAAAAAAAATCAGTCAGGCATGGCGGTACATGCCTGTAACCCCTGCTACTCTGGAGGCTGAGGCAGGAGAATCACTCGAACCGGGGAGACAAAGTTACAGTGAGCCAAGATCATGCCAATGCACTCCAGCCTGGGCGACAGAGTAAAACTCCATCAAAAAAAAAAAAAAAAGATTGAGTGGAATTTCATTTGACACAGTTCAATTATTTGGAACTAGCAATAATCTGAAAAAATAAAACAAGAGAGCAAAGCAGAAAACAGCTTTAGCTATCAAGCCCATAGCTTCTACTGCAAGCCCAAGTGACACGTGTCCTTCCTATGGACTGAGACTGAAAGAGTCTTTGTGTCCTGCCCTAACTTAGGTTTTTCTTGTTGTTGAAACATCAAGGGAGGCCACACCTAAAGAGATTCTTTATTTATGTTCCTTCAGTATTATGACCGAAGCAATGAGCCCCTTAAAAGCAGGTCAGTTACACAGCCAGCCTTGAATAGAGAAACCTAAAATACAAGCATGAGAGCCAGTGAATTGTTTGTGCTCTCCACCCTCTTCGGTTAAAAAAAAAAAAAGTAAAGGATGAAGGGAAATGGGCTTAAATTTAATCAAATGAGTTTGCTAACATATCCCTCTTTTTTCCATTTCCTAATCCTTTTATAAATTCCATTGAGATGGGATTTGCTTTTAGACTGATTATGTGACTGAAAATCAGCATAATAACAAGATATTTGTTGAAAGGGAATTTCTTATCTCGGCTCTGTTTGGTTTCCTTTCTGGTAGTGAATGGATGGATGACCTGGCTGAAACCAGTTCCAACTGAGGTCTTCCCCAAGCATCTCAGAGGTAAAGAGATCTTCAAGGTAACCTCTCCATTTTTACTTTCTTTTTTCAATTGTTTTCTTGGCTGTAAACATTATATCGTAAGATCCATTTTTAAAGGAGGAAACCAGGACCCAAAAGAAGGCAGATAATTTCCCCAGTGACTCCAGGGGAGAACCAAAAATGGGACTCTTGACCAAAGAAGTTTTTGGATATGGAAAGTTCAGGCTTCCTCCAATTCTCTTTTTCAGCCTCAAAATGTATCTTCTGGAATATTCCAGGCCAAGATTTTTCTTGTTATTTCTCTAGTCCTCCAAAAAACTTCCAGAAATTTTGGGGTTAACTGCTGTTACATTATCAATGACTATCACTTGCTGATTGTCATGGTGACATTTGTAGGAGCCAGATAAAATCCTCACTTTCCTAGGGCCTTGGTCTGGATAATATGATCTGGGATTAGCGGAAATATTTTTACTAATACTAATAGAAATAATTTTTTTTGAGACAGGGTCTCACTCTGTCACCCAGGCTGGAGTGCAGTGGCACGATCATGGCTCACTGCAGCCTTGACCTCCTAGGCTCAAACAATCCTCCTGCCTCAGCCTCCCGAGTTAGCTGGGACCACAGGCACCAGCCACCACATCCAGCCAACTTTTGTGTTTTTTGTAAAGACAAGGCCTTGCTATGTTTCCCAGACTGGTCTTGGACTCCTCGGCTCAAGTGATCCACCCTCCTCAGCCTTCCAAAGAGCTGAAATTACAGGCATGAGCCACCACCCCCCACCAATAATCTTTATTCATCCAAGTGCTAAGTGCTTTACTTGTTTAGCTGTTCTGATTTTCACTCTAAATCCCACACCCATTTTAAAGATGAAGAAACTGAAACCTACTCAAAGGTCACAGAGCTTTACCTCCCTCCAAAGTTCACGAGCTTCAACACTAAATAAAACTGTCTCTCATGCAGGAGTGGGGTAGGAGGGCAGGAATGCCTGAGGAAAAAGAGTAATGGAGACTTTGCTCAAAGAGGGTCCTAAAATACTATATATTACAAATAATACTGCATAATTACTATAATGGTTATATAGTCCTATCTTAAGCCTCAGAAAACAAGGGTTTGTTTTTTTGTTGTTTTTTTTTTTCTCATTAAGGACGCTGAAAAGACAAAGCCTCTCCTTACAACACCGCTTCAAGTTCATGGACTATTTTAATGCATTAATGTTCTCTTTGTATGCACAGAGCCATCAAATAAGTTTGTTATTTATTCGTTTTGTTTTTGTTTTTGTTTTTGTTTTGAGACAGAGTTTTACTCTGTCTCCCAGGCTGGAATACAGTGGCACGATTTCAGCTCACAGCAACCTCTACCTCTGAGGTTCAAGTGATTCTCCGGCCTCAGCCTCCCTAGTAGCTAGGATTACAGGCTCGCGCCACCATACCCAGCTGATATTTGTATTTTTAGTAGAGATGGGGTTTCACTATGTTGGCCAGGCTGGTCTTGAACTCCTGAGCTCAAGTGATCTGCCCACCTTGGCCTCCCAAAGTGCTGGGATTACAGGCTTGAGACACTACACCGGGCCTGTTTTAAATTATTATTTTTTCTTCTTCTTCTTTTCTTCCTTCTTCTTCTTCTCCTTCTCCTTCTCCTTCTTCTTCTTTTCTTCTTCTTCTTTTCTTCTTTCTTCTTCTTCTTCTTTCTTCTTCTTCTTCTTTCTTCTTCTTCTTTTCTTCTTCTTTCTTCTTCTTTCTTCTTCTTCTTCCTCTTCCTCTTCCTCTTCTTCTTTCTTCTTTCTTCCTTCTTTTTTCTTCTCCTTCTTCTCCTTCTCCTTCTCCTCCTCCTCCTTCTTCTTCTTTTTCTTCTTCTTCTTTCTTCTCTCTCTTTTTTTTTTTTGTAGAGATGAATCTCACTGTGTTGCCCAGGCTGGTCTCGAACTGCTGGCTCACGCGATTCTCCTGCCTCTGCCTCTCAAAGTGCTGCATAAGCCATTGCACCCAGCCTTATTCTTAATTTCTTAAACACATACAACATTTCTGAGTAGCAAGCAAGCTTCTAATCATTCAGTTCGCACAATATCCCAAAGGGGGAAGGTCTATTATTATTCCCATTTTACAAAGGAAGAAACTGAGACCTAGGAGAAGTTAGGTAACTTGCCCACAGTTATACAGCTGGCAAGTGGTGATGCCAGATTCAAACCCAGGCATTTAGGCTCCTGAGTCCAGACTTGACTCATTCACTGCGTTGTGTCTCACACATCGTACAAACAGGAGTGCTGCAGCCCGGGAATGTTAGATGCGAACTCAACAACCACCAAGAACAAAGTTGTTTTGCTTTGTGCAGTTGTAAGACTGCTTGTTTAAAGTGGCACAGGGCTGTTCCCAGATGATTCTCGCTCCTGTTGCCTCCTCCACAGCCCTTTACAGAGTTTGAGTATCCAGTTGGTTCTTAAGCAGAGGATGAACTAAATGAGCCAAAATGTTCACTGAAGGTCAATGTTGAAAGAGGTGCCCTTCAGTGTTTCCTTTTGTTTGTTTCTTCTGGAAGTAAACAGACATTTGGAACATAAAAAGCAGCTGGGAATGTGGACCAAGGACAGCCAGGGTGCAAAGAAAAATAGCATTACTGAAGTTGTTTGGAGTGGAAAGTATTTGGGGGGGGGTGTTTTTGTTTTGGGGGAAAATTGCAAAATAGTTTAATTTATAGTCAAATTGGACAACTTCTTCATTGTTCCCTTGCAGTGTTCCAAATGTCCTAGTTAATTTCTGGTCACTTCTAAGGTTTGAGGTATTTAATCTGTATGAAAAAGGACTTTTAAATACATATTTTTAATGATAATAATTAGTTTGTTTTCACACCTTAAGAAAATGGCTTCACAGTGTAAACCAGCAATACGAAAAGTTGCTTGGCTGAGCAACTTGATAATTATCAGAATACCCCTGAAATGCTGAAGCAGTTCTTTTCTTTTCTTTTCTTTTAGACGGAGTCTAGCTCTGTCGCCAGGCTGGAGTGCAGTGGCACGATCTTGGCTCACTGCAACCTCTGCCTCCTGGGTTCAAGCAATTCTCCTGCCTCAGCCTCCCGAGTAGCTGGGATCACAGGCATGCACCACCACGCCCAGCTAATTTTTGTATTTTTAGTAGAGACAGGGTTTCTCCATGTTGGCCAGGATGGTCTCGATCTCCTCACCTTGTGATCCATCCACCTTGGCCTCCCAAAGTGCTGGGATTATAGGCGTGAGCCACCGCACCCGGCCTGAAGCAGTTCTTGACTACAACACATTCTAACTCAAATGGAAGAGACACTGAGCAGTAAGAGAATGGCTGGTTTTCTTTATAACTAAGCCACAGGCTCGGGAGTATGTCAGGGATAATAATTCTTACCTGCTCTCAACTTTATTCCCAGGATGCTGGAAATGACTAAGACATCAGACAGTAAAATATAATACCCGGGAAGTTAAACAGTGACTTGTGTGTTTAGAGTCTTAGGAAAAATAGGCAGGAGTGTCTATGAGAGAATTTACTACAGCAAAGCCTCACCTTTTTCCTGGCTTTTCATGAGAAAGGCGTGGAGTAAGGAGAGACACGGGGGGGTTTTTGCTTTAGGTTGATGCCTGAATGCTTTTAGCCTTGGCAACCAATGGATAATTGAATAAGGGAGTGGGATGGAAGAAGCTCAGATAGTGGTATACTCACCATTTACCAATGATGTGCACTAATTACACTAATAATGCATTGGTAGTTTAATAACTATGAAGAGGTATGGTACATTTTGTTACATTTATATTACCACAATTTTTAAAATGGAAAAAATGTGAGGAGGAATAATAATATTTCATGTGACAGACAGAATAGACAGGCTTTGAACATCATGTTCAAGACTACGGTTGCAGTACATTGTTTGAAAACCTCACTGAGCTAATCCCTCCCATTCCTGTTCATATGCCCCTTTTTAAAATGACCTTACCCCTCCTCCCATTGAGAGGTGAAGTCTATTTCCCTGTCTCTACCTGTGGACCATACTTGTGTCTAACTTTGACCAATAGAATGTAGCAAAAATTATATTGTATGACTTCTGAGCCTAGGCCTCAAGACACTGTACAGGTTCTACTCCTGCCCTTTTACAATGCTGCTGTTCTGAAGAAGTCCAGGCTAGCCTCTTTGAGAACGAGAAACTATACGAAGAGAGAGGCCTAGCTGATAGCCAACACCAGTCCCAGGCATGTGAGTGAGGCCATAGGCTTAGCTGGTCCCAGCCTACCTGACACCTGACTATAGTCACATGAGTGACCCTAGGTAAGAGTAAAAGGAGAACTGCCCAACAGAGGCCATCCCCATCCCCAATTGCTGACCCACTGAACTATGAGCAAATCAATGGTATTTATTTATTTACTTACTTATTTTTACAATTGGAGTCTCACCATGCTGCCCAGCTGGTCCCTAACCCCTGGGCTCAAGGGATCTTCCTATCTCAGCCTCCCAAGTAGCTGGGACTATAGGTGCGGGCCACCACCCCCAGCTAAATCATTATCATTTAAGGCCACTGCATTTGGGGAATGTTTGTCACATAGCAGTAAACAACTGATATAGAAATTGGTACTGGAAAGTACCATAAATAACCTAAAACAAGTGGCATTGGCTTTAGGACCAGGTGGAGGGCATAAGCTGGAAAAATGATAAGGAAATTTGTTTTTTTTTTTTTTTTGAGTCGGAGTCTCACCCTGTTGCCCAGGCTGGAGTGCAGTGGTGCAATCTTGGCTCACTGCAGCCTCCATCTCCCAGGTTCAAGCAATTCTCCTGCCTCAGGCTCCCTAGTAGCTGGGATGACAGGCATGCACCACCACACCCAGCTAATTATTGTATTTTTAGTAGAGATGCAGTTTCACCACGTTGGCCAGAGTGGTCTCGAACTCCTCACCTCAGGTGATCTGCCAGCTTCGGCCTCCCAAAGTGCTGGGATTATAGGCATGAGCCACTACGCCCGGCCAATGATAAGGACGTTGTTAGTGGACGCTGGAAATGCTGTGAGGAAGCTGCAATAGGAGACTGAGGGAAAAGGCAATCTGGTTTTTTGGATTTTGTTTTGTTTTGTTTTGTTTTCTGTTTGTTTTTTGAGACGCAGTTTCCCTCTTGTTGCCCAGGCTGGAGTGCAATGGTGCAATCTCGGCTCACTGCAACCTCTGCCTCTGGGGTTCAAGCGATTCTCCTGCCTCAGCCTCCCGAGTAGCTGAGATTACAGGCACCTGACACCACGCCCAGCTAATTTTTGTATTTTTGGTAGAGACGGGGTTTCACTGTGTTGGCCAGGCTGGTCTAGAACTCCTGACCTCAGGTGATCAGTCCGCCTCAGCCTCCCAATGTGCTGGGATTACAGGTGTGAGCCACCGAGCCCAGCTGCAATCTGTTTTATGTAGTGACAGAACAACTGGCAAAATGTCATCTGCAGTAGTTTGGAAGATAGAAAATGTACGTAATGAACTACGGATCTGAGTAAGAAAATTTCTGTTTGGAGAGAGAAAGCTAAGCTAAAGAAGGGACTATTCAGTTTGCAAGCAGAATTTGGAGAAACTCTAGAAGGTCTGGTATGTGCTTTTGAAAAATAAAACCATTTTTCGTCTCCAAGTCTCTTGAGTTAGCAAAATATTATCAGAGAAAGAAATGGCTTCAGAAAAAGATAGAATCAAAGGTGTGGCTTTAAAACCCTCTAATCAATACCTCAGAAAGCCTAGTAGCCATCCTGGCTAACACGGTGAAACCCCGTCTCTACTAAAAAATACAAAAAAAAAAAAACTAGCCGGGCGAGGTGGCGGGCGCCTATAGTCCCAGCTACTCGGGAGGCTGAGGCAGGAGAATGGCGTGAACCCGGGAGGCGGAGCTTGCAGTGAGCTGAGATCCGGCCACCGCACTCCAGCCTGGGTGACAGAGCGAGACTCCGTCTCCAAAAAAAAAAAACAAAAGAAAGCCTAGTAGCTCCTCTCATTGGATAAGAGCTCCACAAATCTTAAAGGCATTTTCCTGTAGCTGCTTGACTCATTGCTCAAACTAAAATGAGGTCTACCTACTAGAGGTGACTATAATTTGATTTACTAGAAATCCATACAGTTTTAAGGGAGATATATTATATGAGACTAAAAGGGACAGAGTTCGTTCAAAATGAAAAAGCATTTCTGGGTCCCCAATTTTTCATGGGCAGGAAGCAGGCTGAGAAAGCTATTTAGCTGAAAACTTGGGCTATTCCTAGAGAAAAGGATAGGACGTCTTAGACAGTGGAGCGAAGGGCCCAGAGGGCAGAACCAAGAGTCAAGGAGAGCCATGGACTAGGAAACCACTTCCAGTTAGCAAAACTAAGCCCTAATCAAGGAAAATTCCCTGCCCTTAGAGTAAAGAGATCTAAAAACATGCACCAGCCGGGCGCAGTGGCTCACGCCTATAATCCCAGCATTTTGAGAGGCCGAGGCGGGCAGATCACCCGAGTTCAGGAGTTTGGGACCAGTCTGGCCAACATGGTGAAACCCCATCTCTACTAATAATAATACCAAAAAATTAGCTGGGCATCGTGGTGCATGCCTGTAATCCCAGCTACTCAGGAGGCTGAGGCAGGAGACAAGGTGAAACTTCGTCTTAAAAAAAAAAAAAATGCACCCAGCTGGATTTCAGAATTGTCATGGACCAGTGACTGCTGTGAGTCTCTGAATGGGAATGTCCACAGTGGTTTCTGGTCCTTCTAGTACCATAGTATGTTTAGGGGCAGAATAGTGCAGATTCTTTTCTTTTCTTTCTTTTTTATTTATTTATTTATTTATTTATTGAGACAGAGTGTTGCTCCATCACCCAGGCTGGAGTGCAGTGGTGTGATGTGGGCTCACTGCAACCTCCACCTCCCAGGTTCAAACTATTCTCCTGCCTCAGCCTCCTGAGTGGCTGGGATTACAGGTGCCCGCCCACCACAACCAGCCAATTTTTTATATTTTTAGTAGAGACAGGGTTTCACCATGTTGGCCAGGCTGGTCTTGAACTCCTGACCTCAAGCAATCTGCCTGGCTTGGCCTCCCAAAGTACTGGAATTACACGTGTGAGCCACCGCACCCAGCTAGAACGGTGCAGATTCCTGTGAACTAAAAATGCAAGTTCTCTTCACCATTCTGGCTCTAAACCTACTATGGTACTTTTCACGATTTACCAGAGAAGCCTCATCCAGATCTGGATCTAATATTAATGACCACATCCTGGACTTCAAGCCTGATGCCCTAATGGGATAAGCTTTGGGGGAATAAGTATTGCTCATGAAAGAAGGATGTGATTTGTTATGGCCAGAGGTGGACTTTCGTTGATTATTTGCAAAGATGGGTATAATCATTGCCCCCATCCCTACATGCATGTCCATTTGCAGTATGACTTTGCTGTGTTTCCCATCAAGAGGTAGAGTCTATTTGCCTATGCTTTGAGGCTGAGGGGTCCTGCAGTGGATTGTGGCTAAGGTGACACTGTGCAATACACGGGTCTAGGCTTCAAGAGGCCAGACCTTGTGTGTGTGTCTTCTTGGAATGCCGCCGCCTTGTGAAAAGCCCAGACTGGCTGGCCTCCTTGAGGATAAGAGACCAGATACAGAGAGAGGGACGGCCCCGACAGACAGCACCAAATGCCAGACATGTGAGTGAGGCCACCGAGAGCCGCTGTCCCAGCCAGCCCACCAACTGACCCAGGCAAGACAGGCAGAACTGTTCAGCTGAGCCCAACGCAAACTGCTGACCCACAGAGGTATGGGTAAATAAAAATGGTTGTCGTAGTGTTGTAGCCAGCTCACACCTATATTCTTTGGGCGGCCAAGGCAGGAGGATGGATTGAGCTCAGGAGGTTGAGGCTGCAGTGAGAGCTCTGATTGCACCACAGCACTCCAGCCTGGGAGACAGAGTAAGATGCTGTCTTGGCCCGGCGTGGTGGCTCACGCCCATAATCCCAGCATTTTGGGAGGCTGAGGCGGATGGATCATGAAGTCAGGAGTTCAAGACCAGCCTGGCCAAGATGGCAAAACCCTGTCTCTACTACAAATACGAAAATTAGTCGGGCACAGTGGTAGGCACTTAGATTCCCAGCTACTTAGGAGGTTGAGGCAGGAGAATCACTTGAACCCGGGGAGCGGAGGTTGCAATGAGCCGAGATTATGCCACTGCTCTCCAGCCTGAGCGACAGAGTAAGTCTTCGTCTGAAAAAAAAAAAAAAGTTGCTGTCTCAAAAAAAAAGTTGTTGTTTGAAGTCATTACATTTTATGGTTGATTTGTTACGCAGTAGTAGATTAGTAGATAACTGATATTAGAGGGACATGTTTATCACAACAGTAAAAGATTTTGTCTCACCTTCCTTTAAAATAGTTTCCGGCTCACTATGAAGTAGGTGAAGTTAGGAGGAGCTGGGCCTGGTGGCAGGGCACTTGCTGTGTGCTGGTGTGGGGTTTGAGTTTCCTGCCTCTCCCGGGGGGAGGGAGGACTATGTGCACATGTAGCTCTCCATTAAGGCTTTTTGAGGCTTGGGACTTCCTCAATAGTGGGCAAGGGTAAGAACAAAAACTTGAGTACTTATTAGCGTCAGACCTCATGCCAACTGTTTGACTTGGAGCATCTAGTTTAACAACGGGTCCTATTGTACCTATTTTCAGTCAAGGTAACTGAGCCTTCGGGAGGTTATTTTTGCTGGAATTCAAACCTAGTCTCATTCCAGAGGCCTTAACCACTGTGCTAGAGCCCCTGTTTTACTGGGAACAGCAATACATGTATGGGGGCAAATAGGGAACTGGGGTGGGCTTCAGAGGTGCCGACGGTTGAACATGGAGAAAACGTTCAGACAATTCTTAGATTAGGTCTCCTCTTTTCACCAGACTCTCGTACCGCCAGCCTGGGGGTTACTTCACTAGTTTTCTGCAGCTATGGCATCTTTGCAAATTGCTTCTAAAGGCTCACTTCTAGTTTAGAAACTCTGGGAATCTCTGTTATAACCACCAGGTAAAGAGAATGCAAGTCAGCCTGAATTGTGGAAGGGAAGACAAATGCTTGCTTATTTCTCCAGCACAACCTCATCACCAGCTGCTTGTCAGGCATTCGGTTGTTTTGCTCTTTGCCAGCTTACCAACAACTAGAAAGCCTCTTTCTTTGATTAGCAGCTATTAAAATCACAACGTGAATACAAAATTGCGAACAGAAGCAGAGCCCTGGGTACATGTACTACAGCAAACTCTACAGGCCTCTTGTGCTGGCAGGCTTTATTTTAAAGGAACATAATGTAGGGTATAGCTGATGTGTCTGGCCATGCTCTGGGTCAAGTTCAAGTTCTCTGACTTACAGCCCCTGGGGAGAGTAGGAAGAGAAAAACAAATAAGAGGAGGAAGTTTAATAATAGGATTAAAATAAATAGGAAAAAAGTAAAAATTAGGAAATAGAGAAAAAGGAGATGATATTAGAAAAATAAGGAAGATGAGAGCAGAAGGGGTTCATTTAAAGAAAAAAGTAAAATAAATGAGAGACAATATGGAATGTTAGAAGGTGAGGAAAGGAGGCAGAAAGATTAGGTTTTACTTTATTTATTTTATTGTTATTACTATTTTGAGACAGAGTCTTGCTCTGTTGCCCAGGTTAAAGTACAGTGGTGCAATCTCAGCTCACTGCAACCTCCGCCTCCAGGGTTCAAGTGATTCTCCCATCTCGGACTCCCTACCAGGGATTACAGGCACCTGCCACCACGCCCTGCTAATTTTTGTATTTTTAGTAGAGACAGGGCTTTGCTATGTTGGCGAAGCTGGCCTCAAACTTCTCACGTCAGGTGATCCACCCACACTGGCCTCCCAAAGTCTGGGATTACAGGCATGAGCCACTATGCCTGGCCAGATTAGGTTTTAGAAATGAGACAATGAAAATACATATTTGCTTTGTTTTGTTCTGTTTTGTTTTAGAGATGGGGATCTCACTATGTTCCCTAGGCTGGAGTGCAGTGGCTATTCATAGGCTCAATCATATCAAACTGCAGCTCAAATTTCTGAGCTCAAACAATCCTCCTGCCTCAGCCTCCCAGGTAGCTGGAGACAACAGGCAGACACACACCACCAGGCACAGTATTGATTAGAGCATCTCATACGTTATGAAAATACATATTTTTAAAAACCTTGGTCTCCACATTCCTCTTGCCTACCACAAGGCACAAGACTAAATGGAAATACTGTGGGATCGCTGTGGAATCAGCGTCCCCACCCCGACATTCACACACACGTGCATTCACACACGGAAGGATCGTCAGAGGGTCAGGGATGCTAGACTCTGTGCAGGCCTACTTTCTGTTCTATAATTCTCTGGCTCTCCCTTTTCTCTCCAAAAGACCTGTAGCCTCCCAGGTTGCCTTAGCAAAGGGCAGACATGCTGGTCTGTGCTGAGTGCTGGTCTGATGTTGTCATCTCCCAAACCTTTTCATAAGATAGCAAGTTAGGGACCAGTGTGTTCAAAGGGAGGACTTAATCTATTTACAGATTCATATCAGTGGATGGCCAACTGAGTTTGAATCTTGATAGAGGACAGGAAAACAAGAAGGCTGGCTTGCTTAATCAAAGGTTTTCAAATATCCATTTGAAAAATACATGGAATTTTGAGGAAAATCCCAAACATGTTTTCAGAGGAGTCTGGTCCTCCATTCTAAGTTCCACACGACCAATAATTAACACACTGTTTACTTGGGGTTTTACTTCTTTGAGGCTTAGAACCAATGAGAGAAGATTCTACAGTAGCTTCAAAGGACCTTCCAACAAATACATTCTGGTAGTTTAAGGAGCTATTTTTGCCTTTCTCCTTGAAAAAAAAAAAAGCCAGCGTCTTTTCCCAAAATAAATGAAAAAGAAGAGTTACGTACTAAAAGAACTATATTCTAAATTAGAGCACTAAATACCAGTTCTTTCATCTTCCAACCTTCATCTTTGGCAAAATTTATGTGTATTTATATGTATATGTTTGTGTGTGTGTATGTGTATATATATATATATACCTATTTCTCCCCTCAAGAAACGGGGTCTCACTATGTTGCCTAGGCTGGGCTCAAACTCTTGGGCTGATGCAATCCTCCCTCCTCAGCCTCCCAAAGTGCTGGGATTACAGGTGTGAGCCACTGCACTATATATTATAATTGAAGTATAACTTGCAAGATACTGAAGTTACATAACTCTTTACAATTTTCCAATGTCCAGAAATCACAGCTAACAAAATATGAAACACCAATGAAAAACGAACAACTGTCTTGGTGTCTTTATTTTCTCTACCACACCGCCATCATCCCCCTACCCCCATCCATAATCCTGGCCTCACTATAATGGGACAAAGCAAAGGAACTGGGCATTGAATGAGATTCTGTCTTTGTAATGAGAGCAAATAGAGAACACCGCCACCATCTGGGTGCTACCCAGAGTCAGAGCACAGGTGCTTATGTGATGTCTAGGTTCCCATTGGCCTTCAGCAAACACCAGCACATTCATCACCATAGCCAGGTAAGCAAAGGAAGTGGAACCATTATGATCCTCTTTTCCACAGGTGGAAAAACAAAAGTCAGAGTGGTAAGGAGCTGTGTCAAAGTCACACACACAGCCAGAAACCCAAACTGGTGGCAGTGATACACACAGCTGTGGATCTGGCACCCCAGGGCACCTGGCACTGAAATGAACAGTTGGGAGCAGCACTAAGCTCTCCTGGTGGGTTATAGCAGGGTCTATGCCTTGGTCCTCACTGCCTGCTCCATTTCCTCAACAATGAGGCAGTACAACCTCAGAGTGTCCCTTTAACTCAAAAGTAAAGGAAAAGGAGGACACTGGCATTTTCCTGCATGACTTTTAAACTTTCCCATGCTGTATGGAGCAAATGTTTTGTGTAGTTTTCCGGTGGCCTTGATGAAAGATGTTATGCAATTCAATATAATTGTAGCATGAAGAAATTAAAGGCCATGCCAGGCTTATCAAATGTTTGGACCCAGTTAAAGATCCAGAAACATTAAGCATTCAAGACATGGCCAGCTTATTTCTGTGGAGTCTGTTCCTTCAGGGTCTCTCCTCCTTTGCTGGGCACTCAAAGCCTCTTATAATCTGTCCTTGATCTATCATTCTCACTGTCCCAGCTTGTTTGTGCATATCGCTTACTTCAGCCAGCCTGCTGGCATGTGCTCCTTGCCAAGGCTCCTGTGCAGCCTTCCCACTCAAGTTCCATCTCTCTCCCACATTTCTTGCTTACCCAAATCCAATCCCTTCATAATCCAGTGGACACACTGCTTCTTGGAAAAGACTTCCTTCACCACCCCAGTCCTCTGAGCTCCAAACTTGTCCCAGTCCAAGTCAGCCTACCATTGGTTTATAAATCATTCAGAAAGGCTTTTTTTTTTGGTGAGACAGAGTCTCACTCCATCACCCAGGCTGGAGTGCAGTGGCGCAGTCTCCGCTCACTGCAACCTCCGCCTCCTGGGTTTAAGCGATTCTCTGCCCCAGCTACCCAAGAAGCTGAGATTACAAGAATGTGGCACTATGCCCAGCTAATCTTTTGTATTTTTAGTAGACAGTATTTTTCCATGTTGGCCAGGCTAGTCTCAAACACCTGGCCTCAAGTGATCCACCCACCTCGGCCTCCCAAAGTGCTAGGATTACAGGTATGAGCCACCGTACATGGCCGCGGAAGCATTTTTTGCCAGCCTGTACCCTGCATACATCCTTGGCCTCTCAGAACCCCCTTCCTCCTTAATATGAACATTGTGGTCCCTACCTCAATGGAGTTGGTAAAGATGAAGTGAGAAGGCCCACGTTAAGTGCCTAGCAGTGTCTGGAACATTGGTGGGCTCCCCATAAATGCATTTTCCCATCCCCTGTGCCAGGTACAGCACTAGGCACTGGAGGGAGCAGCTGTAGAAAGAGTGACCAGTATGTGCAATGGACACTGCAGAGTGGTAACAGGTGTTCCCACGTGGCTTTGAGCAAGTTTTTGCATTTCTCTCTCACCCACTCTTCCCATCCTGAAAATGCGCTGATGATAGTATCTACATCATAGTCTACGTGATAAGCTTAAAAGAGCTAATGCCTATGAAGCACTGAGAATGGTGCCTGGGCCAAAGTAAGTATTCAGGAAGCCTCAGCAATAATGCAGATGTGTGCAGAGGGCATATCATGAGCAAGACAGATGTGGTTTCTGTCTTTAGGCAGTGAGTAGAAGAGATAAGACACAAATACGTTTGCTCTACAATACAACTCATTTGGCATTTGACATATGTTATCTTGAGTTGTTAGCTATCTATTTACATGTATGTCTTGTCCCCCTATCAAGATGGTAAATTTATTGAGGGAGGAGGGCCTGGATCCAATTCTGCTAGGTCCCCTGCACTGACCAGAGTGTCTTGTGTATAGACATCTAATACTATTTATTGCTAATTACCTAAAGGATCGATCTTGCCTCTGCCATAAAAACTTTATTATGAAGATCCTACTCATTGATGGGGTTCTGTGGCTTTCTTGGTGTGATCAGATTAATATGTGAAAAATTAATGTGTAACCACCATCTTGTAGACACCAGCATCCCCAAGTCTCCGCTATACACAAATCTGTCATCATTCTGGTTAAAATGCATCGAACCCAGACACCGTTGACCCACAGCTAAAGCTATCTCTGAGTCCCCTGAATTGCATTTTTCCATGAAATAATAATAATGAGACTTTATCTCATTTAACCCCAACAATATTCTATAAGGCAAGTACTACTACCATCCCCATTATATAAACGGGAAAACCAAGGCATGGAGAGCTGAGACTATTTACCCAAAGCCACAAGTGAAGGTGGAGCTGAGATTTGAACCCAGGTAGCCTGACACGAGGTGGAAGCATGTAACTGCTATGCCAGTCTGCCTGATTTGGTGACAGACAGACAGCCTGGTCTCAGAGCTCTAACACGAAGGCAAAGATATAAAAGAACCAGTAACATGGCACAGTGTCCCTGCAAGCCCCCAGGGGAAGATCGTCATGGCAGAGACTTCGTTCTCCACAGCCATGGTGAGAAAGACAACCCTGGCCCACAGGGGGACATTTTTTCATGGGATTTGTGGCAACTGTGCTGTTCATGCTGGCGTGGGGAACACTGGCTCAGTCTCTCATCAAAGGCTCCCATCCGGGACCCTCACTCATGGCTCCCCACCCAGGGGTCGCACCTAGGGGTTAAACCTAGGGGTTCCTCCTCTAGAGCAAGGACACGGAGCCATTTTTCTCCTCCTTCCCGTTGTACTGTCTCTTGTTGGTGATTTGTTTTTTTTTTTTTTTAATTTATGATTTTCGGCCCAGCCGGTTGTTAGCCTGCTGTGTTTGGAAATGGTAGATGATTAAACCTCCTGGCCAGGTGTAAATGCAACCTTTGTCATCTGGAGGCTGGGAGAATTACCTTGTTGAGCTGCAGCCTCCCTGTGGCTCCACACTTTCTGCTTCAAGCAGAACCTCTCCCAGGCTAAGGTCTACAAGGCTTAGGCCTACCATTGGATTACCCTGCTCTGAGTGAGCCCAGCCCAGAAGCCAGAGATCACAGATGTACCCACATGGCCACAAAAGCTCTGAACAGACCCTAAAATTTGGAGGTGGAGAATCAAGCACCTGTCTCTCTCTCTCTTTCTCTCTCTCTCTCTCAAGGGAATTTTTACTAGGTAAATAATAAAAATATGTAATCATTGACTAGGCCTTTAAACCTGAACTGAAGGTACGTTTGCATTTCTGTTGCCAATAGAGATTCCCACTAGTCCCTTACTCTGCCTCAATAGCCACCTCTCAGAGTCTACTTGTCCACTTGGCTACTGGGATATCATTTCCATGTTCAGCTCCAGGGAGCTACAGCCACACAGAGAGGTGAGAACCAGCCCCAAGGCTGCAGCTCGAGGAGGTCACTTAGAGAAATGGATTTACAAATCCCTTCCCTTACGAAGCCCTACAGTTGGCCACAAACCCTGACCACAGGCCTGTAAGAGGGAGAGGCCAAGCCAGGACTGACTCCCTGTGCTGTGAAATTGTGAACCCAGAGGACAAGAAGTTCTGGATCTGCATGGAAGGCATCAGCAGCCCAGTGTCCTGAAGCATCAGCCAAAAGCCTTGTGTTGACTTTGTAAGGCTGAGTTCCCACCAATAGACTCAGGCTTCAGGAAGCTATTTCTGAACAAACAGCATGCAGCAAGTGAGCTCTCTGTGCCTGTTCCCAACGCACTGAGCTTGGCCCCTGCTCAAGGTGAGCTGAAGGCAGTGAAACCTGTTCTCGGGTTGCTTTCATTGGTCAAAGTCCTTTTCTCAGTGTTGGGTGGCTCTTGTTGAATTTTGGTGCCTTTTGGGAAGATATGTAAAAGTCTACTTGAGCCTTCTCTGTGGGCAGTAAATAAATGTTTGTCAAAGACCAAATGACTAACTCAAGAAGTCAATTAGCGTGTGTGTAGTGAGCGTCCCCTGAGCCCAGCCCTAAATAACACGCGGTGAGAGGCTCACAGACACCCCAGCAGCAGCAGCAAATTGGGAGGTGGGGGGACAAAACGAACACCCCTGGGATCGTTCAAAAACAACCCGATGCTAAACGACTGAATTTGCCTTAACTTTGACCCATTTTGCTCTTTGCAATGTATGTGACAGATGACATGGCTCTGCGAAGTTTTCAAAGGCTTTTGGCTGAAAGCAATGCCATTTTAACCAGCAAGAGGATAGAGACACGCCCAGCAATGGCAGGCTCATTCAATATGCAAGCAAAGAAGGAGGCTTCAGCCTGGGTTGGAGCCCTTTCATGGATGGCAGGATGCAGATTAAGTGGCAGATTAAGTGGGGAGGAGAAAGGTTTATCTCAACCAGTGCAGGAATGCAGGGTCAGCAAGAGACTGGGGACTGGAGACAGCTCCAAAAACCGCACTGAGGGGTTTCCTTTCAGGTGCAGTGAGAAATAAGTATGCTGAGTCAGAAGGAAGAACTCCCTGCAGGGCCTCGAGGTTGCTCACGTTTCTCTAACTCAGGACAGGCATCCCTGAAGAGGTGCGTTTGGAAGACTGGACCACACAGGACCATCTGCAGAACCCATCGCAGAGGAACGGGATCAGCCCGGGGGATGGAACTTGATGGAGAGCAGAAAGGAAGAGTCCATCTTAGAGATATTTTGAAGGAGCAAAAGATAGAATGGGTGACAGGCGGGATGCTGGAGCCAGTGGCGAGAGAACAGGGGAAGCTGCCCTGACTATCCTGAAAGATATGAGGCAGGATTAACAGAATCAGGATAGATGGGAGGGGACAACCATAAGCAGAAGTGGCACTTCATCGGAGGCTCCTCAACTCCGAGCTGGGTGTCCTCTGAGCAGCCAGAATTCCCATGCCTTCCTTTCTCTTTTATTTTTTAAATCTTTCTTTTTTATTTATTTGTTTTTATTTTTATTTTTTGGGGAGATGGGGGGAGAACTTTCCAGTAAAAAGCAGAAAGCCTGCTAGACAAATTCAAAAAGCTGTAACACTCAAGTCCTCCTTATCTGAGGCCTTAGCATCTCCTTTTCTCCTCGTTCTCAATTTGGCTTCATTTTGCCCCAGATTCTTCCCCAGCCCAGTCTTTCCACCTCTTCAAATGACTGCTGACTCATCTTTGAGGAAGAGACGCTACTGCAGAATAAAAGATACAGCCAATGAGACTTTGTTCTTAATGTGGAGACCACAGTCCTGGACACCATCAGGAGGCTTATCTTGGAGAGTTTCGATTATCCTTCTCCAAAAGACCACCCTCAGAGCACACCAGGCTTTTATACACGGGTGATCCAAATAGAAAGATAGACAGGGCTGTGTTCTAAAGAGAGAAAGAGGGAAAAAGAAATAACTTTGTTCAGGAAGGAATGTAGGAGTTGATGGCAAGCCAGGAGAGATAACACTTTAGGCCTGGCACAGACCTCAGAAAGGGCTTCTGTTTGTTGACCAGACACGGAGGTTCACGCCGGTAATCCCAGCACTTTGGGAGGCTAAGGCGGGAGGATCACTTGAGGTTAGGAGTTCAAGTGTAGGCTGGCCAACATGGTGAATCCCCGTCTCTACTAAAAATACAAAAATTAGCTGGACATGGTGGCAGGCACCTGTAATCCCAGCTACCCAGGAGGCCAAGGCAT
Organism: Macaca mulatta; assembly: GCF_049350105.2. Taxonomy (NCBI): domain Eukaryota; kingdom Metazoa; phylum Chordata; class Mammalia; order Primates; family Cercopithecidae; genus Macaca; species Macaca mulatta. Next base: position 70,362,264 of record NC_133423.1, read on the forward strand.
AAAAATCGCTTGAACCCAGGAGGTGGAGGTTGCAGGGAGCCGAGATCGTGCCACTGCACTCCAGCCTGGGCTACAGAGCGAGACTCCATCTCAAAATAAATAAATAAAAGAAAGAAAGAAAGAAAGAAAGAAAGAAAGAAAGAAAGAAAGAAAGAGGGAGGGAGGGAGGGAGGGAGGGAGGGAGGGAGGGAAGGAAAGAAAGAAAGAGAAAGAAAGAAAGAAAGAAAGAAAGAAAGAAAGAAAGAAAGAAAGAAAGAAAGAGGGAGGGAGGGAGGGAGGGAGGGAGGGAAGGAAGGAAAGAAAGAGGGAGGGAGGGAGGGAGGGAGGGAGGGAGGGAGGGAGGGAAAGAAAGAAAGAAAGAAAGAAAGAAAGAAAGAAAGAAAGAAAGAAAGAAAGAAAGAAAGAAAGAAGGAAGGAAGGAAAGAAAGAAAAGGAAGGGTTTCTGTCTGCAAAGTCCTTGCACTGGATGGGGAGGGAGGTTAGGAAAAATGGATGCCAGCCTGGTAGTGGCTGATCGAATGAAGGAACAGAGTGAGTGAGTGAGTGACTTTAACACTAACATTTATGTAGCGATTCAGGAATACTCTGTGCCAAGCACTGTGCTAGGGTGGGGGGCACCTTTCAAGGAAAAGTTAACACAGCCCCTATGCAGTGGGGACCCACAGTTCATACAAAGACAAATAATCAGCATGTGAACTGTCTCAACAAGGTACAGTAACAAGGGACCGACTCCTCCTGGAGGAGGTGAGAAAACTCCATGGATGAGGAGGCAGTTGATCCGGATCAAGAGGGTAAAAACACAGATATGCACACACACACACACACACACATGCACACGTACATCCACACACACACACACACACGCACACCCACACGTACATCCACACACACACAGTAAAGAGGAATGCAGAACCCACCAAGTCAAGGGCCAATGGAAGAACGCCGTTGACCCATACCAAAGCAGGGACATATGATGGTGTCCAGGGAGCTCTCACGAACTCAGGAAAGTTCTGAGGGACTGGCACACAGGGTGTGAGGGGAGAGAGCCGGGAGGAGACTGGCCTTCCCATGATGCCGTTAACTGACAAGGGCCCATGGGTGGGTCAAGAAGATGATGGCAAAACCATGAATTCTGTTTTGGACAGGCTTTTCTCTCACTGCCGGTCTCTTTATCCTCCTCTCATAGCAGCCTAAACGACCCCCCAAAGCCTTGCCACTTGATCTATCTCATGTTCCAAGAGCAAAATGAACAACTGAGCATGAAACAGGATTACTTTCATGGAAGCATTTCAGATGCCGGCATTTTTTTTTGGTTTTGTTTTGTTTTGCTTTGTTGAGATGGAGTCTTGCGCTGTCGCCTAGGCTGGAGTGCAGTGGTACAATCTAGGCTCACTGCAACCTCGACCTCCCAGGTTCAAGAGATTCTCGTGCCTTAGCCTCCCAAGTAGCTGGGATTACAGGCATGCGCCACCACACCTGGCTAATTTTTGTATTTTTAGTAGAGACAGGGTTTCACCATGTTGGCCAGGGTGGTCTCAAACTCATGACCTCAGGTGATTCACCCACCTCATCCTCCCACAGTGCTCAGCCAAATGCCGGCATTTTAATTTACAGTCATTCTTCTTTGGAAAGCAACTCCCATGTGGTCAGCATTCAGTATTGTCCTAAAATGTGGTACTCTTGATCTCCAGTTTAAAATTACTAAGAGATTCCGACAAAGCAATTTGACATGTTAATATATGCAAGAATGTTGGTACATGATGGGAGATATTCCCATTTATCTTTATGTTTATGAAATGAATGACTGTACGGACTTCACGCCAGGCCCTGTGTGAAAGGCCGCAACAAGCTAAACAGTCCCTGCCCTCAAGTGCTTCATAGTTTAGCGAGGAAGGCAGGTGTGTAAACAAATTGTTACAATGAGATTGCCATCATATAGGAGAAAAAGCCGGACATAAAATAAGAGCTCTTTATTGCTAAAGTACAAAGGGCAAAGGGGCATGTGGCCCAAGCCAACACAGGACCTGATGCCAAGTCGGAGAGTCTGATCTTTATCTAGAAAGTAATGTTGAGCCACTAAAGAGTTTTGAAGCTGAGGAGTGACATTATCAAGACCGCATTCTGGAAAGATCTATTTGGCAGCTGTGCAGATGATAGCTTAGTTAAAGAAGATTTGGGAAACAGTAGACCAGCCAAAAGGACATTTCAAATATCTAGATCTGGGGTGTCCAGTCTTTTGGCTTCCCTGGGTCACAACGGAAGAACTGTCTTGGGTCACACACAAAATACACTAACACTAGAGATAGTTGATAAGCTTTATAAAAAAAACCGCAAAATAATATCTCTCTCTCTCTTTTTTTTTTTTTTTGAGATGGAGTCTCTGTCACCGAGGCTGGAATGCAGTGGTGCAATCTTGGCTCACTGCAACCTCCACCTCCCAGTTCAAGTGATTCTCCTGTCTCAGCCTCCCAAGTAGCTGGGATTACAGGCACATGCCACCGTGCCTGGCTAATTTATAATGTTTTAAGAAAGTTTGTGAATTTGTGTTGGGCCACATTCAAAACCGTCCTGAGCTGCATGTGGCCCGCAGGCCACAGGTTGGGCAAGCTTTATCTAGATCTAGCTTTATCATAGATGTTGACATTCTGAACCAAAGGGGTACCAGGAAGGGACAGAAAGCAAAGCACAAATCTAGGAGCTATTTGCAAGCTAGAATCAACAGAGCTTAGGGACTGATCTGATACTGGAGATGCAGGAGAGGCGCATGTGGAGATGCTTCCCTGGTTCCTGGTTTGGGTAGTGGGGCGGTTGGTGAAATATTACCAAGAGAAGAGATGGGGACAAAAGCAGTTTGAGGTGGGAGATGAAGAGCAAGAAGAAGAAGAATGAATTCCGATTTGGATATGATGAATTTGAGAAGCTGGGAGTCCCATCAGTGGAAGGCCTGGGAGGCAGCTGGATATTCAAGCCTGCAAGAAACAAAATTGGGGCCAGGAGGACTAAATTACTGCATGACCTTCAGCAACTGTCTCAGTCTCAGAGTATTTACCTGAAAAACGGAACAGCAGATTTGTGTATGACACTAGGTTGCACAGAAACTGGGGGGTACCAGGGAATGCCTAGTCCTGAGGTTTCCATCATGTAAGAGAGGGTCTCAGGCCCACCAAAAGCTTCAGCCGTATCTTTCACCAGAAAGAGCTGCAAATGCTTGTTCCAAGGCCCCCAAAGTGAGACTGAAGATAACTCACCAAAGCAGTGCTCACTCAGTCCTGACGGTATTGCTGAATCTCAAAGTCAGCTCCTGCTCAGGCACCATCTTTAAAGAGCCAAACCATGATACCCGGGCGTGGGGGGAGTCATTCCTCTCAGCAGCCCGCAGTGGGCACCATTTAGATGACGAATGGGGATGGGCTCTCAAGACAACTTCTATGGAGCCAGAGCCTCTCAGCAGCTCCCTCCATGCCTCATCCCCCGCTGGCTAACACGGTGAAACCCCGTCTCTACTAAAAATACAAAACATTAGCCGGGCTGGTGGCGGGCGCCTGTAGTCCCAGCTACTCGGGAGGCTGAGGCAGGAGAATGGCGGGAACCCGGGAGGCGGAGCTTGCAGTGAGCTGAGACCGCGCCACTGCACTCCAGCCCGGGCGGCAGAGCGAGACTCCGTCTCAAGAAAAATAAAAAAGTATTGGAAGTTTTACGATGCCTTTGTGTTTCAAGTAACAGTATTAGAACAATTGAATATTCATATGCCAAGAAATAAAATAAAATTAACTTTGACTTATACCTTACATCATATAAAACAATTAACTTGGAAAGAATCACAAACCTAAATGTAAGTCTTACAACTACAAAACTTCAAAAATAAAACACTGGGGAAAAACTCTGTGATCTTGGGATAGGCAAAAAATTCTAAGGTAGAACACAAAAGGCACAAAGCTTTTTTTTTCAGACAGGGTCTCACTCTGTCATCCAGGCTCTGGAGTGCAGTGATGCAATCAGAGCTCACTGCAGCCTCAGTCTCCCAGGCTCACACAATTCTCTCACCTCCCCCTCCCAAGTAGCTGGTACTACAGACATGAGCCATCATATCTGACTAATTCTTTTTTTTTGAAATATGGGGCCTCATTATGTTGCCTAGGTTGGTCTCAAACTCCTGGGCTCAAGCAATGCTCCTGCCTCAGCTTTCCAAAGTGCTGGGATTACAGACATGAGCCACCATGCCCAGCCATATTTTTTAAAGTTCATAAATTGAACTTTATCAAAATTGAAAACATTTGCTCTCCTAAAGATGCACTTAAGGAAATAAAAAGTCAAGTCATAGACTGGAATAAAATATTTGTAAAAGTTTACCTGATAAAGGATAATATCCAAAATCTATAAAGAATTATCACACTTAGAAATTAGAAAGTAAAAAATGAACAAAAAGAAAATAAATCTGGCCAGTGAGGTGGCTCACACCTGTAATCCCAGCACTTTGGGAGGCCGAGGTGGGTGGATCACTTGAGGTGAGTAGTTCAAGACCAGCCTGGCCAAATTGGCGAAACCCTGTCTCTACCAAAAATATAGAAATTAGCCTGACTTGGTGGCAGGTGCCTGTAATCCCAGCTACTTGGGAGGCTGAGGCAGGAGGATGGCTTGAACCTGGGAAGCAGAGGTTGCAGTGAGCCGAGATCGCGCCACTGCACTCCAGCCTGGGGGCCGGAGCAAGACTCCATCTCAAAAAAAAAAAAAAAAAAAAAAAAAGAATTCTCACACTTAATAATAAGGAAACAAACAATTCAATTAAAAATGGGTACTTTTTTTTTTTCTTTTTTCTTTTTTTTTTTTTTTGAGAGGGAGTCTTGCTCTGTCGCCCAGGCTGGAGTGCAGTGGCGGGATCTCGGCTCACTGCAAGCTCCGCCTCCCGGGTTCACGCTATTCTCCTGCCTCAGCCTCCCGAGTAGCTGGGACTACAGGCGCCCGCCACCTCGCCCGGCTAGTTTTTTTGTATTTTTTTAGTAGAGACGGGGTTTCACCGTGTTAGCCAGGATGGTCTCGATCTCCTGACCTCGTGATCCGCCCATCTCGGCCTCCCAAAGTGCTGGGATTACAGGTTTGAGCCACCGCGCCCGGCCAAAATGGGTACATATTTGAATAGACATTTCACCAAGGAAAATATATGGATGTCAAGTGAGCACATTAAAAGATGTTCAGCATCAGTCGTCAGTAGTCACTGCACACTTATATGGGTGACTAAACCAAAGAAAGAAAGAAAATCAACCCTGTCAATATCAAGCGCTGGTGAGAATGCAAAGCACTGGAACTCTCATGCATCGATGGTGGGAATGCAAAATGGCCAACTACTTTCAAAAACCGTTTGTTATTTTCTTTTTTTTAATCATTTTTTGCAGACCGATGCTCCTTTCTCTTTCCCATTGAGCACCCTTCTAGCTTCAGCAGGGCAGAACTCTTCTCCAGATGTGTGTAACTTATGTCTGAATATCGGGGAGTAGCTGAAGGATACAGAATTTCTTCCAAATATCACGCCTCTGGATTCTAGGAGCAAGCAGAAAGCCAGTAACCTTGCTCTGTTTGTTATAGGTGGAGGATCTTCCTATGGTTCCCCTCATTTCCTGATGTGTGTTTTGGAATGGATTAAATATTATCCCATTTTTTATTTTTATATTTATTCATTTATTTGTTTATTTATTTATTTTGTGACAGAGTTTGGCTCTGTCACCCAGGCAGGAGTGCAGTGGCATGATGTTGGCTTGTATATCTCGGCTCAGTGCAACCTCCGCCTCCCAGTTTCAAGTGATTCTCCTGCCTCAGCCTCCCAAGTAGCTGGAATATAGGCATGTGCCACCATACCCAGCTAATTTTTATATTTTTAATAGAGACAGGGTTTCACCTTGTTGGCCGGGCTGGTCTTTAACTCTTGACCTCAGGTGATCAACCCACCTAGGCCTCCCAAAATGCTGGGATTACAGGTGTCAGCCACCGCACCTGGCCACAATTTTTTTTTTTTTTTTTTTTGAAACGGAATCTCACTGTGTCACTCAAACTGGAGTGCAGCTGCACGATCTTGGCTCACTGCAACCTCCACCTCCCAGGTTGGAATGATTGTCCTGCCTCAGCCTCCCAAGTAGCTGAGACTACAGGCATGCACCACCACCCCTGGCTAATTTTTGTATTTTTAGTAGAGACAGGGTTTCACCATGTTGGCCAGGCTGGTCTCGAACTCCTGACCTTATGTGATCTGCCCACCTCAGCCTCCCAAAGTGCCGGGATTACAGGTGTGAATCACCACCGCCCAGCCTTCTATTGTTGTTGTTGTTGTTGAATTGAGAGGACCAGTGTGAAGACACTGAAGAAAATGGTTCTTCAACAAAAACTGATTAACTTTATGTAAAGTAAATGATATCTCAATAAACCTGTCTTAAGAAAAATAACACATGAAAAGAAAATCACTTTTATGGGATTTCTCTTTTCACTTCTAAGATAATGTGTTTATATGCATTCTTCACCAAACTGGCTCCATCATGTGGGTCGGCTTTATGCTCTTCTTTGCATGACAGTATGGACAAAGTAAGAATGGAAGCCTAAGAGATGAACTCCACACAACCCTAATTAGAGTTCATTCTTCTTAGGTGTGTCCTCACCTCAGTCAATCATTTTATCTCACACACACACACACACACACTCAACACACACCCCACAGAGGCTTTGCATCTCGTGCACTGTTGTTGGAGATATAAATGGGTATAGTCTCTGGTGGATGGGTAATTTGTATGAAAAACACTAAAAATGCTCAAATATACTTACCCAGAATTTTTTTTTTAATAGTCTTGCTCTGTTGCCCAGGCTGGAATGCAGTGGTACAATGTTGGCTCACTGCAGCCTTCACCTCCCAGGTTCAAACAATTCTCCTGCCTAGGCCTCCTGGGTAGCTGGGACTACAGGCACACAACACCATGCTCGGCTAATTTTCTGTATTTTTAGTAAGGACTGGGTTTCACAATGTTGCCCAGGCTGGTCTCAAACTCCTGACCTCAAGTGATTCACCCGCCTTGGCCTCCCAAAGTGCTGAGATTATAGGCAAGAGCCACCATGCTTGGCCTCACCCAGAAATTTAACTTTATTTTAGGGAACTAGCAAGTGCATAGGAAATCATAGTAAATATAGTAAAAACTGTGACTTATAATGGCATCCAAGTGCCTAAACGCAGACTCAAGCTAGACTGCCTGGTTCAGATCCAGCTCTACCACTTACTTGCTGTGTGCCCTTCAGGTAAGTTACTGCACCTCTCTGTGCCACAGTTTTGTTAGCTGTGAAATGGAGACAATAATTGTACCTACACCCTAGGTTTGTTAAGGAGTTAAATGAGATGCTTTATGTAAAGCAATCCACACAGTTCCTGTCCCATAGTAAGGCTTTAAAAAATATTCGCTATTGTTATGGTTGGAAATGTGTTCCCTGCCCAAAAAACTCACATTTGAAGCCCTGTCCCCAGTACCTCAGAATGTGACTGTATTTGAAGACAGGGTGATTAAAGAGGTAATTCAGGCTGGTTGCAGTGGCTCACACCTGTTATCCTAGCACTTTGGGAGGCCGAGGCGGGTGGATCACCTAAGGTCAGGAGTTCAAGACCAGCCTGGCCAACATGATGAAAACCCGTCTCTACTACAAAAATTAGCCAAGCGTGGTGTCGGTAATCCCAGCTACTTGGGAGGCTGAGGTAGGAGAGTCCCTTGAAACTGGGAGGTGGAGGTTGCAGTGAGCCAAGATTGAGCCACTGCACTCCAGTCTGGGAAACAAAGTAAGACTCCATCTCAAAAAAAAAAAGAAAAAAGAGGTAATTCAGTCAAAATGAGGGCATTAAAGTGGGCTTAATCCAATATAACTGACGTCCTTATAAGAAGAAATGAGGACGCAGACAGGCACAGAGGGAAGAGCGTGTGAGGACACAGGAGACGGCCATCTGTACACCCAGGAGAGAGGCCTCAGGAGAAACCAAATCTGCTGACACCTCGATCTTGGGCTTCCAGCATCCAGACTGTGAGGAAATAAATTTCTGTTAATTTTAGTCACCTCATCTGTGGTATTTTGTTATGGCAGCCCTAGCAAACCAATACAGCTATTAAATTACCAAATAGGGCAATTGGTTAAATAGATTTTGGTACAATCACAATGGAATACTATATACAGCCACTCAAAACAATGCTCTTGGTACGTATTTACTGATCCATAACGAATGAAATATTATTAGAGTGAGAAAAACAGGCTACTAATATGCATAGAATAACACTTTTTCGTTTATGTGTATGCGCATGTGAAATGTGGAAAGCATGATTATCTGCAAGAGAGAGGATTATTTCAGATTTCTTTTTTTATTATTTATTTTTATAGAGACAGGGTCTCACTATGTTGCCCAGGCTGGTTGCAAACTCCTGAACTGAAGTGATCCGCCTGCCTCTGCCTCCCAAAGGGCTGGGATTACAGGTGAGCCACCGCACCCGGCTGTGCAAGACATTTAGATTTGCCCCGAGGATTAATGACTTCACAAAGCGTTTGCCAGGAACTCTTCAAAGCTGGAAACAGAAGCCCTGGAGCATTAAATAAAAGTAAATACTTAGGCCATTGGTTTCTTCCTTGCTTTTCAAAGGGCAGTTTACTTCCTGGATTATCATTACAGTAGTCTGTTCTCCGGAAACCAGGATTGTTCAAGTGCCACAGATCAGGGTTGGGGCAAAAGAAAAACACAAAAAATCTAAAGATCACCTTGTTATAATTCCACTGTGCATGCTGTTTCCTCGTGTTGAGCCTGTGTCTGGAAAAGCCAAGGCATAAAGCATTCTTGTTGTGCGTGGTCCCCCAAAGGCATGTGGGTTTGGGCTGCAGACCCGGATTCCTCTTTCTTTGAGACTTACCAATTCAATTTGGAGAAGAAGTTCAGTTTCATTACACTAAAAAGAAAGCAGCTGCACCGGTCACTAAGGTGGGGATTCACATCAACAAATATTTAATGAGCTTCTAGAATTTGCCAGAAACTGTATCAATGCTAGGGAGAGGTCAGTGGCTCATGCCTGTAATCCCAGCACTTTGGGAGGCTGAGGTGGGACCACCACTTGAACCCAGGAGTTTGAGACCAGCCTAGGCAACATAGCGAGATCCTGTCTCTACAAAAGAAAATATTAGCTAGGCATGGTGGTGCACGCCTGTAGTCCCAGCTACTTGGGAGGATTGCTTGAGCCCAGGAGGTCGAGGCTACAGTGAGCCATGTTCATGCCACTGCACTCCAGCCTGGGCAACAGAGTGAGACCCTGTCAAAAAAAAAAAAAAAGCTAGGGAGAATACCAAAATAACTTAAGACCTGGTGCCACTGTCAACACATTTGCAATCTATTGTGCAGACAAACATGTAAACAACAATATAAGATAAAGGAAGTAGCTGTCTCAGCAGTGTGGGTTTTTAACTGAGGCCATGGGATGGGCCCCTGGTCTGTGACCTGCAAATATTACAGGCAAAGTGTGCATGGGCAGGCCTGGAGCTCTGCCTGGAGGTGGGGGCACACACGTTTTTCAGTTCTCAAAGGGTGGTGGCACCCACAGGCAAGAGACTGCAGAAACGGGTTGGGTGACATATTCTAATCACTTCCATGTCCCCAGCAGCATCTTGCGAGTGAAGTGAAGAATCCTGCAGCAGGAGCGTAAGGACTAGGGGCCAGTGGGGCATTGTTCGATTCCGTCTGAAAAGGGTTCTTCCACTTCTTTTTCAGTTTCCTCACATTATCCCCTTCTACGGGAGGGCATTCCCCAGAGCGTTAGGTCTCAAGCTGCCGGCAAAGTGCCTGTGTTCGTGCTGAAAGACTTTGGGGGCTTTAAAAACATGTTTCAGATTCTCCCGGCAACATGACTGCAGCTGGGAACAGGCTCATTTGCCTATCCTGGATCTGGTATTTCTCATGGAATTTTGACCAATAAGAAAAACAGATTCCCAGAATCACAGGAAGTTTGTCCACAATTTTAAGGTGTTTTTTTCTTACCCCAAAAAGTATTGTGAAAACTCTAAGTAGACTTTAGGAAGTGACGCTGGAATTACCCTAACCATTTGAGAGGTCCATTCTCCCAACCCTAAATGGCAAATGTTGGTGACAGATTCATGTTATGATCCAATTGGCTAAGACAGGAGGCGAATCACAGCCCAGGAATATTCACTGGGGGCTCTAAGTACAAAGGAAAACTCCTGACCTTCAAAGTGTTGCAAAAACTGGTCTTCCCATCTCGTTAACTATATTTTCATTCTCCTTTCAGCTTTTCTTGGAGATTTTCCATGCTTTTTCATCTACCAAGAATGGCTTTTCTCTTTTTTCAGCCAACCTGTAATCTGCTCTTCCTTCAAAATCTGACTCATAATGGTCACTCAGCAAACACCTCAATCACGCCTACCTGCCTCTGATCACTCCCCTACTTACATTCCTTGAAGGCTCACTCACTTCAAATTCACCATAGGTAGTGATTCACACGTGTCATTCATTCAAAACACATTTACTTAGCACACATCATGTGCTATGCATTGAAGCAAGAAATTTTATTTAAATTCTACCCCAGTCCTGTAAGATAGGATTATTGTTACTGTTTGACAGATGAGAAAACTGAAACTCACAGAGGGCAGAAAATGTGTCTATTTAATGAACTCCTAGAATTTGCCAGAAGCTGTATCACAGCTAGGGTAGAAAAAATTGTCTAAAGTTCAGCCTCTGAAACCCACCCAAATCTAGTTGTAAATGTCAGCAATTGCACAGCAATTATTAGATGCTGTGCTGGTTAAGTGCTTCATCTGTATTCCTTTAATCTTTATAAGAATCCTATGAGAGAGGTACTCTTAGTATCCCCATTTTATAGACAAATAAACTAAAGAAGAGAGATTAAATGGATAAGGTCACACGGCTAATACCAGGAGAGCTGTGATTTTCACCCAGGCTGTCTGGCTTCAGAGTTTATGCTCTTAGCCACTGCTGCCTTTGAAGATACAATTTCAAAGTTCAACCTTATTCCTCTGAAGCACAGTACTAATTTTTACTCCATTTGTTGCTTGTGAGTTAATAAAGTCCTTTTAATACGTTTGCTTTGTCTCCCCAACAAAATCACAAGTTTGTTCATTGATTCATTCCTTTAACAAGCAATATTAAAAGTCCACAGTTGTCTGGAGCTTCGGGAGCAGGTGTGGGGCATGGGGGTCACGTGCTGTGCCCACTCTTTCCTTAAGGTTTATACCACTTCTCTACATGCTAGGACCTCCCGCAAAACTCAGCAGAGTTTGAGCAACAGCAGACCCTTAGAAAATGTTGTAACTGGGCCAGGCATGGCGGCTCACACCTGTAATCCCAGCACTTTGGGAGGCTGAGGTGGGAGGATCACCCGAAGCCAGGAGTTCGAGACCAGCCTGGCCAAAACGGTGAAACCCCATCTCTACAAAAATACAAAAATTAGCCGGGCATGATGATGGGTGCCTGTAATCCCAGCTACTGGGGAGGCTGAGGTGGGAGAATCGCTTGAACTCGGGAGGCAGAGGTTGCAGTGAGCCGAGATCATGCCATTGCACTCCAGCCTGGGCAACAGAGAGAGACTCTGTCTCATAAATAAATAAATAAATAAATAAATAAATAAATAAATAATGCATTTGCTATTCCAAGACCAAAGAGAGTCTAATCCAGCTCCCCTTGAAGAAATTATATTTTTTTCTTGATGGATTTCTGCTACTAAACCACAATTTTCATTTTGTCTCTCTAGGGAAAAAAAACAAAAGGTCTCCATATTTTGAACCATATTAGTCCAAGCTTTCATGCCAGAACTAGAACTTCCACAGTTGGACAACTGTACTCATGCAGCCTCATCTTCTAGAACCCCTCGATATGGACCATGAGGTTGTTCATTCATTTGTTTATTCATTCATTCAACAAATATTTACAGGGTTCTTCCCCCTGTGCCAGGCACATTTCCAGGCACTAGAGATACAGCAGTGATCAAAACAGATAAAGTCCTTGCCCTCATGGAGCTTCTATTCTGATTGCGGGAGACAGACAATAATCACATAAATACTGCAATATGTAAGAAGGTGATGAACGCTGTGAAGACTAAGAAGAGAGAAGGGGGTGGAATTGCTGGTTTAGGTAGGGAAATCAGGGCTCCCCACAGGAAGGTGACATTTGAGCAGAAATCCAAAAAGCGTGTGGGAGTCAGACCTGTGCAAATCTTTGGGAAGAACATTCAGGCACCAGCAATAGTTTCAAGGGCCCTGAGGCAGGAGGGTGCCTGGTCTGCTGAGAGGAATGTAGGAAGAAGTACAGCTGGCACTGTGCAGGCTGGGGGAGGGCGGTAGGAGACAAGATCCAACACAGGCCCTGTGGAGCCTACAGGCTACTGAAAGGCCTAGGAGTTGACTTTGAGCGAGATGAGAAGCATTTAGAGGGTCGAAGCAGAGGGTAGCCTGCCATACCAGGCTATAAACTGGCCTTCAGCTGGTCTCTTCTTCCCAGCTCCAGAGATCTAGAGAATCCCTCTTTTTAACCCATCCAGATAGAGGTCATCCTTTTTTCCTTTCTAGTTCATGCCAGTCTTTCCCTTTTCTGAGCTCTTAGTGATGAACAGTTCAGTCAATGGTCATTTCCCTTCTGAAATCCCCTAACGATCATGAACTCCTTGCGGGCAGGAACGCATCTTGTCATCTCTGGCCATTCAGCAGACGATCCCTCCCACATAGTGACTAGAGGTTGTCAGCCACTGCCTGCAATAGGACTGCAATGGTCCTGTTGAAAAGTTCTCCTGTTATTGCTCTGAAAGCCACATCCCTACAACTCAGACTTCACCCTAGTTTTGGCCTCAGAGCTACACAAGTGTGACTGTGTCCTCTTGCACATGGCAGCACCTGGAAGCTGCTATCATAGCCTTCTTTCATGCATGCACTCTTCCTAGCTCCCTCAGTAAGCGGATAACTTCCACAAGAGGTCCCAGGCTAGACCTGTCTCCCAGGCCCAGGAGACAGCTTCACTGGGATCCCAGCCACTCCTCACCACCATCACACCCAAAGTCGGGCTCACCCACCTCTTCCTCCCCAGCTTCTTTATTTTGATAAAAGGCTTCATCTAGTCACCCCTGGGGGCATCTGCAGCAGCTCCACACTCTCGTCCTTCCACTCCCCACGTATCATCTGTCCACCCCCTTCTCTCGGCTCTCACTGCTGATGACTTGGAAGAGGCCTTCTCCAAGTCTCCTCTCCAAGGTCCAACATGATCTTGCAGCCGCCAAGTTAATCCTCACCTCTGCTCCTTGGGTGATATCTCTAGCAGGAAAACATTATTATTATCCGCTTAAAGCCCTTCAGTAGCTCCCTACTGCCTTCAGAATAAAGTCCTGACTCCCTAGTTTGGGAAAAAAAATGTCTTGAGGACCACCAAACTCTGATTATTTAGAATGAGGAATCAGCATCTCAACAGAGTTAAAACACAGAGGGAAACTAAAGAAAGGAAATTATTGGGGGAAAAACTCACAAACACCCTGCACTGAGGTTGAAAAATACAAGCTTACGTAGAACAGAATAAGGATCAGTTGGTTTAATAGCTCTTCCTAATAGCTATTTTGGGAAAAACTCACAAACGCCCTACACTGAGGCTGAAAAATACAAGCTTATGCAGAACAAAATTAGGATCAGTTGGTTTAATAGCTATTCCTGAAAAACCAAGCAACCCACTTACCCTAGGGGTTTCTGACAACTGTAAACTCACTACGTGACAACAGGGTGACATCACCATCCGCACAAATAGCAACTGCCTCCTCCATCCTATTGTGTAGGTGAGATGTTGGCATCCTGGAGTTTTCTCTCTTTTTTTGAGACGGAGCTCACTCTGTCACCCAAGCTGGGGTGCAGTGGCACGATCTCGGCTCATTACAAGCTCTGCCTCTTGGGTTCATGCCATTCTCCTGCCTCAGCCTTCCGAGTAGCTGGGACTACAGGCGCCCGCCACCACGCCCGGCTAGTTTTTTTGTATTTTTTAGTAGAGACGGGGTTTCACCGTGTTAGCCAGGATGGTCTCAATCTCCTGACCTTGTGATCGGCCCGCCTCGGCCTCCCAAAGTGCTGGGATTACAGGCGTGAGCCACCGCGCCCGGCCGGCATCCTGGAGTTTTCTCAGAGGAGGGTAGTCAAGAGAGTAAGGGTCTGCAAACCCAGCCAAGCAGAGGGCTTTTTTTTTTTTTTTTTTTGAGATGGAGTCTCGCTCTGTAGCCCAGGCTGGAGTGCAGTGGCGCGATCTCTGCTCACTGCAATCTCCACCTCCTGGGTTCAAGCGATTCTCCTGCCTCAGCCTCCTGAGTAGCTGGGATTACAGGTGCCCACCACCACACCCGGCTAATTTTTGTATTTTTATTTATTTATTTATTTATTTTTGAGACGGCATCTCGCTCTATTGCCCAGGCTGGAGTGCAGTGGCCGGATCTCAGCTCACTGCAAGCTCCGCCTCCCAGGTTCACGCCATTCTCCTGCCTCAGCCTCCCAAGTAGCTGGGACTACAGGCGCTCGCCACCTCGCCTGGCTAGTTTTTTGTATTTTTTTAGTAGAGACGGGGTTTCACCGTGTTAGCCAGGATGGTCTCGATCTCCTGACCTCGTGATCCGCCCATCTCGGCCTCCCAAAGTGCTGGGATTACAGGCTTGAGCCACCGCGCCCGGCCTAATTTTTGTATTTTTAGTAGAGGCGGGGTTTCACCATGTTGGCCAGGCTGGTCTCGATCTCCTGACCTCAGATGATCTGCCCACCTCAGCCTCCCAAAGTGCTGGGATTACAGGCATGAGCCACTGTGCCCAGCAAGAACTTCTAATTCATTTGAATTCTGTTCAATCCAATTGAAATGTATCACTGGCCATCCATGCCACACTCTAGATTGCAGACTTATGTCACGACCCCTAAACAGCTTCAAGCTCATCCCCTGCCCCAGGACTCCAGACTTCCTATACACTGTCTGCCTTTTCCCCATTTTCCGCATCACTGATCTCTTTCTAACATGCTATATAATTTCTTTATTTATTGTCTATTAGCTGTCTTCTGCTAGTTTGTCACCTCCACAAAGCAGGTATCTTTCTTGGTTTTGCTCATTGATGGATACCAAGTGCCTGCAACAGTATCTGGTACACAGTAGGTACTCAATATATAAGTGATAAATATAATTGGTATATAAATGAGACTATATGAATGATAGTCTCATGGAGACACACACAAAATTCTGTCCACCAATTGTACTAGTGCTCCCTTTCAGCAAACTTGAAAAATGTGCCTTCCATATTTTCACCCAAGTTGTTTATTAAGGTATTGAAAGGTGTAGGGCTATAGGTACACTGACACAGGTGCTCCAAGAAGTAGGTACAAGGATATTCATGGGGTCAACTTTGAACACAGCAAAATATCATATGTACCTGTTGTTCAACAGAGGCCTGCTATGCCCAGGTTATAGACTATCATGGAGTCTTTCATTTTTATTTTTTTTATTTTTGAGACAGAGTCTCACTCTGTTGCCCAGGCTGGAATGCAGTGGTGTGATCTCGGCTCACTGAAACCTCTGCCTCCCAGGTTCATGTGATTCTCGTGCCTCAGCCTCCCAAGTAGCTAGGATTACAGGTGTGTGCCACCACATCTGGCTAATTTCTGCATTTTCAGTAGAGACAAAAATACACCATTTTGGCCAGGTTGGTCTTGAGCTCCTGGTCTCAAGTGATCCACCCACCTCAGCTTCTCAAAGTGCTGGAATTACAGGCATGAGCCACAGTGTCCAGCTTATGCAGTCGATTTTTTAAAAGAATGAGGCAAATCTCTAGGTACTAATTTAAAACGATCTCCAAGATGTATCACTAGATTGAAAAGTAGAAAACACATAACAGCATTTATAATACTTTCATTTGTGTTTTTCAAAGTTTCCTGAAGGAATTTAAATATCAGCCTTTCCCCTACTTTTACTTTTTGTTTTGGTTTCTTGCTGCGGCCTTGGTGGTTACATTAAGATTTATATGGCAGGTCTGTTTAGGAATACTTGGTCAAACAAACATTACCCGAACACCCACTATCTGCCAAGCAGGTGCTAGAATGTAATATGTTATTTCCTTTAGTCCTGCGACATAGTGGTTACTGTTCCTATTTCACAGTTGAAGAAATTGAGACTCACTGAATTTCAGTGCTCAGGATCACACAACAACTGGATTTTACCTGACCCAGTGGTAACATGCTCTTTCCCTTCCAGCCCAGCACCTCTGTCAAGGGCAGGGTTTGCCTGTGCATTCCTCTGCTTCTCCTCCTGGTACATGGAAGATGCAGGGGCACCACAGAGGCCACATGATCTTCCAGACGCTCTGGCTTCCTGGCTTTGGGAAGCCTGGCCATCTCATCCCCTCTCCCCTGCAGAGGTGTGGAATGACAAGGTATTGTCACAGCCCTATCAGAGAGCAGGAGCTGGCAGGTCTGTCTCTCACCTGCCCAGGAAACAGACCCTTGCAGACACTCACAGTCTGCCCGCCCAGGTGGGGGACGGGGGCCAGATTGGTCTCATAGCCTCTCCACCAGCCACTGCTTTTCCTCTTAGAAGCTGCAGGGAGGAGAGAAGCGCAGCCCATCAGGACAGCTGCAATATCAAGGCGAGCTCTGTTATGTCTAAGACAGAAGGCCAGTAAAAATTTAGTTAGTTTTATCATTTTGGGTAATTCAACAGTTTTAATGAAAAGAGGGGACCTTGGAGAGGATGGCGTCACAGATAAGGGAGTGTGGAAAGCGGCAGCAGATGGGTGACCTTGTTCTGCTTATTAACTCCTTTCCTTCCCAGCTGCCCTTCCACGCCCCCTCCCTGATTTCATTTTCTAGTCCAAGGTTTTAACAGCAGGAGGGGAAGGAATAATTAGCACAGCCAAACCTTGGGAAAATGCTGCTTCAGGGCAATCCACATGTGCCCAGTGGAGTTGCGGCCTTCAAGCAGGGCCCGGCTGGATGCTCCCCAAAGCCAGGCCTGCATCTACGTGGAGAAGAAGGCAGCCAGCCGCACACCCACAGGGACAGGGGGCTAAGGCTGTCTGCAGGGCCAGCCTGGTTGTCTGGGCTGAGGCACTCCAGGAGGTATTGATCCAGGTGGCTCAGGAAGTAGGAGAGCATTGCTAATTCTCACCCATGCTAATTCAATCTCATTCAACAAACAGATTGACTGCTTGTTCGGAATCAAACCCTATACCAGGAGCTGGGGGATTTGAAGAGGAGTTAGACATGTTCCACTAAAGAACTAATTTGTGATTGTTTTAGTAGACAGAGCCCAGTGGGCAACTCACCCAAGGACCAGGAAGAAGCTACTGGAATAGACTGAGAGTAAGAAATGGGGTTGGGCGCCGTGGTTCACACCTCCCAGCACCTTGGGAGGCCAGCACGGACAGATGGTCCGAGTCCAAGAATTCAAGACCAGCCTGGACAACATGGCGAAACCCCTCCTCTTAAAAAAAAAAAAATACAAAAATTAGCCAGATGTGGTGGCTCGTGCCTGTAGTCCCAGCTAGTGGGAAGGCTGAGGTGGGAGAATCTCTGGAACCCAGGAGGCGGAGGTTGCAATGAACTGAGACCACGCCACTGCCCTCCAGGCTGGGAGACAGAGAGATGCCTTGTCTCAAAAACAAAAAACAAAAAAAACCACAGAAATGGGCCCAAGATCCCAAACCGTAGGGACCACTTGGCCCTCAGAAGCCAAGATCTACTGAGAAACATGGGAATCACAGCCAGTGGAGAATGTCAAGAGGCCACGGAGAGTCCGAGGCAGTTCCACATGCTAAAGATTCTATTCCATTGTTCCCCAGGGCCATCTGTATTTCTTGTACTATCTATCCTGATTTTTGGTTTGAAAATGTATCTTCCTGAATTGGATGTCATGTGACTGTGCGTGTGTGTATGTGTGTGTGTGTGTGTGTGTGTGTTGTTAATATGCTTGAAAATCTCCTGCCTCTAACCAGTTCTGTCTCTGACTTACCCCTTGAGAGGTTTATCCACCACACTTTCCACTAAAGCCATCCATCTAGTTGGAAACCCACTGTGGATGTGTAAAGTCGTAGGGGTTCTATACCTGACATATTTAAAAAATGAAACCTCATTGACTTTTATGTAAGGGGATTATGAAGTACATTAAGTGTTTTGTTTTGTTGTGCTGTGTTGTGTTTTAGCCAGGAGCTCATGCGTGTAATCCCAACACTTTGGAAGGGTGAAGCGGGCAGGTCACTTGAGGCCAGGAGTTCGAGACCAGCCTGGGCAACATAGTAAGACCCGCCCACCCATCTCTACCAAAAAAAAAAAAAAAAAAATATATATATATATATATATATATATATATATATATATAAAAGCGAGGCATGAAGACATATGCCTGTAATCTCAGCTACTTGGCAGGCTGAAATGGGAGGATCACTTGAGCTGGGGAATTCAAGGCTGTAGTGAGCTATGACCACACTCCTACACTCCAGCTGGAGCAATAGAGCAAGACCCAGTCTCGTTAAAAAAAGAAAAAAAAAAGTATATTCTTTCAAAAATAATCATATCCCATCATAAAGGATTTTTCAAGTCATCATTAGGGTAAATCCCTGGAAATTTTCTTTTTTTTTTTTTTTTTGTTTGTTTGTTTGTTTTTATTTTTTGAGACGGAGTCTCGCTCTGTCGCCCAGGCCGGAGTGCAGTGGCCAGATCTCAGCTCACTGCAAGCTCCGCCTCCCGGGTTCCCGCCATTCTCCTGCCTCAGCCTCCCAAGTAGCTGGGACTACAGGTGCCCGCCACCTCGCCCGGCTAGTTTTTTGTACTTTTCAGTAGAGACGGGGTTTCACCGTATTAACCAGGATGGTCTCGATCTCCTGACCTCGTGATTCGCCCGTCTCGGCCTCCCAAAGTGCTGGGATTACAGGCTTGAGCCACCGCGCCCGGCCTGAAAATTTTCAAATAAGGGAGTTCTTTTTGTTTTTCGTTTTCTTTGTTTTTGTTTTTGTTTTCGAGAACAACAGTTCTCTGAAATAGAGCAAGACCCTGTCTCTAAAAAAATACAAAAAAACTCCCTTATTTGTTATCCTTTTAAATATTAATACATGTCCAGGACTGGGTGCAGTGGCTCACAACAGTCATCCCAGGGCTATGGGAGGGAAGGCTGAGACAGAAGGATTGTTTGAGGCCAGGAGATAGAGACCAGCCTGGACAACACAGAGAGACCCTGCCTCTACAAAGTTTTTTTTTCTTTTTCTTTTTTTTAAATAAATTGGCTGGGCATAGTGGCTCATGCCTGTAATCCCAGCACTTTGGGAGGCCAAGGCAGGCAGATCTCGAGGTCAGGAGATGGAGACCATCCTGGCTAACACGGTGAAACCTTATCTCTACTAAAAATACAAAAAAATCAGCTGGGCGTGGTGGTGGGTGCCTGTCATCCCAGCTACTTGAGAGGGTGAGGCAGGAGAATGGCATGAACCCGGGAGGCAGAGCTTGCAGTGAGCCAAGATCGTGCCACTGCACTCCAACCTGGGCGACAGAGCAAGACTCTGTCTCAAAAATAAATAAATAAATAAATAATAAGTAAACTGCTACTTATTAAGCAGTTTCCATGTATTTGGCATGGTGCCAAGCACTTCATGAATATTTCTTCATTTAACCCTCTTAAAGTCCCTATGAAGTAGTACTTTATCTAAACTTACAGAGAGGGACACAGAGATTTAGGGAGATCAATTAACTTGCCCTTGTTCACACAGCTAGAGGCAGGAGGGAACGCTATGCTATCCAAATTCAGAGCTCATGCTGAACCATACTGCTGTACTGGCCTCCTGTCGTAGCCTGGCAGGGTCTCGCTCTGTCACCCAGGCTGGAGAGCAGTGGCATGATCTCAGCTCACTGCAATCTCTGCCTCCTGGGTTCAAGCTATTCTGCTGCCTCAGCCTCCCAAGTAGCTGGGATTACAGGTGCTCACCACTACACTTGGCTAATTTTTGTATTTTTAGTAGAGATGGGGTTTCAGAATGTTGGCCAGGTTAGTCTCAAACTCCTGACCTCAGGTGATCTGCCCGCCTCAGCCTCCCAAAGTGCTGGGATTATAGGCGTGAGCCACTGCGCCCAGCCAGTTACAAATATGTCTAAACTAAGAGTTCCTAGACTCCAGATCAGGGGTCTGTGACGCTCTCCAATTAGGAAGGCTTCTAGGCTTGACTGGGTGTCCTTTCTTTGCTGACTTCCTTGTCCTCAAGAAGAGTTCAGACAGCTAAGACAGCCGAAGAAACGAAGCTGGTTCACTGAGGTGGTTTTGGCCCCTGGAATAGTACCTTACTCTTGTATAGCACCTATCCTAGAATTTGTTCAGAAACACACACCTAAAGCACCTTCCTTATCCTTACGTCTCTGTGATACACTCTTGTTAGTCGTTTTATAAAAGCTTTACATTATTACAAGAGCTTTACAACTTTAAAAATGAGGCTAGAGACCCAAACGCAAAGATGAGAATCCACAGGAATCGTGGCACTCGTGACGAACCCAATCCTTCTTTGACCCACTTTCCCAAACTGTAGAGACCACTTGGCCCTTGGAAGCCCAAGAGCTGCTCAGATACCTTTAGGCAAATATTTGCTCTCCTTTTCTTTTTCCCTTTTTTCCATTCCTTCCACATGGTTTGTTGACAATGTGGGAGGACTGACGCCAGGCACCAAAGGCAACTCCTTCCCTTCCATGGCTTCTATTCCCATAGAGTCAGGAGGGGATATGGGCCAGGCGACGGAGAGGATTTCACATCTTTGTCTTCTCAGCAAATGGCAGCTCCATTCTTGCAGTTGCTCAGGCCAAAGCCCTTGGAGTCATCCCCGACTTCTTTCCCTTTTTCTTTCACATGCCACATCCCATTCATCAGAAAAGCCTGTCAACTCTACTCCCTAAAATATACCCCAGATCGAGGCTGCAGTGAGCCATGATCACACCACCGCACTTCAGCCTGGCTGACCAAGCAAGACTCTGTCATATACATATATAGACACACCCAGAATCTGATCCTTTCTCGCCCCACTGCCATGGGAATTGCCTGGTCCGTGCCACCATCCCCCTCCTACATTAGGGCAATGTTCTTCCCACTTCCACCCCTTTCCCCCCACTCTATTCTCCAACAACAGTCAGAGCAGTTCTTTTAAAAGTCAAATCAGGGCCGGGCGCGGTGGCTCAAGCCTGTAATCCCAGCACTTTGGGAGGCCGAGACGGGCGGATCACGAGGTCAGGAGATCGAGACCATCCTGGCTAACACGGTGAAACCCCGTCTCTATTAAGAAATACAAAAAACTAGCCGGGCGAGGTGGCGGGCGCCTGTAGTCCCAGCTACTCGGGAGGCTGAGGCCGGAGAATGGCGTAAACCCGGGAGGCGGAGCTTGCAGTGAGCTGAGATCCGGCCACTGCACTCCAGCCTGGGTGACAGAGCGAGACTCCGTCTCAAAAAAAAAAAAAAAAAAAAAAAGTCAAATCAGGTCAGGCATGGTGGCTCATGCCTGTAATCCCAGCACTTTGGGAGGCCAAGGCAGGCAGATCACTTGAGCCCAGGACTTTGAGACCAGCCTGGGCAACATGGCAAAACCTCATCTGTACAAAAAAACACAAAAATTAGTTGAGCATGGTGGTGCATGACTGTGGTCCCAGCTACTTGGGAGGCTGAGATGGGAGGATCACCTGAGCCTGGGAGTTTGAGGCTGCAGTGAGCCGTGATCACACCATTGCACTTCTGGACAATAGAGAGACCCTGTCTCAAAAAAAAAAAAAAAAAGAAAAGAAAAGAAAAAGAAAAAAGTTAATTCAAGACAGACAGTGTACTCCTCTGCTCAAAACTTCCCCACGTCCCCCTGTTCACACAAAACAAGAGCCAAAGTCCTCTCAAAGGCCTGCACCGCCTCCTACCCACTCCATCAACCTCCTCTAAGGCATCCACCGGTGACAACTGTGTATGTATCTTTCCAGAGATCAGTTTTGGTTTCTGTTTTTTTATTCTCAAGCTTTTTCCCTGCAAATGAGACCCCGGATGCCGTGCAGAGCTGCCTGGCAGTCCTCGGAAGCCTTGTCAGTGCCTGCCTGTCCTCACGCACCGGCAAGGGGGTCTGGTGCTTGACCTTCCCAGGCCACCTGGATGGCCCCCACCTGAGCACTGGACTCCTCCCTCTATCCAGCAGGTGTGTCCGGCAGCCGCTGGGGCCCGCCCTTCCCCCAAGGGCCACAGCAAACATTGGTGGCGACAGTAAGGACACATTTTCTTTTTCTATTTGCTGTAGATGGCAGAATGCCCAGGACCAGCCCAGTGCTCGCATTTTGGGGAGAAATTCCAGCCTGAAGAGACACCTAGAGAAAAAAGGAGACACAGAAATCTCTGTGGGTTTCAACAGTTATGCTTAGCAGCAGGCTGAAAACAGGTAGGTTAACAGAAGTGTTGGAGGGCTAGCTCAGGCCAAGACAGAGCCAGGTTAGAAAATGTCAGCCCAGCCCAGGTGCAGAGGCTCACACCTGCAATCCCAGCAATTTGGGAGGCCGAAGCAGGTGAATCACTTGAGGTCAGGAGTTCAAGACCAGCCTGGCCAACATAGTGAAACCCTGTCTGTACTAAAAATACAAAAATTAGCTGGTTGTGGTGGCACACCCCTGTAATCTCAGCTACTCAGGAGGCTGAGGCAGGAGAATCACTTGAATCCAGGAGGTGGAGGTTGCAGTGAGCCGAGATTGCGCCACTGCACTCCAGCCTGGGTGACAAAGCGAGACTCCGTATCACAGAAAAAAAAAAGAAAAGAAAACATCTGCCTTAACCAGACAGAGCTGGGCATCCGGTGCTGGCTCCTTTACAGGTCAGCCCCCTGCTGCTCCAGTTGCCCCCACCAAGGGCCACCACCTGGGTACCCAGGCAGCTTTCCACCTGTCAAGGCCAAGTCTCTTCCCCTGCCTCAGCTCATTGCAGCATCCAGGGTCAGGGAGGGGTTGGCCAGCCATCAGCCTAGGTCTCCAAATTTGTATCTGAGCCCCGTCGTGCTGCACCTTGCACACAGTAGGGACTTCATAAGTGACTGCTTGCAGAAGGAGTAAGTTAAATAGAGCCAGCCCCGCAGAGCCCCTGACCTCCTGCCTCCCTGCTCCGACCCTCTTTTCCTTTGATTGGGAACCCAAGAGACCCACCCTGTCTGTTTTCTCTAGTCCCATTCCTCTGGCTATGCAAATGGCCACTTCCCCTCCTCGCTTTCCTGTCCTCTTGGAGGGACAAAGAGGCCCAGTTCCCAGAAACAGCATGCCCTGGAGTCAGGAGAATTCCTGGAATGGGCAGGGACGTCGCCTGAAAAGGAGAAAGGAGAATCCTAGGTGAAGGCAGAGAGGAGCAAAGGACAGATCAAAGCGAGCCTGGACAGGGTCAGGCGTAAGGAGGACCAGCAGGGAGATAAATGAGGCCCCCGAGGGGTCAGCTGAGGGACAGGGGCCTGCAGAGGCAGTGGCAGCATAGGCACATGCTGGATAGACATTCGTTGCAGGGAGACAATAGATGCAAAAGATAAGAGAAGGTGTAAATTAATGGAGAAAAGGACTGGCCAGAGATAAGGGTATCTCCTTGTAATTAAAAACGTATAGCCTTGCTATAAGTTGGTGGTGTCCAAGGTTGGTGGTGTCCCAGACTGTCCTGTGTCTGCGGGTGGGTAGAGAGTATAAGGCCCAGGAGGGGCAGAAATAGAGCCAGTTAATCATTAGCTCCCAGTGAGAAGGTTTAGGGGCTGACTCCTCTCAGTCCCAGGCGGGAGAAGTGCCTGAGCCAAAGTTACAGCGATGAGCCTAGTGACCTACACAGCTGGAGAAGAGCCAGTGGTGACCTCGGGTCTGTCACAGGCATCCTCACTTCTTAGGCTGGCCAGCGTAGGCCCTTTTTCACATTTTCAAGTTTTTATGGTTTGCTTGGTGGTGGTGTTATCGTGATGGTTGTTTTGGTTCTAGGGCCAGGCGTAGTGGCTCACACCTTTAATCCCAACAATTTGGGAGACCAAGGCGGGTGGATGGCTTGGGGTCAGGAGTTCGAGCCCAGCGTGGCCAACATGACGAATCCCTGTCTTTACTAAGTGGTAGTGTGCACGTTAGTCCCAGCTACTCAGGAGGCTGAGGCAGGAGAATTGCTTGAACCCAGGAGGTGGAGGTTGCAGTGAGCCGAGATTGTGCCACTGTACTCCAGCCTGGGTGAGACTCTGTCTAAAAAAAAAAGTGGTTCTAAAATCCTAAGCTCTTTCTCAAATACTGATTGTACCTGAACTACACCTTACTGGTTCTGCATCCAAAAAGTATGCTGGATGGCAATGCCCAGCAAAGGGCATCTGCCTGTATTCAGAGCCAACTAAATAGCACAGTGGTAAAAACAGCAGATTCTAGGGCCAGGCCGCCTGGGGGCCTGTCCTGCCTTGTTCCCTTGCTACCCGTGTGACTTACGGCAAGATACTTGACCTCTCGTAGGGTGGTTTTGGGTGCCCAGCTCATAATAAGAGCTCAGCAAGTGTTAGCTATAATTGTTATTATTATCATCTTCATTTTAACTATTGTCACTTTTCTTCCCACAACCTGGGAGAAATGGCCTGAAACAAGTGTAGGCCTCTTTTCGAAAATCCCACTTCCTGTCCAAGAACTTCAGAGAGCCGCCACCCACCCAGCACAGATGCATGTGGATGCTATGCTAGGACAGCCATCTCAGAGTATGGTGCAAAGAAACCAGTATCTCAGATGTTCGTTGCAGGGGTCTGGGGAGATGATTACAGGCTCACGTGCATGCTGGCTATAAATTCCTGCATTCCTCTCCCTCACTGCTCACATTCAGTCCATCCCAAATCCTGCTTAGTCTACCTCCAAAATAAATCCTTACCAGGTGCGGTGGCTTACGCCTATAACCCCAGTACTTTGGGAGGCTGAGACCAGCACTTTGGGAGGATCACTTGAGACCAGGAGTTCAAGAGCAGCCTGGGCAACACAGTGAGACCCCATCTTTACAAATAAAAATAAATTAATAAAATTAAAAAATAAAGTACAAAATAAATCCCGACTCCATCCGTTTCTCTCCATCTTCACTGCTTCACCCCCACTCAGCCAGAGCTACCATCATCTCTGACCTGAACTACTACAAGATCCCCCTGTCTGCTTCCCTGACTTCGACTCTTATCTGCACCCCGCAGTGTGCTTTGCATGCCTCATGTGCGGGATACTTTTAAAACTATGGCTATAGAAGCGATGTCACTCCCCCACTTCACCACCCCACCCGCCGCCCCACCACCACTGCCAGGGGCTTTTCATTGCACTTCAGATAAAAGCTCAAGTTCTCAGCAGCCTTAAAAGCCCCTGTGTAGCTGAGCCCCTGCCCACCTCTCCACAGGCTTGTCGGAGCCACACTCTTCCCTGTCGACTACACTCCAGCCTCACTGGCTTCCTCTCTGTTCTTCAAACATGCTTTCTTCCTCTTTCAAAGGGCCAACTCCTTTTCAAGTCTGAGGGTCAATGATATTTCTTCAGAGAGGCCCTCCCTTGCTGCCCTATCTAAATACTTCCCCAACCCACCCCCTTTGCTCTCTTTCACAGCATCAAGTTCATTGGCTTCATAGTGCTGATTTCTGTAATGAGATATTGATTTGGTTTTTTTTTTTTTTTTTTTTTTTTTTTTTGAGACGGAGTCTGGCTTTGTGGTCCAGGCTGGAGTGCAGTGGCCAGATCTCAGCTCACTGCAAGCTCCGCCTCCCAGGTTTACGCCATTCCCCTGCCTCAGCCTCCCGAGTAGCTGGGACTACAGGCACCCGCCACCTCGCCCGGCTAGTTTTTTGTATTTTTTAGTAGAGACGGGGTTTCACCGTGTTAGCCAGGATGGTCTCGATCTCCTGACCTCGTGATCCGCCCTTCTCGGCCTCCCAAAGTGCTGGGATTACAGGCTTGAGCCACTGCGCCCGGCCGAGATATTGATTTGTTAATTTGTTTGATTTCTTTTGTCTCCACCATCATGCTTCACCAATGTGAAGACAGAGGCATTACACGAAGAACTGAGGGGTATGAGTAATTTGAACACTAGGATTTGAGATCTGGGAAGAAGGAAGAGGCAGGAAGGAAGCAGGGAGAGAAATTCATATATATATATATATATATATATATATTTTTTTTTTTTTTTTTTTTTTGAGATGGAGTCTTGCTCTGTCACCCAGGCTAGAGTGCAGTGGCACAATTTTGGCTCCATTGCAACTTCTGCCTCCTGGGTTCAAATGATTCTTCTGCCTCAGCCTCCCCAGTAGCTGGGATTATAGATGCATGCTCCCACACCCAGCTATTTTTTTTTTTTTTTTTTTTTTTTTGTATTTTTAGTAGAGATGGGGTTTCATCATGTTGGCCAGACCGGTCTCAAACTCCTGACCTCAGGTGACTTCGGCCTTTCAAAGTGTTGAGAGTACAGGCTACAGATGTGAGCCACCACATCTGGCTGAAATCCATACCTCTTTTTTTTTTTTTTTTTTTTTGAGACAGTCTCACTCTGTCGCCAGGTTAGAGTGCAGTGGTGCAATCCAATTTTAAATAATTGGATTCCGGCTGGGTATGGTGACTCACACCCGTAATCCCAGCACTTTGGGAGGCAGAGGCAGGTAGATCACAAGTTCAGGAGTTCGAGACCAGCCTGGCCAGTATGGTGAAACCCCATCTCTACTAAAAAATACAAAAATTAGCCAAGCATGGTGGCATGCGCCTGTAGTCTCAGCTATTCAGGAGGCTGAGGCAGGAGAATCGCTTGAAGCCAGGAGGCAGAGCTTGCAGTGAGCTGAGATTGCGCTACCGCACTCCAGCCCGGTGACAGAGTGAGACTCCAAGAAAAAAAAGAACAAGGAATGAAGAAAGGCAGAAAGGCCTGGTGTAGTGGCTCACACCTGTAATCCTAGCACTTTGGGAAGCCAGGACAGGAGGATCACTTGAGGTCAGGAGCTCAAGACTGGCCTGAGCACCAGAGAGAGACCCTCATCTCTACTTCTTTTTTTTTTTTTTTTTTGAGACAAGAGTCTTGCTGTGTCACCCAGGCTGGAGTGCAGTGGCATGATCTCGGCTCACTGCAACCTCTGCCTCCCGGGTTCAAGCAATTCTCCTGCCTCAGCCTCCCGAGTAGCTGGGACTACAGTTGCCCACCACCACACCCAGCTAATTTTTGTATTTTTAGTAGAGACAGGGTTTCACCATGTTGGCCAGGCTGGTCTCAAACTCCTGACCTTGTGATCTGCCCGCCTCAGCCTCCCAAAGTGCTGGGATTACAGGCATGAGCCACCTCACCTGGCCCCCATCTCTACTTTTTAAAAATAAATAAATAAACAAAAGAAGAAAAAAGGATTAAGAAGGACCCACAGCAGGACACATCATCATCAAATTTCACTAATAAATGGAAAAAAGATTCTAAAAACTTCAAAAGAGAAAATATAGGTAATACTTAAGGAATCATTTGAGACTGGAATCAACATTTTCAATAGCATCTTTGGATGCTAGAGTATAGTGAAGTAATAACCTCAAAATTCTGAGTATATTTTCTACCTATAATTTTATATGTAGCCAACCACTAATCAAGTGTAAGAGTAAAATAAAGACATATTTTAGATGTCTAAGGAGACTAAAAAACAAACATACTTCCTATGCACCCTTTCTTGGGAAGGTACTGGAGTGTATGTTCCGCAAAACTGAAGAAGTACATCAAAATAAAGTGAAACATGGAACCAACAAACAGGGAATCCAGCAGAAAAGAGGAGGAAGGACAGTCTCAGGATGAGAGTCATGAGGAGCTCTAGGACATCAGCTGTAAAACCACAGGCCAACTGAGTAACCATTGCAGATGGAAGCAGAAAGTCAAAAGCTCTAGTAGAAAACATTATCGAGAGACACTTACACTTAGAAGACAGGGAATGAGGTTCCTATGTATGAAAGGAAGTGAGAAAAAAAAAAGTGAGTGAATGAGAGAAAACTTAGGCTTTTTTTTTTTTTTTTTTTTTTCTTGAGACTGGGTTTCGCTCTTGTTGCCCAGGCTGGAGTGAAATGGCATGATCTTGGCTCACCAAAACCTCTGCCTCCTGAGTTCAAGCGATTCTCCTGCCTCAGCCTCCTGAGTAGCTGGAATTACAGGCATGCGCCACCATGCCCAGTTAATTTTGTATTTTTAGTAGAGACAGGGTTTCCCCAGTTTGGTCAGGTTGGTCTTGAATTCTGACCTCAGGTGATCTGCCAACCTCAGCCTCCCAAAGTGCTGGGATTATAGGCGTGAGCCACCATGCCCGGCCAACTTAGGCATCTTTTAAGAATTAGGCAGACAGAATACACTAACCAGATATTAACTCCAGGAAAAACAAGATTTTGACAGGAAAGGCAACATGATCAGAGTGCACAATTTGGCTTAGCAGGGAACAGGGTTTACAAATTCATAAAAACAAAAATCTGAAAATGAATATTATCAGAACAGGAATGTAACTATGAGAATAAAGAGAGGGAAAGAAGAGTTTAAATGAGCTATTATTCCATAAGAAGCCAATAGTAAATGTTTAAAATTGATGAATTAAGGATATTCATATTACTTAGAAATATGAATGTAAGATATAGACTTCCAGTTCTGTCACATGGAATAAAAAATTTTAGACTTATTCTATAGTCTCATAAAACTATAAAAATAAACAAAATATATGATGTAACTCTTTCTAGGCATCATACAAACAATATCACAAGGATGTGGTCCTTGAGAGAAGGGAAATACACAAGGCGAGCTCCACATTCATCCCAGCTTTCTGCCTGGGAATACTTTCCAACCCAAGGCCAAGGGAAGTGGGGCCAAATAGAAAGCAATCATCTTTCTGGGTGAAGGAAACAGATTTAAGAACAGGGCTGCTGAGGCAGCAACTAAGACTTGCTTGGAAGGAAGGATAACAGAGAGGAAGCCACCATGCAGAGGAGAAACTCCATAAATCTGCATAGGAATCTCCTTTCATCTTCAGCTGAATATTAAGTCATACATGCACAGGGCAAGATTTTACCAAGCATGGCAGATAACAGTTCTGGGAATATGTGAACTATTCAGAGAAGTTCTGGAAACTGGACAGTGCTGGAAGAATTAGAGTTCTAACCAGCCAGACTGGAGATATTTCACTTAAATCCCAAGTATTCAGTTGAGACTCCAGAAAGTCATAGGAAAAATGGCTACTCTAACCTTAAGAGTAAAGGTTCAGCTAGACATATCCTAGTGAAAACTTAAAGTAAGCCTTAATATGATCGGACTGATCCACCAGAAAATAACTTCTTTCCAGAACAAAATTCAATGCACTTTAAAAGAAAATAACAAATCCAGATTACCAATAAATACAGTACATAATATCCAGTAAATCATCAAAAGTTATGAGATATGTTGAGAGATAGGAGAGTGTGACACATAATCTGGGAGGAAAGTCTACAGAAACAAATGCAGAGATGACACAGATGTTGGAATTGGCAGACAAATCTTTTTAAAATAGCTATTATAGATATATTTAAAGACTATAAACAAAAAGATTGACACAATGAGTGAACAGATGGGTGAAATTACAGTATGAAAAAGGAAAACTAAAAAATACAACAAAGTGGAAATTCCAGAACCGAAAAAAAATTATCAATTCTGAAGTGAAAACTCCACTGGATGGGCTTAACAGCATATTGGAAACTACAAAGTAAGGTATTAGTGACTGGATGATAGGTCAATAGGAACTATCAATACAAAACAAAGGAGAAAAAAGACTGAAAGACATGAACACAACTTTAATGACCTGTGGGCAATACCAAGTCATCTAACATACAGCTAATGGGAGCCTTGGCTATAGAAGAAAGATCAAGAAATAATTTCTTTTTAAGAGATGCAGTCTCACTCTATCACCTAGGCTGGAGTACAATGGTGCAATCATAGATCACTGCAACCTCGAACTCCTGGGTTCAACCAATCCTCTTGCCTCAGCCTTCCAAGTACCTAGGACTATAAGTGTGTTCAACCATGCCCAGCTAATTTTTTAAATTTTTTGTAGAGACAGGTTCTTGCCATGTTGCCCAGGCTGGTCTTGAACTCCTGACTTCAAGCAATCCTCCCACCTCATCCCCACAAAGGGCTGGAATTATAGGCACGAGCCACAATGCCCAGCCTGAAAACATTTTTGAATATAGAACGGCCAAAATTTTCTAAATGTAATGAAAAATATCAGCCTAGATATCTACGAATCTCCATAAACCCCAATCAGAATAAAAACAAAGAAGATTACACATAGGACCATCATGATCAATTTGCTAAGAACTCAAGATACAGAAAAAAATCTTAAAAGCAACTGAGGTGGGAGGGGAAGATGATATACGATAACAAAGGGTAAACAATTTCTCATAACCAATAAGATAACTCAGAAGACAATAGAATGGCATAAAGCACTGAAAGACAAAAACTGACAACTTAGAATTTTATATCCAGTGAAAATATCCTTTGAAAATATAGGTAAAATATTTTCAGACAAAAAAAATTTGAGAGAATTTATGACCAGAAGACTTACACTACAAGAAATACAGAAAGTCCTTCACATTTAGTTTTTCTTTCTTTTTTTAATCACCCAGCTCAAAATGTCAAAGTTCTTCACATTGGAAGGAAATGATCCAGATGGAAACAGATCTAGACAGAGGAATAAAGAGCTCTGGCAATAGTAAATATATGACTTTTATGTGAAAAAATATAAAATACATTTTTCCTTATTTTAAAATTTCTTGGGGCCAGGCGTGGTGGCTCATGCCCGTAATCCCAGCACTTTGGGAGGCCAAGGTGGGTGGATCACGAGGTCAGGAGATCAAGACTATCCTGGCTAACACAGTGAAACCCCCTCTCTACTAAAAATACAAAAAATTGGCTGGATGCGGTGGCTCATGCCTGTTGTAATCCCAGCGCTTTGGGAGGCCGAGGTGGGCGGATCACGAGGTCAGGAGATTGAGACCATCCTGGTTAACACAGTGAAACCCTGTCTCTACTAAAAATATAAAAAATTAGCTGGGTGTGGTGGCAGGCGCCTGTAGTCCCAGTTACTTGGGAGGCTGAGGCAGGATAATGTTGTGAACCCAGGAGGTAGAGGTTGCAGTGAGTCGAGATCGCGCCACTGCACTCCAGCCTGGGCGACAAAGTGAGACTCCATCTCAGAAAAAAAAAAAATTAGCCAGGCATGGTGGTGCACGCCCATGGTCCCAGCTACTCAGGAGGCTGAGCCAGGAGAATCGCTTTAACTCAGGAGGCGGAGGTTGCAGTGAGCTGAGATCGTGCCACTGCACTCTAGCCTGGGCGATAGAGCAAGACTCTGTCTCAAAAAAAAAAAAATTTCTTTAAAATACAATTGGCTCTTTAATGCAAAAATAATATCAATTTGCCCAGAAAGGCAAATGAATTGTAAGTGTGATATTATTTGCTCATAATTTCTAGGTAGAGAGGTCGAGGTACAGGCTAACATAATGACCTCAACAAAAACACAAAAACACAAAAACCAAACCCAAGAGTGTTTCTTCTCCAGTGACTTATGCCATCTAGAAATCAGTTGGTTTCAGACTGTAATCACAGGTAGTCTCACTTAAGCCTTCTGCTACTCTAGTGGTGGTTGAGACTTATAGATATTGAAGTAACAAATAGTTTTTGAATACCCATTATATGCAAGGACCTGGGCTAAACATTACACGGGGGACAAAAAGTATAAAACAAGTTAGAGAAGTTTACCATCAATCTCACTCATTTACATTTTCCTTCAGTGACACAAAGTACAATAAACTCTTTTACCAGCCATTGGATGATGCAGTGAATTATTATAGGATAGTCTCTAAAGAATCATGTATCCCTATATCCATACACTTGGGTAATCCTCTCCTATGCTGACTCTATATGCTTGAACATGTGCTTTGCTTTGGCCAATGGGACATTGGTAAACATAATACAAGCATAACCCAATACAATGGTAAACATAAAACACTTGAAAGGTGCTTGCTTGTGCATTG